>NC_090445.1:1147443528-1147767932 GCF_031143425.1 Pleurodeles waltl | reverse complement strand
AGGGGGTGAGTACACTCTCATTCAGCTGATTCAGCGCGCATTGTAGGTGTCTGGGTGGGGGAGGTGGGCTGTGGGTTCCCCTAGGCCAGGGCGAGTTTGCTGGTTAAGTCCCCTTTTTCAGGCAGACCCTGTGGCACCCCACCCCACCTGGGTACAGTGCCAACTACACCTAGTCAGGCTCCTGTGACATCCATGTGTGCAGAAATCGGCCATAGCCTTGTAATCCATGACCCCAAGTGCGCGGCGTAGTGCAGGGGGCTTCTGTGTCTGTTGTGTCCGCCACCAGTAGCGGTATTGCATGCACTCAACATTTTTTTCTTTTCTTCTGTCTCCCCCCCCCCTTTTTGTGGTCTCCCTGTACTTGTGTGCATTAGCATCATCAGGCAGAGGAGCAGTGGCACCGGAGCAGGAGGGAGCTGCATCCCACATGGCCCTGGAGGGCGAGACTGCAGACTCCGAATTCACCAGTGGGACAGAGGGCGAGGGGAGCTCCACGGCGGGGACAGGAGCTGACACCAGCGAAACGGACTCCTCCTCTGATGGGAGCTCCCTTGCGGTGGCGGGCCCATCTGTGCTCCCCGCATCTACAGGTACAGCTGCCATCCCCCCTCCAGCACAGCCTGCCCAGCAGCCCCTCAGGCTTCCCCTGTGCCCGCTCACCCAGGAGGGTAGGCATCACCTTCGCCCCTATCAGCCCGACTGCCCTCAGTGAGGAGGCCATTGACCTCCTAAGGTCCCTCACTGTGTGGCAGTCTACCATTTTGAATGCCATCCAGGGTGTAGAGAGGCAGTTGCAACAAACCAATGCATTTCTGGAGGGCATTCATTCTGGTCAGGCAGCCCTTCAGCGAGCTTTTCAGACTGTGGCCTCAGCACTGATGGCAGCCATTGTCCCTGTCTCTAGCCTCCCCCCTCCAACTTCCTCCACCCAGACCCACACCCCTGTACCTCAGCCTATCCCAAGCACACCATCAGACCAGCATGCACACACCTCAACACACAAAGGAAGCTCTGGCAAACGTAAGCACCAACCATCTCGCGCAAGCATCAGACACATGCAGACATACCAACATCCACTGCCTTCACTGTGTCCCCCTCCTCCTCATCTCCCTCATCCCTCCCTGTCTCGTCTCCACTCACACCTGCATTCACTACATCTTCAGCCACTACGTCCATCACCAGCACACCCACCACCACACGCCGCTCACGTGCAGTCACCACCCCCACTACCATTCACACATCCCCTGTGTGCTCTCCCAGTGTGTCTGTGAGGCCACCTCCCAAGGTACACAATCGCAGCCACACACCCACCCAACAGCCATCCACCTCACGACAGCCTCCAGCCCATGCACCTTTACCCAAAGTCAGCCAACGTACACCTCCTACGACCACTACCTCGTCCTCCACTCCAAAACCCCCTCCATCTACCCGTCCCAGTGTTCCTAAGAAACTTTTCCTGGCCACCCTTGACCTCTTTCCCTCACCTCCCCACCCTGTCAGTCTCCTAGGGCCCGATCCTCCAGGTCCCAACCTAGCACCTCAGCCACAACATCGGCGGGACCAGTGGTACCAGTAGTCACCGGATTATGGAGTGCAGCAGCAGGGCAGGTAGTGTGGCAAGGAGCCACAGCACGGACAGTCCCCCACATGTCAAGCATCAAAAGTTGGCCAGTGCCCAGCAGACACCAGCCACCAAAGCCACTCCCAGGGGTACAGTTGGGATTGTGGAGTCAGCTGCGACACCTTCCAAAGTGGGGAAGGGGCACAAGAAAACCGGTAAGTCTGGGAAGATCAGCACGGCGGAGAAGACCGCCATCAGCCCCGCTGCTCAGGAGGCGACCGCCAGCAGCTACACTGCCCCAGACACGTCCGCCAGCAGCAGCCCTGTTGCCCAGGAGGCGACCGCCAGCAGCCACACTGCCCCAGACAGGACCGCCAGCAGCAGCCCCGCTGCCCAGGAGACGACCGCCAGCAGCCACACTGCCCCAGACAGGAATGCCAGCAGCAGCCCCGCTGCCCAGGAGGTGACCGCCAGCAGCCACACTGCCCCAGACAGGACCGCCAGCAGCAGCCCTGCTGCCCAGGAGGCGACCGCCAGCAGCCACACTGCCCCAGACAGGACCGCCAGCAGCAGCCCCGTTGCCCAGGAGGTGACCCCAGCAGCCCCACTGCCACAGACAGGACCGCCAGCAGCTGAACCACTGCCAAGGACACCGCCGCCACAAGCACCACTGCCACTGACACCGCCGCCACAAGCACCGCTGCCAAGGACACCGCCGCCACAAGCACCGCAGGTCCATGAGCGCCAAAAGACCTGACGCTACTGAGGCCACCACGAGCAGGATGAAGCACTCTGGTCACAAAGCCCCCTCCAGAACCAGTGGAGACTGTTATCCACTACCTCTGTCCTTGGCAGGATGAAGCACTCTGGGCACAAAGCCCCCTCCAGAACCAGTGGAGACTGTTATCCACTACCTCAGTCCTTGGCAGGAAGAAGCACTCTGGGCACAAGGCCCCCTCCAGAACCAGTGGAGATTGACATCCACTTGAGAGACTGTTGCTTTGCACTCCCCAGGATATAGCAGTGGGCAAACCACCCACTGTAGAGACTTGAGAGACTGTGGCTTTGCACTCCCCAGAATTGAACAGTGGGCATGGGACCCCCTCGGGGATTTGGCGTCGTGCACTCAACCGGCTGAGATGCCCACCCTTTCCCTTCCCCCTGAGGTGCCTGTTTTATTTCAATCTGATGCCCCTGCAGTGTTCTCTCTGTCTTGTTCGGGTATCTTGTGTGGGCCTCTCCCATGCCTTTTGGGCCCAGTGATCCACGGACTACGATGGTGGACTCCCTTGGGCATGCGTTCTTGGAGTATTTAATTGTATATAGTATAAATGTATGTATTTGTAAATATTTTGGATGTATGTAATTGAATATATCACAATTTTTCGACTCATTTCCTTTTGTCATAGCATTCTTCCAGGTGGGGTTGGGGGGTGTAACTGTGATGTATCATGATGTATTAGCGTGTGTGTTGTAGTGGGTGGGGGTGGGGGTAGGGGTGGGGGTGTTGCATGTGTGTCACTGTTTTTTTCCCACCCTCCTCCCCTGTGTCGTAGGTGCAGTACTCACCGTGGTCTTCGCCGCCGGCGTTTGTGCTCCTGGTAGAGGAGCAGGAAGATAAAGGCTGGAAAAATCTGGACCTCTGGTTCCATGGCATCCTGGTTCCTCGTGGGGTGTGCAGAGGTGAGCGTTTTCCCTTCGAAGTCCTGTTTCCGCTGTGTTTTTGTTCGCGGTGAATCTGCCCCGGAAAAGGTGGCGGATTGGTTGGTTGTAATTCTGTGGGCGGTACATTGTCCTCCGCCTGTCTGTTGGTGGTGACCGCCACTGTGTTTGTTTGTAACGCCGTGGCGGTCGGAGTGTTAAAGTGGCTGTCTATGTTGGTGGTTTCATCCATGGTCGTAATTCCATTTTTTTTACTGCTGGCCTGTTGGCGGTCTTACTGCCACTTTAACACCGACCGCCAGGGTTGTAATGACCACCTATATCTATTCTGCGGGGTCTCCATACATGGAGATTCTCCACTTTCTTTTTTAGGAGTTTGTTGTTTTTTACCCCAGCGTTTCTTGTTACTCTCAGGCGCTTGCTTGGAAAAATCTTTATTGAAATTGTGGTTTAGTTGGTTTGGCCCCTAGACTATCTCGACCAATACTAGAACAGGTCTCTGCGATAATCTTGGGGAGCTTGCGTTCGTTATCCTGTTGAGGAACATAACGGAGCCACTTGGGCAGAGCTAGTGCGACTGCTTCCCCTTTAAGATTGCTTAAAATAATGGAAGATACCGTGGCAAAATTGCCCATTAATTGCATCCCCAAGTCCAGGGGTTGGGCAGCCCCATATTCATCTTGAATTCGCTTCAACACTTCTGGTAAATTAGCAAGTGTTGGCGTACTGTGTGCGGTAGTATAGAGCGCAGCAAATACTGTGCCCGAGGTATTACAGTTATCTACTGTGGGGACCATCCCAAATGGCAAGCACATTGTTAGAATTCTATGTTTATCCTTAGGTCCTGTATGGGGAAATACCGCTTCAAGTGCATTTATTTTTTGAGCTAACCAAAACAGAGTTTCCTCTTGTTTGGCGGGTACTTTACTCATAATTGAATGTACAGTTGCAGGGTTAATGTCTGGCGTCACTGCATGTGGTTGTGCTGGAGCAGCACGTGCTGGGTTTGTGTTCAATGTTTGCATTACAAACTGTACTAATCGTCTAAATATTGCCGTCAGTTCAGTATATAAGCGACGAACCTCAGCTACTGCTAAATTTGCTACTGCGGGATGAGGTGTATAAGTGGCCAATAAAGACAAGGTAGGACCATCATTACTTAGAGGACCTAACTGGTAAGATCGTGTGGGGTAGGGCGCCATCAAGCCAATTATTAAGTTCTTAATAAGATAGAGGTATTTCTAAATATGCATATGCTCTGTATTGTCCAGGTACGTTTGCAAGTGTATAGTGATGAAATGTGTTTGTGTTCCCATCAACTGCTGGAAATGTAACCCAAGAATAAAATAGTTCTGTTCTATAAGCTGCATCTGCGTCAACAACAAATGTGACTGGACCCCCCGGGCCATTAGGCCATTTGCCAATAAATGTGTAGCCAGGGGTTGTCTCATATTTACTACAATTGCTACCTGCTGTGGATTCGCCATAATAGATGATAAATTTGTTCAGAGAAGGCACGCCAAATGGGGGTTTTCCTTTTAGAGTTCAGGCTTGGATCAGATAGGATGTCCTACTTAGCTGAGGAGGAAATCCTCAATACCACGGACGTCTCTGTATATAGTACAGAGGTGTCATCATATATAGTGAGACAGAGATACTCAGGAGGACCCGAAAATTAGAGCCTGACCAAATGTTGGCTGCGCCATGTCGCGTAGGCTCTTACTATTCTAATGAGACTACTGGATTTCAAGTGGCAGAATCGCCTGCAATGTGGGAGACTAACCTACTACAGGTGACACCTGTCACTCCAATCTTGGTTCTGCTCCGGCTAACTAGCAGTGCCTCATCTCTACCCAAAGGCAGGCCTGAAGTCTGCAATATAGCTGTAGCAAAGCATTGGGCAATCAGCATACAGTTGTGGTTCCCTGGCTGGAATCTCCCTCTAACGTGTAAGGGACAGGGAAGTGTTTTTATAATAAAACAGCTGTTGTTCTAAGAAAATGTCCCTATGTAAAGATGTGTATTTTCTATGAATCTCAGAGACTAAACTTATACCACGTTCACCGGCAACCCATCTTACTGCAGCCTTGGAAGAAGCACACAGAGAGCAAGAATGTATTGTTTGAGAACAGAGTGCCAGCCTAGGCAAAAACAGTCCGATAGAGAGAAAATAAAAGAAGACCGTAAACGTGGCTACTGTAACAATAAAGCAAAGCTGAATAAAATATATCTAGGTTAAAGTGCACAGCGGCAGGCCTAGTATGTTAAAATAACATGCATGAAACTATAACTAAACTGGCTACACAACAAGACCAGGTAGCACCCACAGGAGTCCCAGGACACAGGGGCAAAGGAGTTACAAATCTGAGTTGTCGCAGCCTTATACAAAAGGAGCCCACGCCCCCGGAGAACAACTCAGGGAGCTGACCATCGCAGAACAGAGAGCTGGGGAACTGGGGTACGCTGTGCACGGAGGATTCCTTGGAGAAGTGCACAGAAGCCCTAGGAGCTGCAAAACATGCAGTGCACAGGGTACTGTCTAGCTCAAGGAGGCAAGTTCTTACCACCACCAAATTTGGACAGTTGGACCTCTGGACAGTCTGGGTCACTCCGGCCACCACCTGTGTTCCAGGATCCACGCTCATCATCAGGAGAAGGGACCCAGAGTACCGGTTGTCGCTCCAGAAAGGTGCCTGCTGAAGCAGGGAAGTGACTCTGTCACTCCACAGGAGATTTATTCGGTTCTTCTGGTGCAGGATGAAGACAGGCAGTCCTCGAAGCATACACGACCTGGAAACTGTTGCAGTTGCTGGCAAGAGCTGAAGTTACAGAGTTTCAGTAGCCTTCTTGGATACTTTGTTGCAGTTGTAGAGTTCCTGGAACAGTTCTGCGGTTGATCCGACGGCAGAAGGTGAAGCAGAGGTTGCAGAGGAGTCCTGCTGGAGTCTTGCAAACCAAATCTGAGGAAACACCCAGAGGAGAGACCCTAAATAGCCTTGTGAGAGGTATTGGTCACCTAACCAGGTAAGCACCTATTGGGAGGGATCTCTGATGTCACCTGCTGGCGCTGGCCACTCAGATGCGCCCGAGTTCCCTGACCATCTTGAAAACAAGATGGCAGAGCCTAGGGACACTCTGGAGGAGCTCTGGTCACTCCCCTTGCATTTGTCCAGTTTCACACCGTGAGCAGGTCCCTGAACCAGTGTAGACTGGATTATGCAAGGAGGGCACCATTTGTGCCCTTCAAAGCATTTCCAGAGGCTCTGGGAGGATACCCCTCCCATGCCTAGAACACCTATTTCCTAAGGGAGAGGGTGTAACACCCCTCTCCTAAAGGAAATACATTGTTCTGCCTTCCTGGGATTGAGCTGCTCAAGCCCCAGGAGGGCAGAAGCCTGTCTGTTAGGTGACAGGAGCTGGGGCTGCAGTGGAATCCACAGAGAGCTGGTTTGGCAGTGCTGGGGATCCATGGTGGAGCCCCCAGGGTGCATGGAATTGCCCCCCCCAATATCAGAACCAGATTGGGGGTACAATTGCTCAATCTTGGACACCTTACATGGCCATATTCCGGGTTACCATTTTGAAGCTACATATATGTATTGACCTATATGTAGTGCACACTTATAATGGCATCCACGCGCCCGCAAAGTCCGGGAAATTGGTCCTGGAAAACATGGGGCACCTCTGCTAGTGCAGGGGTGCCTTCACACACAGTAAGTTTGCACCTAGCCTTCAGGGACTGAAGGTTAGGCAAATAGGTGACTTACAAGTTGCCTGGTGCAGTGCAAATGGCTGTAAAATAGTCCTGAAGAAGTGTTTGTATGAGTTCCTTATGGGTGGCAAGAGAGATGCTGCAGCCCATAAGGATCTCCTGGAACCCCAATGCCCTGGGTACCTAGGTACCATGTACTAGGGACTTATAGGGGGAGTCCAGTATGCCATTCTGGAGTGAAATAAGTAGTCACTAGACTATAGTGACAAATTTGGAAACAGAGAGAGCATAAGCACTGGAGTTCTGATTAGCAGGACTTCAGTGACACAGTCAAGCATACTGACAAAACAATTAAACATACTGACATGTAAGCCACAAACCGTAAGCACTGGGGTCCTGACTAGCAGGATCCCAGTGACCCAGTCAAAACACACTGGCAATCAGGCAGAAATTGGGGATAACATGCCAAGAAAGAGGGTACTTTTCTACAAATGTCCAATCTTATTTCTTTGGAAGTACAGTCTCTTCTACAGAAACAAGCAATTGCTCTTACTCAGCCCCACCCATCAAGCTTCACCAGCTCCATTTTCGTAGTTCAAAAGAAGAACAAAAAAATGCGTCCAGCAATCAATCTCAAGTGTTTCAACCGATTTGTAGTCTACTGACATTTCAAAATGGAAACGATTCTTCATCTCAGAGATACACTCCTTCAACACAATTGGATGGTTCCTTTGTGCTTACAAGATACATACCTCATACAGTAGTTACGATTCATCCAGATTTCAGGAAATTTCTACAATTTCAGTGGTTAAACCAATACTTTCACTTTACCTCCCTGCCCTTTGGTCTCTCGTCAGCTCCGTAGTGCTTCATCAAGTGAATGAAACTGGTGGTAGCTTTTCTCAGAGCTCAAGGGGTGAGACTCATCATTTATCTAGACAACATTCTTATAATAAGCCAATCTCCTCAAACTCTTCCTTCTCAGTTCACACAGACATGGTCTCTCTTATCTGATCTAGTTTTTATTCCCAACAAAGAAAAATCCTCTCTGTCTCCAACTCAACTAATAGAATTCTTAGGTTTCGAAATAAATTTGGCTTCTGCCACCCTTCATCTTCCATCAGCAAAAGTAAAATCCATAAAATCAGAAATTCTTCAGATCCTACACTACTCAGATCTCTAGCTCAGGTAGTAGGTCTTCTATCTTCCTATATCCAAGCGATATTTACAGGCCCTCTTCACTATCGAGCATTACAGAGGTTAAAAATCTAACATTTAACAAAGGGCCAATCATATTCAGACATTATCCCCCTACATCTCGATTCTCGTACGGAACTCCAGTGTGGATAGACCATTTGGATGCCTGGAACGGCAGAACTATCTTCACATCAGCCCCAGATCTTGTATTAGAATCAGATGCAAGCAGCACAGGTTGGGGGGCCTGATGTGGTCCAATATTGACTGGAGGTACATGGTCTTTAGAGAAGTCCAGGTCGAATATTAACATTAAACATACATGTAGAGAAACCTTGCCACTCATCACTATGTCCAGTATGGAGTCTTATCCTCGGATTCTTTACCAATTGATCGCATAATGAAAAGGACACGTCTAAAAGAATGATGGGAAGGCATGAATAAGTCAAGATTTCCACAATTCTTATCAAATGTTGCACGTTGACTGAATTTGATGAATAGTTTATACATACTGCAAACTTGAATTATCTACTGGCTAGTATGTTCTTGTCAACTCTGGCTTGTGAGGAGGCCTCAATGTCTGGTGCTGTGACCAAAAAAGTAGAAGGGGTTTTAAAGTGTTCATCTCCAGCTTCCAATTGTTCTAGCCAAGCCTGGACTTGCACATCCTTTTTAATGCACAGACAATGACTTTCAGGCATTCTTAGATAGCATGCAGGAAGAAGACCATCCATTTTTGCTCTTGTGTAACCTAGAATAGTTAGTCTGCTACATCTCAGACATAACGTTTGATCTGCTATAGTATTCAGGGATTGTTGCAGATGCTTCCTTCCCAGCAATACTGCCATTTACGCTTAAAACTTGGGGTCAGCGTGCCACAAATAACCATCTGACACTCCTGGGACACAGATTATTTGATCATTAAGTCAATTAATTGGTTCAGAAATCTGCAGAAGAATGTAAAGTTCTGAATTCGTTTTGATCACTTTGAGCTCATCCTTTTTGCTCAAAATCATTTGTTCAAAGGAAATCCCCAAAGGTGGTTTAAGGGAACAGATATCTCACGTCGGCTAGCTTGTGGTCAGGGGCTCCACTAGATGAATAATAAATTCTTGTTTAAAGTTTTACAGTAACAATAACAGCCACCCTCAAAAATCCTAATTACCACTTCAGATCCATTTAGGGGTTAAATTCAGTCTCATTACGTGATCTGGCTTCCTCTGCTGAAGGATGAGTGGGTATTGAATGTGCTCAGAAATAGATTTTCTGTAGACACTCCTTGTTCTCCAGAAGAACCTAAGTTCAGGCGTACTCCTTTGATACAATCTGGAATGACATCAAGTTCTCTTATAAGGAACAGAAACTATAAAAAACAAGCAATCATGCCTGTCCCTCAACAACCGAGAGGTCAAAGATTGTATTCAATACTCGTTTCCAGAGCCCAATTGAATGCAATTTTGGATATTAAATGACTGAAGAAATTTGTTGTCATATCTTATTTAAGATGGTATCTCTTCAAGCAGTGTTTCAGGCAGTTGCTCCACCAAACCGTTTAGATGCCTACATTCATATTTCATTGAGTACTCTTTTAAACGATTAGTGAGGTTTGCAGTGGAAATGCAAGATTTCCGGTTCAGAGTCCAGCTCTTTAGCCCATCTTCAGGTCAGAGGGCTTTCACAAAGTTATTAGTCCTACTTGTCCTTTTTAGAAGGTATGTTAATGTTCCTTACCCTAGTGATTGGTTAATAGCTGACCTTCCTGGTTCCAAGCCAGAAGCGGATACTCAAAGGGTCAAAGGATGTGTAGTGGCCAGTATGAATCCACAAGGGGGTGCCAGAGGACTTGCTCTAACTCACATAGCTCAAAATATACGTTCATGGGGAGAGGATCATGTGGAGTTCCTTCATGCTTTCCATCTGCTAGGGAAGAAAAATTGGTCTGCAGAGCAATTAAGAAAGATCTATCCCTTTACTGTGTATTTTCATCCATTGTAAGATGCTTTTCAACTGATTATTGCTAACTTGTTGAGTCCTTGGGTGGACCTGTTTGCCTTCAAGGAGACAGCTTGCACTCCTTTCACAATTTTAAACTGGTGTCAAGAACCCTGGGGGCTGATGCTCTCTATCAGTTGGTCCAAGGCATTTCTCTATGATTTTCCTCCGATCCCCCTCCTACCAAAGTTACTGGGAACGATTCAGGAGGAAGCAGCAAATGCGATTCTAGTCACCCCATTCTGGCCTCTCCACCATTAGCTTCTATCTTTCCTGCCATTTTGCCTCAATTTCATTTTCATTTAATTCATGCCCCTCTTCAGTGAACTTCCCTATCCCATCACTCTCTTTCTAGAAGAGCAGGCCCAAGCATGATTGGCACAATAATGGTTCTTGTTTGGAGTGGCACATTGGGCAAAAAAGAAGGACTGCAATGAAGTCTAGGGTAATTACCAATGGCTGAGATTGTCTTGCATTCCACCCAGCAGCTTTTTGGTTTTTATGTGGGGAAGGTATTATCCTGACAAGCTAATGCACTCAAAAGATGTCTTGATGCACTCATTCAAGTTCTGCTTAGTTGTTGTGCAGCTCAAAGTAGAGTATGGCTTGAGTGCTTTTAACACCAGATTTGGCTGGTTCCATGACGTAGTTCATTGTTTCTTTGCACTACATGGACTAACACCTGTGCTGAAACACAATCATATGTTTCATTTAGAATCTAAATATCTTACCACAGCTTTGGGTGCAGTATAAATTACTTAATTTCAAGTTGGCTGAAGGCCAGGTTTAAGACACTAAGGAGCGTTAAGAAACAAAAGTACATTGTGATGTTGTGAGGAATACTGCCCTGTGTAGCTAACATTTTGTGCAGTTCTGTGCAGCTTAGTTCAATAGTATGAAGTAGGGCTACCCCCACTCTTTTCAAGTCCACTTTGTTTCAACAATTTGTTTAAGTCCCAGGAGGAGAGGGTCGTTTAAATTGGTGATTAATTGTTCTCCAAATAAAGTCTTTGTTATGTCAACAATGCACTGTAGATTATCTGTCATGTCTCCATTAAGGTGCAGGGCATGGAAGATGCAGTTTGCTAGCTGTCTGTGTAGTCGGACTGCGATGTTAGTGAGTCATGATGCCATAGATGAAGATATGTAACAAGCAATCCTATTGTATCTCTTTTCCAGTCAGTGGTTTGGCTCATGTGGAGGTAAGAATGGATCAGTCGACAGGTTATTCATCATTTGTCCTTTTAGATTCTCTAGAAGTCCTCTATAGTGTTTTCTTATTGTCCTAGATCCTGGATTCTTCAATAACGTAAATGCTAATTGCAAGCTGCCTGAGGAGACAAGAGTTGAGGTCTGTGTTGACTCTTTGGAGCCTTTGGATTTCAGTCATGCTTGGTCCACAGTGTTTTGGTTTCGGTCTCCATTACAGAAAGCTCTATGGGTATGTATCAAAGACTGTGCACAGCTATGGTGGTTGTATTTGCTGTTTTGTAAGGTCAATTGGATTGTGAGCATTAGTGAGTAAAGGATCTGGGCCTGATGGCAAATGGGCCAAATGTCCTTAGTGTACAAAGTTGGTTCTGGCCTGTTGACCTCTTAGACAGTTTATACCAGGATGCAGATGTTGGAGTCAGGTTTGTGTTAGCAATTTGCCTTAAGTAGCCAGAACAGATGGTGACCGGCTGTAATTTATTAATGTACTCCATATAAATTAACAATGGAATACGCACACCCACGTAGGATTCAATAAATGTGAATGTTAATTATTACTACTACTGGCTGTGCCATTATTTTACACTGTGATCTTAATAAAAAAAGGCTGAAGAGTGTCTTCTGATTATGAAATCAAGCCATAGTTGGTGTATTGATACCACTCCTAATAGGACACCAGACGAGGCAGGGTACCTGACTAGCCTCTTTAATTCCTCTAGCTGTCCTTTTCCATGGACCATGCAGGAGATGACCATATTTATGGTCAATCTGTGTTCTGGGATTTAGGGTCCTAGATTTTCTACTCTTCCCAAGTACTGAGAGTGCTATGTGTCCAGTCACATTCTGAAATAGAGCTCAGGTCCTGTTTTCTTACAGTATCCATTCAGTGAGTATAGGAGCCCAACCCCAATAATTAAAGAAACCCAAGTATTTTGATTACCACAAAATTTACCCCTGGTGGCTCAGCTCCAGCACTCTTGATCTAGCATTAACAGTTATCACCACCTCCTCCTACAACATCAGACCCAACACAATTAGCAGAGTGAATCAAATAGTGCCTATAAACACTCAATAAGGCAGGTCTAGATCAATAAAATGTTAATGAGGTTTATCACAATAAAATCTCAAAATAAGCGTTAAAGGAAAAATTCAGTAACTGCCATGAAGGATCAGATGCAGAGTACATAGTCAGAAATTATTATTAGATCTAATAAGCAGAAAATGTCAGATTCACAAAGAACACCGCCAGCATCTCAGGGGAAAAAGGAAAGTCACCAAATATGTGCACAGAGTTCCCTGAGGAAAACAAAAATTCCCTGGCTTACCCCCATAACCAGTGGTTTTATACACATTTTCCACATAAACAACTGGAAGTTTGGCATACCATGACTAGCAATAGCACACGTTGGACAAATCAGAAGTAAGATCCCCATTAAAGGTTTTATAACACTAAACCATTTCTAAAGTAGTCAGGAATCTTATATTAACTTCCACAGCAACAGCAGTCCAGAGATGTGAACTACAATACGAAACATTCTCAAACAAAGACTTACACTCTGGTGTGCTAGCGAGCCGGCATCGGAACTTCTGGTGCAAGTGTCCTTCAGCAAAATACATCAGGAACATGAGGTAAAGTTTCACTCACAATACGTGCTTTCTAAAGGAAATAACTAATAGCATCACAGAGTGCTTGGAAACATTGAGTGGTAGAGGTCATAAGCAGGATGAGCAAAGCTCTTAGAAATTGCACCTACTTTAATAAAATGGTGTCTTAAAAAATGTGACATAAGTAAATTACATGAATAATAATCGCCCTTCTAAACACCATAATTAAATCATTTATTCATGAATTAATCAGTTAAAACTACATTCAACATAAATATCATCAGTGTGCCCAAATTATTTTGTGCATTCAAATTGCAAATTCGAAAAAACGTTGACAACTTCCCCCCTCTGATTATTTAATAATCACTTAAAATTCATTCATAAACTTTATTAAATCTGCCATCAGTTAGTAGATGTTTTAAAATTCTTCAGGTGTTCGGCTATTTCCTCCACCATCCTTAACCTGTTGTAGACATGATCTCTGAAATTCTCTATTTCCAATTCCATTGACCTTTTCCTTTTCCTCAATCTATTTTCACCTTCACCTTTAATCCCATATCTACCAATCATACAGTGCAACAATTTTAGTAAAATGAACAGAACAATTGCACGTCATTATCATTGTTAAAGGTGCGAATTAACTGGAAAACATCACCACCTATGACCTAACCACTCACCAGCACTACCCAAATTCCTCCCTAACTCTCTAAACCATGAGCCTACAGTTTCCCATAAACCTGATTCCTCCAAAAACCTAATCTCATTAGTTGTTAGCCATATTAGTAAACCTAAATCTGACAACTCCTCTTCTTCCTTTATTTCATTCAATGCAATTTTCTGTTCTTCATTGTTTACCACCACTTGTACTCCTCTTTCATAATATTCTTTACTAAAACCATGCTTCTATTTACTCAAAAGACACAAAACTTTTGATCTGGCCAGTATGATTCCTGTTTTACGCAATCACTCAAAAAGAAAATGCCATAATTAGTTTCCCTATTATCTTCCTGAATAGGCAGATTCTCTAGTCAGTCAAAGTCAGTCAAATAAGGAGAAATACATTTGTTGTGACTAAAGATTGCAATATAAACACTACATGATGAAGAATAGGAAATTCGTAACCAAATGTAAGAAGCCCCCTCATCAGCAGATGTAGGAAGATAGATGCAAGCACAGCAACCACTAACCTTATTATATCTACTTATTCTCTAATCAATTTAGTAGAAACATTATCTTTAAAAACACTAAGGGCCTCATTAGACCGCCAGCACTCTAAGCGGTCTGACTGCCACATTACGATCCTGGCGATCGGACCTCTAGGGGACCGCCGTCCCTGTTAGGAACTTGGTTCCCAACGGGCTGATGGCGGTCGGAGTTGTGTTCAGGCATGGTGGCACTGAGTTCAGCACTGCCATACTGATCACAAGTCCTTTTTCCACCAGCCTTTTCATGGCGGTTTAATCGCCATGAAAAGGCTGGCAGAAAGGAAGTGCTGAGTGCCATGTGGGGCTCATGAATTGCCCACAACCAGGTTGTGGATAGTACAGAGCCCCTGACCAAACACCCTTGGAATGCACATTGTCTGCTTTGCAGACTGTGCGCATGCCAGGGATGCTGTAGTGCTACGATATTGGCCTCTGCTCCCTTGAGGGAACCAAGACCAATACCATAGCACTGTTCCTGCCAGGCTGACTGGCAGGAAAATCGTAATACGATGTTCCTGCTAGTCAGCCCAGTGGGAACATCGAAATACAACTGGGGGTGAGGCAGCCGGGTCGACTGTGGTCTCACCTCTGCGAGTTTTGCGGTCGGCTCATCCAACTGCCAAATTTGTAATCAGGCCCTAAGTGTTTTCTATATACTGGTGCATCAGATTTCAATTCATTTCAAGTAATCTCAACATTAGATTTATTAATACAATCTAAAGCATATTCCACAGGAGTCTGTAAACACAACAGTTCCAGTAAAAGTATTCATATCACCGTCAGTATCAGCTCTACAATTTAACAGCATTTTATTTACTCCATCTTCTATTTGAAATAGATTCTATTTGTGGTACAAATTCCAAAAACAACACAAATCTATTTAGAACAATGCTTTCTTCGTTTTTCTGATTTTCTTAAATCAATAACAAACAAAAACACAATCACAATCAAGATTTTTTTTTTTTAAGTATACGCGGCAGTTTCAAAAGTTTCTTTAAATGTTATTTTATTAAATTATTTCTTTACATTCTTTACATTCTTTATTTAAATTAAATTATTCATTTATTTAAATTATTGTTTTTTTATTATTTAATTATTGTTTAAATTATTTATTTAATAAATAATTGTTTGATTTCATTTTTCAATGTAAATTATTGTTATTTTTAAAATGCTATTAGACTCAGTCTCTACTTATTGATTCTTCAACTTGATTCATCAATTAGCTCTGAATGTGGTAAAGTCTAAAAGTTTGTAAGACTCTATTCCACATTCAGATGGTTCTTCTTCTGTCTCAAACACAGTCTCTGATTCACTTTCAAACTTGTAATGGTACTGTTCATCAATTAATAATCATCCATGGCTTCATATTATTCATATTCTTCAGAAACTGGATACACCACTTCAGGTGTTTTGTATTTTCAATTTGGGACTTTCTTCTTTATTGACCTTTTAGTAAGTGGTGAATCACTCCCACTAGTTTCCAAATCTAATTGCATTGCTGGTTTTCTTTCTGGCTCACAATGCTTTCTTTTACAAGTTCACTTCCTTGAAAAATGATCTTAAGCTCTTTCTCTTTCAGCAACTGTCTTTGGGTGGCATTATGATTTTGACGGTCCTCGAACCGCCAAACTCACGTTGAGACCTCTACACACCAGGCAGTCCCAACCACCATATTATGACCCTGGCATAGATCCCGACGGGTAGGCTGCGGACGAAGTCGTGCTCAGCCACGATGGTGGGTCCCCGCAATGGAAAGGCTTGCGGAAAGCCAGAGCTGGAGGCCACAGGGGCCTGCACTGCCCACAACCATGTTGTGGGCAGTGCAGGCTCCCCCCTGTCCAGGGCCCCCCGTCCAGCACCTTCGGACTGCAGACTGTCTGCTTCAGCAGACAGTATGTATCCAGTGGGTGTTGGGAGCATCCTCTGTGCATCAACATTGGCCTCAGCTCCATGAGGAGTCGAGTCCAATCATGCGGAACAGTTTCCACTGAGTTGACCATCGGAAACCTCTGATTTCTGAGGTTTCCTTCGGTCAGACCCAGTGGGAACCTTGTAATGGGACCGAGGAGGAACCTGCCAGCCTCATGGAGGTCTCCTCTCCGTGGGTCTGGCAGTCCAAGTTTCGGACCGCCAGACCAGTAATGAGGCCCTTTGTCTCTTTATTTTCCATGGAATTTTGACTTGAGCTCGGATTCGGACTCAAACTTGAACTTGCACTTTGATCAATTTTTTCTCTATCTCTGTCTGTTCTATTCACAGAGAACTTCTTTCCTTTGTGGGTCTTTGTAAATCTGTTTTTCAACTGCAATGTCTTACTACTAGATCAGACACTACTTCTTGTTGCTGCAACTAATGCTTTTGCCTTTTGTAACAGTTCTTCACTTTGATTATTGTTTTGAAACTGGATTTCAAGAATTTCAGTTTCTTCATCAGAGCTTTCACTAATATGAAACTTTGCCCTTTCTGTTTGCTTTTGCATGTTGTATCACAGCCTTCAAAATCAGAATCTTCACCCCCTCTGGATTCATGCTGCAAACTTGAGCTTGGCTTTAACCTTGACAGTGTACAGTCTGTGTGCTCTTTAATGGATCACTTGTCTAATCCACTGCTTCAACTACTCTCACTCCCTTTGTTAATCAGCTTCGATCCACTACAGCACACCTGCGCAGTTTAATGTAGTATATTCATCTTCAGGATCACCTGGTATAGCCTTTTCCAACGTTCAACCAGGCATCCCATGTGGATGTGCTTTAGGAATACATTACAATCCCCAGGACTTAATCTATTACACCGAATATCCCTGTATTCTTCTTTTGCCATCTGCACCGGATGAGAGACATATTTTCACCATATCATTGAGACCCTTGCAATAATCTAGCACAATGTCATCAGTTATGCAAAAACAAGCCTCATTGGTTTGCCCATCACAACTTCATGGAGCGATAAACCAGTCTTTCGTTGGGAGTACTTCTCACCAAAACAGGAGGAATAGTAACGAGGCAGAGTTTGGCCACTGAAAAAAATTCCACCTAACTCAGGGGCTCTGTTGACCTGGGAGGCCTTGGAAACTCAGCACTGGTGCACAGCTCCCTGCATTCAAGGAAGAGTCGATGAAAGCCTCCAGGCCTGACTGAGCCCTGAATGGGGCACCCTCTGTGCCTCCTCTGCATTATGGCATGTTGGAACGGGCAAAGGAGGAGCGGCATCATCTTGTGGAAAGAGCGGGGCAGTGTGAGACCTGGTGGGACTGTGGCAGCCGAGCATGACACGACAGGACGGACTCAGCTCACTAGCCAGTCCCCCAGGTGGGGCTGCTAATCCAGGAGCAAGACTGTCAACGGGCCTTAGCCCCTTCTGTTTGAACAGACAGGTGACAAGGGGACTGCCGCGCTGCCTGCTGGACTGCATACACACTTCTCAGCCTTCCTTATCCTTTGCCCTACCACCTGCGCCCACATAGGAGGACATGTGACAGGGTGTGCGACATCTGCCTCCAACCGAGCCAGGAGGACGATCGGTCTCACTTCACCCCACTTTACAGGAAAACAGACTTAGGCCCTCATTATGACCTCAGCGGTCTTCAGTGAAAACCGCCGAGGTCCCGCCGGACTCACCGGACCGAAACCGCCAGTGTTGGTGGTCTTCCGCCAACCATATTATGACTGGTGGTGACCCTCCGACATTTTTTGGTCGGAGAGCTGCCAGCGGCCATACTGGCGGTCGGCGGTGTAGTGGGGGTTGCTCCTCCATCACTGCCATGTCATCAGAACACCGCCCACCAAATTATGTTTCAGTATTCGGCATGGCGGTGTTCTGGTGACGGGGTGCTGGCGGCGGAGCAGCCCCCATGGATCCCGCTCCGTCCCAGACGACTACCGAGGCAGGTAAGGTGATCGTCTGAAAGGGGAGGGGGCTGTGGGGGTGTTGTGTGGCGTGTGCGTGATTGTGGGTGTGAGTGTTTAGAGGGAGCGTGTGGGTGCGTGTATGTTTGCGGGGGTGTGATGTGTGTAGTGAGGATGTAACGTGTATGTATGTGTGCATGTATGTGCGCGTGTGTGTGTGAGTAGTGGGTGCGTGCGTGAGTGGGGGGTATGTCTGGGGGGGCCCATGGAGGTAGGGGGGGAGGGGAGGGAGCCCTACCACCTTTGAGGGGGGTCATGGGTGTTGTGGTTGGACTCCGGGGAGGGGGGCGGGGAGACCTCTATCAGTGCCAGGGAAGAAATTCCCTGGCACTGATAATGCCTACGCCATGGTTTTCGTGGTGGTTCAAAAACCACGAAATCCATGGCGGTATGCGGGGTCATGATCCCGCAGGCGGACTAGTAACCGCCACCGGGCTGGAGACCATGGTCTCCAGCCTGGCTGTCGTGACCGCCATGGCAAACGGTGTGGTACATTGGCGGTTTGACATGTGCCAAACCGCCAATGTCATAATTTGGCAGTAATTACTGCCAGCCTGTTGGCGGTGCTACCGCCAACTTAACACTGTCTGCCAGGGTTTTAATGAGGTCCTTAGTCATTTGCCTGCCTGCTGTGGATCATCGAGAGCCTTGCCCGAGAGGGAGGCCCTCCACACCATTGCTGCATATGATCGAAGAGCTCCAAGTGGGGGTGGCTGACATTACGTGGAACCGTCCTCCATCTGGTAAATCATGGAGTGCACCCTAAACACATGAATGGCTTCCCCTACTTCTTCTCTTCCTCCCCACCTCCTCAACAACTCCCTCTCTAAATAGAACCCACCCAGGAGAAGGGGTTGTCATAGAAGGGGCACCGGGAACCATCTGGAAACTGATTCCTGCCAGATGGGCACCACTGAGAGTGGCTGTGAATGATGTGCCCCCCTTTTTCTGCACTTCCCTGCTCACCCTCAAAGCTTGAACACCAGGGTCCAGCTCACATTCCCATGGAGGATGTACGTCCCCCAACCTTCCGCACGGAGCACAATGGCCTCAGGGAAACCGTTGCAGCATTGCTTTTTGGAGAGGCCATTTCTCAGGGCACAACTACTTCCACACCTCCCCATTGGCCCCTCAGCTCATACCATGGGCCTGATCCTTAAGGAAATCATGGTGGTGTAGTATGGACTAGAGGCCTTGAATGCAAAAATGACAGAGCTCACAGCAGAAACAAAGTCCATCCAGGTGGACACTGCAGGTGTCCATGACAAGGTGGAGGGGTTGGAGCTACCCTTAACAGTGGTGAAAATGAGATTCAACCACATCTCAGATAGAGAATCCGAACTATGGCACCTACGCAATAAGAATGTCAACCTTGAAGATAGGAGCCACATGGATACTGTCCGCTTCTTCAGAATCCTGGAGAAGGTGAAGGGGACTGATGTACACAGCTTCCTCCGAAATCTCCTTCCTAACCTAATGGGGCTCGCCTCCTCCCACCCCATTCAGATTCAGAGGTCCCACAGAATTAGATGGCAAAGACCAATGATGACTTAGAGGGCGCAGCTCATTATAGCATGCTTCCTCTGTCATAAGCTGGTGCGACAGGTACTTGTGGGGCTCGCACACATGGCCCATAATACAACAGTCGCTACAAGATCCATGTCAGCTGACTTTTCCAGGGAAAGAATCAAAAAGCGGAAGGCCTTCTTGTCTCTTAGACTGCCATTGGACAAATGGTACATCAAATTTGAATTTTTTGAACCACCGCATACATGGATTGGGATGGATGGCAAAACTAAAGATTTCCACAGTTCGGAGGAACTGCAGTCTTTCTAGGAAGGCCTCCAGGACCAGAATATGGACATGACTCACACTGCCCCGAACTTCGCTGCACTGGCTGCAGATGAGCCCACTCCTGAAACTGAAGGCTGGCTTCTCCGAGAAGGCAGTCACCTGGACAGACCAACGTTATCGCAAAGCGTAAAGGTCAAAGCGATCGGAGCAGTGGTGGAGCACACACAAGATAGTGGTCCCAACAAATACCACTCACCGTTGAAGATCGGACTAATGACAGACTTATGTACACAGACTACTGCCTTTTTGTATCCGTTTTGCCAGCAGATGAGTATTGCCTATCAGTCTCCTGTTTCGATGTTGACTGATTGTTTTTCTTCTAAATGTTGTTCATTCAGGGTGAAGGACAATGACATGAAGAAGAAAGGACCTTAATTCAATAGTCCCCCTCCTCTTCACAATTTCCTGGAATACCTAAGAACTTTCAAGTTAACCTCAATATTATGTTTGGGGGATAGCTTTTAATATATTTAATTCATGTTTCTAAACAACGTTACATTATAATTTTTCTTGTTTGTTTTATGTTTGTCTGCAAAGAAACTCCCATAGGGTGGTTTCACTAATGTATGTTTGGGGACCACTGTTTGGAAACTTATCATGTGGTTATTGTGTGTATTCTACTACTGGTATGGAATTATTTGAATTAGAAATAAATCATAGTTACACAAAGGATTCCTTTTCTGCCTTGTGTACTTTATATTTTAAAAAATGAATTGATAGCCAGTGGGGGATTTTTTGTTTTGCAGTTAGGTCACTCAAGAAGAACCACACTTTCCAGCCAGACTGTTCTTATGTGTTGTCTTCCCAACCTGGTGCTGATATCAACGGCAGGCTGCGACATCTCAGCAGGTAGGCAAGTGGGGACAAGCTGCCTTGAGCTCTTTTCTTATGGACACCCCACAACACCACCGTTCCACCTATGCCCATGCCTTCTCCCACGGGCCCCCTCAGTCACGGGCCCCCTGTGTATAGGCTATGTGTCAGCATACTCTAATTGCCCCACTTACTGCTTTCCCTCCACCTATTTCTCCCTAGTGTGAGGGCAGGCCCCTGAGGCATACACCTTTACTGCTTTCTCCTCTCCCCCTGTGGCTGGGAACCCCCATCCCCAGTGCCAATGGTCTCCAGCACCTCAGCACTTCTCCTTAGCTGGGGGCACACAACCGTCGCCCTATTTGCCAAGGCCCAAACTATACAAAACTATGGTAGTTTCCCCCTCCTCAGGGGCCTCCCAGGCCCGGCAGACCCACAAGGCTAGACCTGCGTACTAAAGTTCTTGCTTGAACCAGGTATCATATCATTCTGATACCCCTTGTCCCTCATCATTTGCTTCCCCACTCTGCCCATAATTGGCTCCTTTCCCACGTTTTTTCCCTTCTTCCCCCCACCTCCTGTATCTCCTGCCTGCAGCTTTTAAGTGGGACTGCCAGTTTGGGCCTAGGTAATTCCGGGGCCTGTATATGTCCCTCCAGAGGGTTCCTTCTCCCCCCTTCACCCCTCCTTGGCCCTCACAGCGATATGGAGCACATCCCCTTTGTGGCCTCACAACTGCTGCTTCCTGACACACTGCACCAAGATGTCATCCACAGCAGCCCCACACTGTTGCCAGTTGATGGGACCAAGATGTCCCAGAAATGTGTGTAGCTATACTACTATGCAAATCTCTCCTATTCACAGTGCACATTCATCAAGATGTTAATCTGTGATCGAATGCTGTGTGTGGGTACAATCTATGCACTGATGGGGCCGAAACACCTATTCCTCCTACAGCTCAGTCATCTGCTAAAGGAGAGAGAGATGCCACCTACTTGCTTCTAAGGTGCAACTAGAAAGTACCTCAGGATACGATCCTAAATCAAACTGGCCCAGGTGTTGTGAGTAAAAATGTGGACCAGGCACTCCTGGGAACATCACTGTGGACCATAGCCTTCTTGACATTTAACGCCTACCACACCACGCTATTCACCTAAATCTAGCCAGTACATGGCACCCAATTGAGGCTGGGTTATTTCCTCGCCTTTCAACCAATGGTCACCCTGGGAAGTGATACTCAATTTATTGCAGATGGCGCACTCCTCAGTGGATTTGGGGCCTGTAACACCAGTTTGCAAACCTTGATGGCTCAACCTCTCCCATTACAAGAAGCCCCACAGCTGGGACAGGCTCACAATTTCGTTTCCAATAATATAGTTCTAAACAATGTCATTTTTAAATTATTGTAATGTGTTTTAGATTGTAAATTACTTTTATGTGTTATTATTGTTTGTTTTTTTATATACATTTTTTAAATATAGTTTGTTATTTTAAGTGATTTGCATTTTTTTATTTAGTTAATAGTAATCAATAGTATTGTTGTGGGTTGTTCGGTTTTAGGGGGATGGGGTGGGAAGGTAAATAATAATTAATTATTAATTAATTAATCATTTTTATGTTTGTGAAAGATATTATGTATATTATGTAATACTGATTTAATTCATTGTATTTTAGGTGTAGGTCACTGGGACCCCTTCCCCTTTGTGAATGGTTGGAAAACTATTTTTTATGAGCAGATAGTGGTCTCAAGGACCACTACTTGCTTTTAAAAAATGAAAAGAAAACTTTTTGTTTCTCTTTTTGAAATGCCTCCAGTTTTTGTTTAAGTAAATTGGGTGGCATTTAAAAGCAAAAATATTGCTTTATTGAAAAGCAATCACAGACATTCTGGTCTGCTGACCCAAGCAGATCACCATCCCTGTGACTTTTGCGATTAGCAATGGGTCTCAAACCAAAACCTACCTGATTAATATTAATGAGATAGGTCTATTTGCAACCCACTGAGAATCGCAAAATGTGTAAAACACACATTTGTACATTGCTGTTTGTAATGACCAAAGAGGGAACTGCAAAAATTCGCTATTTGTTAATTGCAAACACTTACCTTGGTATATCGTCACATTAATTAATTATTAATTAGTACGTTAGTTATTTATTTTTTTAAATTATGTAAATTGTGTTATACTTATTTATTTTAGTTATGGGCTGCAAGGATTGTGGGGCATAAGGTAGAAATAATTAACTATTATTTTTAAATCAAAAATTATTACATAATTTAATAATTTGGAAAATTGGTCAATTGATTTTATTTTTTTAATACATATATAGTTTAACAGATATATATATATACATTTTATGTTAAGCAATAATGTTTATATTAACAGATATATATTTTAATTAATATTGCTATATATTGTGTTTTAAATTAAGTAGTTTATCTACTGTTGTTTAGGTTGGTGCAGGAATGGTATATTTTACTCCTCTGAAGTCCAATGCTTTCCCTACTGTTGCTCGAACTGGAGTGCAAAAAGTAATTTTAACCTGTCCAAATCTAACGCTTTCTCTACTGTTGCATAGATTGGAGTGGAAATAGTAGGTTACACCCCTCTGAAGTCCAGTGTTTCCCTACTGTTGCACAAATAGGAGTGGGAATAGTAAATTTTATCCCTCCGAAGTTCAACATTTTCCCTACTGTTGCAAAGACTGTAGTAGGAATAGTACATTTTACCCCTCTAAAGTCCAATGCTTTCCCCACTATTGCATAAAATGGAGTTCAAATAGTTTATGTTATTCCCAGGTTTAAATAAATGTGTTATTATTGTTTAAATATATTTATAATTTGTTTATAATTTTTTAGAATGTGTTGATGTTTTTATTAGTTTCTAAACTTGTATAATTGTTGTCCATTTGTTTTATTTTTTATGTTTTATGTAAAACAATATATATCGAAATGTGCTTCTTCTAGTAGTAACATTTAAAAAATGAATTTAATATAAAATATATATTTTTAATAACTGGGTTATATTATATGTAAATATATATGTATATATACAAATATAAACATACACACATATATGTGTGTTTGTATAAGTATATACTTTATATAGTAGTATATATTAGTGAGATTTATTTAACTAACTTTATATTGATGCTCTATATAAAAACATTTAACATTTACTACTTTCGACTATAGATATATGAAAAAAACAATATTTATTTATGTTTTTCACAGTATTAATGGGAAATCATTTTTCGATAGGAAAACCATTAAATTGTAATCTTGCGTCCTGAGTGCGGGTGCATAACACAAACTCTCTTTCAGTTTTTTTAAATGAATCAATGGATTCATAATGAAATGGTACTGGATCGTGGACATCACTGCATGTAAATCCTACTAAAGGCTTTGCAATGAAGGCAAAGTTTGGATTCCACTGACAACAGTATTCAACAATCCCAAGAAACATCCGTCCAGCAGTGGCCGCTGCAGATGTCAAGGGGGGGTGGGGAGAACGACAGGGATGGGGGGAAAAGAAAGCAAAATAAAACTACTTACCATCCTCATCACTGCCGCCTCCTGCCGCTCAGCTCTTCTGATGTCCTAGCATTCACTGGGACACCAGCACAGGCTCCCCAGCAATCCTGGTGCTGCTTTCATGCTAAACGTAGCATGAAGCACCATCAGGATTGGCCTGAGTGGCTTGGACTGCTGCTCAGACACTGCCCTGGGGTCTGTGCAGCTTCTACAGCCTGGCTATTCAACACAGCGGGGCTGGAGAAACCTAAGTGCACATGTGTGTTTGGCCAGCCTGAGACAGCCGGCCAAACACACACGCGCACTTAGGTGCACTCTCTCCTCCTTCCCCCTCCGATGGCTGAGCCAGCAGATGAAAAAAAAAAGGGCGACACCCCTCTGTCATTGCGGAGGAACCATCCCTGCATCCGAGAATTACTGTGTGTGGTTGGCTGACTCTTTTTCGGAACGGAAGAAACACGTTCTTTAGATATTTTCCTCACATCTTTTTCAATATGGTATCTGAGATAGAGGACTCCCTTATAACAATACTGCAGTTTAGTTTAGGAAAGATTATGGGCCTGATTACAACGTTGGAGGAGGTGTTAATCCGTCCCAAATGTGACGGATATACCACCAGCCATATTACGAGTTCCATTGGATATAATGGACTCGTAATACGGCTGGTGGTATATCCGTCACTTTACCGTCACTTTTGGGACGGATTAACACCTCCTCCAAAGTTGTAATCAGGCCCTATGTCCGTAATCATCTGGGTGATTCAACAAGGTCATTGTATCAAGTTTACAGTCCTCTTTTTTATCTTAGATGCAACCAATAGATCATCAAAATATTGCACTAAGACTGAATTTCAGGGGAACTTCAAACTTCTTCAGTTTTTTTCTGAGGAAAAATGCATAAGGCTTAACCTTTATTTTGACTTCTTTGTTCTTTTAATTAATCCAGTCTTCTTACCAGAAAAATTCCACACCTCACCTTTGACAGTGTGTCGTAAGTCTTAAACTTATTCTACATCCTGCCAATTTTAACTGGAACATCAGCTGTAACCTGATTAACAAGGTGTTTGTTGCTGATCACAGCTGGATTGTTTCCATGGGGAACAGGGCCAAGACTGATTTGCATATGGCTGGGTCCAAACTGCATTAGCATGGCATGGCAAGCCAAAAAAACCTGATGGATTAAACCCAGATCAATGACTGGGGGGGAATCTTTGATTTGTTCCACATTCCATCCATCAACTGTAGTTTTTGCATTTGTCACCCTAATTGGGAAGGTTATGCCCAGACGTGGGTCTCGTGCTTGCTATGCTACCAGATTCAAGCTAGCCTGGCTGATAAGGGGTGATAGCCTGAAACCGGTCCCAGGATGGTTGTTTCTAGTCCAGGGAGGACCAGGCCTGGCAGTTCGGGTTGGACTGCTCCCATGGGAAACAGGGCCAAGGCTGATTTACATATGGCTGGGTCCTAACTGGAATGTCATGGCAAGCAAAACAACTGATGGATTAAACCCAGATCTGTGACTGGGGGTGAATGTTTGATTTGTTCCGCATTCTGTCCATCATCTGTTGTTTTTGCATGTGTCATCAATCTCAGGGCAGTTCCCTGGCTGAGCAACCAATCAGAGCACAAATTTCCCATGAACAGGAAAACAATTGCAAAACCTTTTTTGAACCAAAAAAACGAACAAGTTAAATAACATTTATCATGTTTACCCTTGAAGAAAAGGAAAAGTCAGTAAATCAAGTAGGATATTTCCGCTGGAGACCACGAAGCTTCAGAAATAAGAACAAGATTCAAAATAGAGTACAGAAAACCAAATTTAGTACGGAACAATCCACAAAGTAATTCAATGCACACAAAGCAGACTCCAGTCCAGTAGTAATCACCTCTAAACAGTGTACTTGCTCTGTGGACATCAGCAGAGTTCACCAACTCAAATTAGACACAGAACTTAGAGAAAAATGTTAATTCAGAATCCTTATCAGGGGGTAAGTGGTGCCACGCTCTACACATCACAATTACAGACATGCACTATCAATTTATCTTAAGAACTTGGAATTTGACAAATCTAATAACCAAATCAATGATAAATCAGTCAAACCTCAAATGTGTTCACAAATACGAATAATACATCAGCACAACAGTGATCAATCCACCAATTGAACCCACTATCATCATCGCATAACCAAACAACTCAGAACATAAACAGAAATCAATCTCACAAACCCATCAATTCACTCACAAAATCAGTTCTCTCTATTCAAACTTGCAACCAATCATCATTCATGAATGCACAAGCAGCCACTTTTCAATAAGGTCCAGTGCTGGAAATTTTGGCAGAGTTCCAAAAACACCTTTCTCTCTGCGACCAGACAGTAAAGACTCAAAAATCTTTGTGGAACCCCTACGAATAAGGAGGTGTTCTTATGCAATCATACTCTGCTCCCAAAATATTGGGAGTCTGAATTCTAATAATTCATAGAACCCAAAAAATGATGATCACCACAAAACTTAACTTTGGAGGCTCAAATGCAGCACCCTTGATCTAATAATGTGAGTCGCCATACTCCACAACATCAGGCCACTCAATAACATAGTTTTAGATTGATAAGAAGTTAAAGAGTTTTATTACAAAATCACAAAATGAGTCACACAGGAAATAAATGTAGTAAATTACGTGAAGGCTCAGACACAGTGTACGTAGGCAGATCTGACTGGGTTCCATAACTTAGTTTTACAGTTTCTTAACACAGCATGCACTAATGTCTGTGCTGAAGCACAATCCTATGTTTCAGTTAAAATCAAAGTCTCTGACCTCAGTTTATGGGGAAATATAAATTCCCTACTTTCAGGCTCGCTGAAGGCCAGATTCAAGGAATGGGAAGAAACACAAGTACATTGTGGTGTTGGGAGGGATATTGCCGAGTGTAACTAACATTTTGTGTAGTTCTGTGCAGCTTGACTCAATAGTAGGAAGTAGGTCTACCCCAACTCCTTTTAACTCCATTTTGTTTCAACAATATTTTAAGTCCCAGGAGGAGAAGGTAATTTAGATTGGTGGTTAATTGCTCTCCAAAGGAAGTCTTTGTTATGTCAACAATGCCACAGTAGATTATCTGTCATGTCTCCATGAAGGTGCAGGACATGGAAGCTTCAGTTTGCTAGCTATCTGTGTAGTTGGACTGCGATGTTGTTGAATTATTATGCCATAGAGGGAGATCTGTAACAAGCAATCCTATTGTATCTCTTAGCTAGTCAGTAGTTTGGTTCATGTGCAGATAAGAATTGATCAGTTGGGCAGGTTGTTTGTCATTTGTCCTTTTAGATTCTCTAGAAGAAGTCTTCAAAAGGTCTTCAAAAGGCAATGGTGTTTTTTCATTGGCCTAGATCCTGGAACCTTCAATGATGTAAACGCTGGCTGTAAGCTACCTCAGGGGACTAAGGCTGAGGTCTGTGTTGAATTTATGGAGCCACTGGATTTTAGGGATGCTTGATTCATAGGGTCCCTAGGTATAGATCAAAGACTGGGCACAACTATGGTGGTAGTATATGGGGATATGTATGAGCAGGCTTCTGTTATATCAGGTGAATTTAACCGTAGGCATCAGTGAGTAAAGGATCTGGGTTGATGGCAAATGGGCCAAAGGTGGCTAGGTTACAATGACAGTCTTTGATGGTCTTGGCCTGTGGGTATCTTAGACACTTCATACTAGGATGCAGGTGGTGCAGGAAGGTTTGTGTTAGCAATTCGCTTTAAGCACCAAGAACAAACGGTGATGGGCTGTTATTTATTAATCCACTCTATATATTCCACTCTATATATTTTAACATAATAATACTTACACTCAAGTAGAATTCAAAGAATGTACATGTTAATTATTACTGCTATTGACAGTGTCTTGTAGCACCGCTTCATTTAGACCACAACACGACTGTGTAGGAGGCTGGCTTGGCTTGTAGTGGGTACTAGAGGTACTTAGACCTTGAGCCAGGTCCAGTTATCCCTTATTAGTGTAGAAGAGGTGTTTCTAGCAGCTTAGACTGATAGAAGGTAGCTATGGCAAAACAGCTTAGGCAGAACTAGGAGACATGTAAAGCTCCGACTATACCACTGGTGTCATATGCACAGTGTCATAAGAAAACACAATACACAGATATACTAAAAATAAAGGTACTTTATTTTTATGACAATATGCCAAAAGTATCTCAGTGAGTACCCTCAGTAGGAGAATGAGAAATATACACAAGATATATGTACACAAACCAAAATTATGCAGGTTATAGCAAGAAAAGTAATGCAAGCAGTGTAAAGTTACAATAGATTGCAATAGGAGCACATAGGTATGGGGCAACACAAACCATATACTCCAAAAGTGGAATGCGAACCACAAATGGACCCCAAACCTATGTGAGCTTGTAGAGGGGCGCTGGGACTGTAAAAAAAACAGTGAGGGTTAGAAAAATAGCCCACCCCAAGACCCTGAAAGGTAGGTGTAAAGTGCACGTACAACCCCCAGAGAGCACAGAAGTCGTGATGGGGGATTCTGCAAGGAAAACCAATACCAGCAATGCAACAACAGTGGATTTCTGGACCTGAGTACCAGTAAGACAAGGGGACCAAGTCCAAGAGTTGCGACAGTGTCGAGAGTGGGCAGGAGCCCAGGAAATGCCAGCTGAGGGTGCAAGGGAGCTGCCACCGGATGGAAGAAGCTTGGTGTTTTGCAAGCACGAGGAGGACTAGGAACTTCCCCTTGGAGGATGGATGTCCCATGTCGTGAAGAAGCTTGCAGAGGTGTTCCCATGCAGAAAGACCGCAAACAAGCCTTGCTAGCTGCAAGGGTCGCGGTTAGGGTTTTTGGATGCTGCTGTGGCCCAGGAGGGACCAGGATGTCGCCACTTGGATGAGGAAACAGAGGGGGCGCCCAGCAAGTCAGGGAGCCCTCACAGACGCAGGCAGCATCCGCAGAAGTACCTGAACAGGCACTTAGGAAAAAAAGTGAACCGGAGTCCACCCGAAGTCACAAAAGGGAGTCCCACTACGCCGGAGGACCACTCAGAAGGTAGTGCACTGCAGGTTAGAGTGTCGGGGACCCAGGCTTGGCTGTGCACGAAGGAAATCCTGGAAGAGTGCACAGGAGCCGGAGCAGCTGCAAATCACGCAGTACCCAGCAATGCAGTCTAGCGTGGGGAGGCAAGGACTTACGTCCACCAAACATGGACTGAAGAGTCACTGGACTGTGGGAGTCACTTGGACAGAGTTGCTGAGTTCCAGGGAACATGCTCGTTGTGCTGAGAGAGGACCCAGAGGACTGGTGATGCAGTCTTTTGATGCCTGCAGTTGCAGGGGGAAGATTCTGTCGACCCGCAGGAGATTTCTTCAGAGCTCCTGGTGCAAGAAGGAGGCAGGCTACCCCCAGAGCATGCACCACCTGGAAACAGTCGAGAAATCCGGCAGGATGAAGCGATACAAGGTTGCTAGTAGTCGTCTGGCTACTTTGTTGCGGTTTTGCAGGTGTCCTGAGCAGTCAGCGGTCGATCCTTTGGCAGAAGGTGAAGAGGGAGATGCAGAGGAACTCTGGTGAGCTCTTGCATTCGTTATCTGAAGAATTCCCCAAAGCAGAGACCCTAAATAGCCAGAAAAGGAGGTTTGGCTACCTAGGAAGGAGGATTGGCTACCAAGAGAGGTAAGAGCCTATCAGAAGGAGTCTCTGATGTCACCTGCTGGCACTGGTCACTCAGAGCAGTCCAGTGTGCCACAGACACCTCTGTTTCCAAGATGGCAGAGGTCTGGGACACACTGGAGGAGCTCTGGGCACCTCCCCTGGGAGATGCAGGTCAGGGGAGTGGTCACTCCCCTTTCCTTTGTCCAGTTTCACGCCAGAGCAGGGCTGGGGGATCCCTAAACCGGTGTAGACTGGTTTATGCAGAGATGGGCACCATCTGTGCCCATCAAAGCATTTCCAGAGGCTGGGGAGGCTACTCCTCCCCAGCCTTCACACCTATTTCCAAAGGGAGAGCGTGTTACACCCTCTCTCAGAGGAAAGCCTTTGTTCTGCCTTCCTGGGCCAGGGCTGCCTGGACCCCAGGAGGGCAGAAACCTGTCTGAGGGGTTGGCAGCAGCAGCATCTGCAGTGGAGACTCAGGAAAGGCAGTTTGGCAGTATCCGGGTTCTGTGCTAGAGACCCGGGGGATCATGGAATTGTCTCCCCAATGCCAGAAAGGCATTGGGGTGACAATTCCATGATCTTAGACATGTTACATGGCCATGTTCAGAGTTACCATGGTGACGCTGTACATAGGTAATGACCTATGTACAGTGCACGCGTGTAATGGTGTCCCCGCTCTCACAAAGTCCGGGGAATTTGCCCTGAACGATGTGGGGGCACCTTGGCTAGTGCCAGGGTGCCCACACACTAAGTAACTTTGCACCCAACCTTCACCAGGTGAAGGTTAGACATATAGGTGACTTATAAGTTAATTAAGTGCAGTGGTAAATGGCTGTGAAATAACGTGGACGTTATTTCACTCAGGCTGTACTGGCAGGACTGTGTAAGAATTGTCAGATCTCCCTATGGGTGGCAAAAGAAATGCTGCAGCCCATAGGGATCTCCTGGAACCCCAATACCCTGGGTACCTCAGTACCATATACTAGGGAATTATATGGGGGTACTAGTATGCCAATGTAAATTGGTGAAATTGGTCACTAGCCTGTTAGTGACAAATTTGGAAAGCAGAGAGAGCATAACCACTGAGGTTCTGGTTAGCAGAGCCTCAGTGAGACAGTTAGTCATCACACAGGGAACACATACAGGGCACATACTTATGAGCACTGGGGCCCTGCCTGGCAGGGTCCCAGTGACACATAGACTAAAACAACATATATACAGTGAAATATGGGGGTAACATGCCAGGCAAGATGGTTCTTTCCTACAGACTGAAGGGAAGCATCTGGTATATTTATTTAGGTACTCTCCTCTACGACCAACAGCAGTTTTTCCTCCGACAGTCAAGCTCCAACTGACTTCTCTGGAACGCTCAATCATAAAAAAGATCTGAAACTTGGAACATGGTACACAAGTTCCAGTTCAAGACTCATTTACAATCATAGCGTATCCTCTGCCCTTACAAACGCTGGGTAGGAAGAATATAAACCTAATAAATGACATGTTTCCCATTAAACAGGTGGAAGAAACAAGACATGTTACCCAACAATAGGCAACGATGAAATGGACACAGTCAATGAATATAATCCTTTAAATACCCAGGAGGGTGAATTTCCAGTCTGTGTCTCACCCCATCTGTTTCCAAGCGTGTTATATCAGAACTACCTTGATCTTGACCTCCAGCATCACCCCTGTCTTGTACCATCCCATTAGTGTCCCTCCAGTTGTGGGATGGCCGAATACATTCTCCATTTGTCATCAACATGAATGCAATTTTACCTCCCTTCTGAGCGCTCACTCCATGTTGCCCCCCTTTTTGATATAAGCCCACCCACCTATTGTTCAATTTCTCACCATTGTCCAATTCAACACAAAATCAAAACACACACAGCAATTTGACCCTTGAACTTAGACAATCCGGTCCCTTTCTGTGCACACTGTATTTTAACCCAATCACCTACGTATATTAATTTTGTCCTCCACAATCTGATTCTCATCCTCACCATCCCCTTGAGCTGGCTTCACCACTTCCTTCATCCATTTAGGAAACGATATTGTTCCGGGCCTTCTCCCCTGCATCACTTCAAACAGGGTTTTGCCAATCACGCTATGCACACTAGTGCAATAAGACCAGACCACCTCTCTTCCCATTCTGATAACATCTAGACCACTGGTAACTGCCATCTGAATGGTACCTTTGACCACCCTATTGATCTTATCCACCATTCCATTACTCTGTGGATTGTTTAACATGGTGCAATTGTGCTTAATCAATCAATCAATCAATAAATTTCTAAAGCGCGCTACGTACCCGTTAGGGTTTCAAGGCGCTGAGGGGAGGGGGGGGGTAGCTGCTATTGTTCGAAGAGCCAGGTCTTGAGGAGTCTCCTGGAGGTGAGGAGTCCCGGGTCTGGCGCAGGGGGGTCGGGAGGGAGTTCCAGGTCTTGGCGGCGAGGTAGGAGAAGGATCTGCCGCCGGAGGTCTTGCGTTGGAATCAGGGAACGATGGCGAGGGAGAGGTTGGCAGAGCGGAGTTGGCTGGAGGGGACGTAGAAGTTGAGTCTGTTGTTCAGGTAAACGGGTACGGCGTTGTGGAGTGCTTTGTGCGCGTGGTTGAGGAGTTTAAAGGTGATTCTCTTGTCCACGGGGAGCCAGTGGAGGTCCTTCAGGTGGTGGGAGATGTGGCATTGGCGGGGTACGTCGAGGATCAAGCGGGCGGAGGCGTTCTGGATGCGTTGGAGTCGCTGGATGTCTTTTGCTGGGATGCCTGTGTAGAGTGCGTTGCCGTAGTCAAGTCTACTACTGACGAGGGCCTGGGTCACCGTTTTTCTGGTTTCCGTTGGGATCCACTTGTAGATTCTACGGAGCATGCGGAGGGTGTTGAAGCAGGAGGAGGAGACTGCGTTGACCTGTTTGGACATGGTGAGAGCGGAGTCGAGGATGAAGCCGAGGTTGCGTGCGTGGTTGGCTGGTGTAGGGGGGGTCCCAGCGCGGTGGGCCACCAGGAGTCGTCCCAGGCTGAGGGGGTGCGTCCGAGGATGAGGACCTGCATCTTGTCGGAGTTTAATTTCAGGCGGCTGTTTCTCATCCACTCGGCGATGGATTTCAATCCCTCATGGAGGTTGGCTTTGGCGGTGTGTGGGTCATTGGTGAGGGAGAGGATGAGCTGGGTGTCGTCGGCGTAGGAGAGAATGCTGAGGTTGTGCTGACGGGCCACTTGTGCGTGGGGGGCCAGGTAGACGTTGAACAGCGTCGGGCTTAGCGAGGAGCCTTGGGGGACGACGCAGATGAGGTTAGTGGCTTCGGAGCGGAAGGGTGGGAGTCGGACTCTCTGGGTTCTGCCGGAGAGGAATGAGGAGATCCAGTTGAGGGCTTTGTCTTGTATTCCGGCTTTGGGAGACGTGTTAGTAGGGTGCGGTGGCAGACCGTATCGAAGGCAGCGGAGAGGTCCAGGAGGATGAGGGCTGAAGTTTCGCCGTTGTCCATTTGCTGTCTGATGTCATCTGTGGCGGCGAGGAGCGCAGTCTCGGTGCTGTGATTGTGTCTGAAGCCGGATTGGGAGTGGTCCAGGATGGAGTTGTCCTCGAGGTAGTGGGTGAGCTGGGCGTTGACGATCTTCTCGATGACCTTTGCTGGGAAGGGGAGGAGGGAGATCGGGCGGAAGTTTTTGAGGTCGTTGGGGTCAGCCTTAGGTTTCTTGAGGAGGGCTTGGATATCGGCGTGCTTCCAGCTGTCTGTGAAAGTCGCGGTATCAAAGGATAGGTTGATGGTCTTTTGAAGTTGGGGGGCGATGGTGGAGTCGGCTTTGTTGTAGACGTGGTGTGGGCAGGGGTCTGAGGGGGATCCTGAGTGGATGGAGTTCATGATCTTTCGGGTTTTGGCGTCATCTACGTGGGTCCAGGTGGTAAGGCGGTTGGCGTAGGAGAAGTTGTCGGGGTGGGGTCTGGCGGAGGTGTGGTGTTAAGGCTGTCGTGGATGGCGGCGATCTCCTGGTAGAAGAAGGTGGAGAGTGCGTCGCAGAGTTTCTGGGATGGTGGGACGTCGTTGACGTTGGCGCTGGAGAGCTCCTTCATGATGCAGAAGAGCTCCTTGCTTTCGTGTGCGTTGTTGTTTAGGCGTTCTGTGAAGTGGGAGCGTTTGGCGAGTCGGATTAGTTGGTGGTGCTTGCGGGTGGCTTCCTTGAGGGTTGCCAGGCTGTCCGGTGTGTGTTCGAGAAGCCATTTTTTCTTAAGTTTCTGGCAGGTGCGTTTGGAGGTGATGAGTTCGTCTGTGAACCAGGCTGCTTTTTTCTTTTCTTGGTTGACGGTGGGCCTCTTGAGTGGTGCGAGGGTGTTGGCGTAGTTGAGGATCCACTGTTGGAGGTTGATGGCGGCGGTGTCCGGGTCGGTCGGCGGGTTCTGGGCGATGGCGCTGGTTAGTTGGTCTTCGGTGACTTTGCCCCAGCGGCGGTGGGGAGGTAGTGGGGTGCGGTGGTGTTCGGTGTGTTTCTTGAATGTGATGTGGATGCAGTGGTGGTCGGTCCAGTGGAGTTCGGTGGTGTGGCTGAAGGAGATGTGGTTGCTTGCAGTGAAGACTGGGTCTAGCATGTGGCCGGCGATGTGGGTGGGTGTGTTGACCAGTTGTCTGAGTCCGAGGTTGGAGAGGTTGGTGGCCAGTGATGCGGTGTTGGCGTCGTTGTTGTTCTCCAGGTGGAAGTTGAGGTCTCCAAGGCGGATGTAGTCCGTAGAGGCGAAGGCGTGGGTGCTTGCGAGGTCGGCAATGGTGTCACTAAAGGGGGCTCTTGGTCCTGGAGGTCGGTAGATGAGGGTTCCTCTGAGGGTTGTGTTGGGGTCCGTGTGGATCCGGAAGTGAAGGTGTTCAGCTGTCTTGAGGGTGTCGTCTGTGTGGGTGTGGATCTTGAGGGTGGATTTGTGGGCGATGGCTATTCCTCCTCCGATTCCGTTGGTGCAATCTCTTCTGGTGATCTTGTAGCCGTCAGGGATGGCGATGGCGATGTCTGGGGCCGAGGAGTCGTTCCACCAGGTTTCGGTCAGGAAGGCTACGTCTGGGGCGGTGGTGTCGAGCAGGTCCCAGAGCTCGATGGCGTGCTTTCGTGCGGAGCGTGTGTTGAGGAGAATGCAGTGGAGGTGGTTGGTGTTGGTTGTTGCAGGCTTCCTTGTTCTGTTGCAGGTGAAATTGCAGGCTCGGCAGGAGAAGGGTCCTTTGGTGTGCTTCGGAGTGGCCTGGAAGCAGGCTGCTGAGGAGCCAGGGTTGAGGGCGAGGAGTTCGCTGGCCGAGTAGCGAAGTCTGGTGGTGCGGGGGGCGTGTGGACCAGGGGAGTGGCGCTGGGCTCGGTCCAGGCGCGGACGGGCGCAGACGGGCTTGCCTCTGGCGCACCAGCGGCGCGGACGCGCAGCACCAGCCATTAAGAAGGGAGGGGGGAGGGAGGAGCAGCTGGGAGGTGGGAGGCGGGAGGGAGCGGCGAATGGGGGCGCGAGGGGGGCGGGGCTGCAGGGAGGCAGCGGCAGGGGAAGCGGCAAGGGGGAGCGCCTAAGGGGCGAAAACCAGGCTGAAAAAGGCACAATAGTGAGAAATAAAGCACAAGTCAAAACAGTCACAAATACGGTAAATGGCACAAAGTACAAGCGGAATACAGCAATCAGAAGGGGCACAAATGGGGGCAAGAGCGCAAGGAGGCAAGGTGCTGAAAAGTAAAAACACTTACAGATACGGCGAAAGCGGCACAGTGCACACGGGTCTAGCGAAGCTTATCAGAGCCCACTAGACACCAGGGATGAGGCGCAGGAGGATTCCTGCGGGTGGAGGAGGGCCTCGAACACGCTAGCAGCAGCGTGGGCGGGGGTCAGGGACATGAGACAGCAAGGTGGTGCTGCGGACGTGGGGGGCGAGCTCTAGACCAACAACAGGTCAGAGGTCGCTCACCCTCGACACGCAGCGCCAGCCATTAAGAAGGGAGGGGGGAGGGAGGAGCAGCTGGGAGGCGGGAGGAGGGAGGGAGCGGCGAATAGGGGCGCGAGGGGGGCGGGGCCGCAGGGAGGCAGCGGCAGGGGAAGCGGCAAGGGGGAGCACCTAAGGGGCGAAAACCAGGCTGAAAAAGGCACAACAGTGAGAAATAAAGCACAAGTCAAAACAGTCACAAATACGGTAAATGGCACAAAGTACAAGCGGAATACAGCAATCAGAAGGGGCACAAATGGGGGAAAGAGCGCAAGGAGGCAAGGCGCTGAAAAGTAAAAACACTTACAGATATGGCGAAAGCGGCACAGTGCACACGGGTCTAGCGAAGCTTATCAGAGCCCACTAGACACCAGGGTGAGGCGCAGGAGGATGCCTGCGGGTGGAGGAGGGCCTCGAACACGCTAGCAGCAGCCTGGGCGGGGGTCAGGGACACGAGACAGCAAGGTGGTGCTGCGGACGTGGGGGGCGAGCTCTAGACCAAAAACAGGTCAGAGGTCGCTCCCATTAGGTGTCAGAAAACTCTGCATCTCATGTGAAGTCAACTGCGTACCACTGTTAGTTATGATGACTAACAGAACACCCTCTTCACACATCACTTCTTCCAACAGTGCAATCGTATTTTTGGTGGTGATTTCCTTCATCTATATCATACCTCAACTCTCCTCTCCCTTCGTTTATAGGTCCAATGTAATCCATACACACTGTGTGCCAAGCTTTCCCTGGATTCTTTATTTGCTCTAAATTCACATGCTCATTCATTCCAGGCCACCACCACTCGGCTCTTAACCTTTTCTTCATTTTGAAGTGGCCTAGGTGATCTTCGTGTGCCATCCCTACAAGTTTCTGACATACACCTTGAGGAAGAATACATTTTTCCTCTCTCATGATCACCATGCCTTCACAAACTAACATTCATCCAGTATCTGGATGTAAGGCCTCACAGGAACTGCCATAGAACCCTCCCTTTTACCTCCTAAAAGGATCAAACGTTTAACTTCCTTAACCATAGCATCAGACTCCATCTCCTTAACCCATTCCTGCATGGAAATGGCATGCGCACCACTAAGTTCTAACACATCCATCACTGAAGCCACTGCGCCTTTATTCTCTTTTGTTAAAACTGCCGGACCGTCCACCTCCCTCCAATCCAAGGACATTCTAAACAAACAGTCAGCCTGATAATTCCTCCTTCCCTGAATGTGTTCCACTTTGTAATTATACTCTAGCAGGTGAGCAGCTAGTCTAGCTAACCTTGCAGAACCTTTTCCTGCTCCACCCCGTAACAAGATCTTAACCAAAAACTTGTTGTCGGTACGCATAATGAACTTTGAACCCCACAAGTACGTCCTACAGTATTCTGCCCCCCATGCTGCTGCGAGAGCTTCTCGCTCTATTACAGAATAGTTCCTCTTAGAGGTCGTTAGGATCCTAGATGCAAATGCTATTGTTTTCTTCTGTTTATTGCATACTTGTGAAAGCACAGCTCCCAATCCTGTGGCACTTGCTTCAATGGTTAGAACAGACTTCAACTTAGTGTCAAATTGTGTTAAAATATCCGCCCCACAAATGTATTCTTTGATACGTTCAAAACATCTCTGTTGCTCCTCCTGCCACTGAAAATTGGCACCTTTTTTAGAAGAAGCCTTAAACACTCTGTCTTGTCTGAGAAGTTCTGTACAAACTTTGCAAATTATTGTAGAAGGCTCAAGAAAGACCTTAAATGATCTTTTTCTGATAGAACAGATTCGGACTCTTCTTGCGGATAGGTATAAAACTTGTAACAACTTAACACTATGTTTACTTCTTTCGCAAATTTTAGTTCCAGACGTGTCTTGGCCTCCACATCTTCTATTGGATCACCATTAGGCAGAGTGTCACTAGACAAGTACTTAAAGATGCGTTGCCCTTCCTTACCTAAATTATTTAACAATAGTGCTTTTTTCCATCGCGCATTGAACTTTGTACCATCCAAGCCTGCAATGTATGTCTCAAACATCCTTAGCCAGTCCTCCCACTCCATGGACAAAGGACCTGGTTCAGGCATAAAAATTGGTGGTGATACAATGACACTTTGAGTTTGCATGACAGCTCCTGATAATTACCAAAATATGCCAGAAGTAATAGGTATTGGAAATACAGATGTTCCGAGTTGTAGGCCTCAAACAACAAGTTATAATCTATAGGTGTATACAATATATATACTTATACTGTTACTCATAAAACTGTCAGAGGGTTACCCATTAAATCAAACTTCCACAGGAGCAGATGCCTTTTACCCAACTCCCTCCAACAGATGTGTGCTCAGACTTTAACTGATTATCTGAACTCTGCATCCACTAGGGGGAAGGGCAATGGGAATAGAAAAAGAGAGACCGCCTCCAGATCCAGTTCCAGCCTGTTTTTCCCACTTAAAGATAGGATAGTCAGAGTGTGTCTCTGAAAACCTGCATCTGTCTTCTTATTGGAATTTCTTTAAAGGAAGGACCTGCAGTCAGGTGATAAGAGAATAAATAAGTAAATTCCTACTGTGCATTCAACTGTTCAGCCATTCACATTCACCCAATTCTATTGTTCTCCTAACCTGGATCTTTTGAGAGACTAGCTTCTCTCTAAGTGAACAATGTTAACTTAATATCTTCTTTTCTCCAGGAGTCAGAGGTTTCCAAGGTTCTCTGGGGAACAGTTCAAATGTTCACAAATATACAAACTACTAATGTATTTTACAGGAAACGAAAACTCCTTCTCAAGTTTCAATTTTCTCAATCACAGTCTCTAGGAATTAGTCTGAGCACTGAGGTTTGTCTCTAAGACTGACATGTCTGCAAAGCAAAGAGTTCTTGAATATATATGTATATATATATTGGCAAGTCTGGAAATCACACAAAAGAATTCCTTGCTGCCGCTGTTTGAAGTTCTGTTAAGCCAAAACAAATTCTCCTCAGAAAGCCGAAAGCCAGTTGTTGGAAGAAGGAAAAAATTCAGCTTCTTCAAAAGGGAAAAAGTAGCTGGTGTGCACACCATAACAAGAAAAAGAATTAATTACTCAAAACTTTAAGAATTCCATATGAAACGAAGCGTCTCAGGAACACTGCTCATTCTCCTCAGGATGACAGTTGAAGTGCAGGGCTCCCAGAGAGAAACAGCTGGAGGGAAGCTTCAGCATGATACTAAGGTAGAAACACTAGAGCGCTGACCTCACAAGCATTTGTGGCCACCATCTTGAGTGGCAGTTAAACCTGAAGAAACTAGTTCTAAGAACAGCCTCCGCAAGAGCCACCGGGAGTGAGGACACCGCTGCAACCAACATGGGTACAAGGAAAAGGGGAATCGTTTTTGCTGAGGGAAGAACTTAACAACGCCGGTAATAGTTTTCCTTTCAGAAACTTTTGTCCTATTTGAATGCACAATATTCACAAAACTGCCACCGAAATGCTATGGGCGATGTGTATACATTACATTCACCTAAACTGGTGTGCATGTCACCGTTGCAGTACACGCAGGAAATGGTCTCAGTAAATAACAAAATATGTCACTTGACATTAGTAAGTATACATTTAAATTAGAAGATCAATATATAAATGGGTGTACGTGTTACTGAAAGCAAAACTCGTCGTCAAGTACTCCCTTGCGGCCGAAGACACAAACAGAATGGTGTGCGTATCACTGTTGTGAGCCTCATTAATAAGGCAGTCCCAGGTTGAGTGCACGTAAAACGTGTGAGCAATTACTAAAAGGGTGTGTGTGTCACCGAGCCAACACGCATAATGAAATGGCCTGATACTTTCGCGGACATGCACAGAATGGTGTGCCTATCACTGCTGTAAGCCACAACCAAGATGGCGGCCATGAGTTGGACACCGTGTGACGTGCCTGCGTACACAGATGTGCATCTCAATGCGTTCCAAGGAGAAAACAGGACTCGTGCTACCACTCAAGCCGAACACCAGGCTCAATGATCTCAAAATGTCAAAATGTAAACAATGCCTTAATGGACTTATTAGCCGTAGGACCCAATGCCGATATACTCCAATATGTTCCGCACTGGAATTCATCGGTCTGCTCCCCCTCACAAAGTCCATAATGAAGGCGCGCAATAGGTTCCAGCTGTGAGTCGTAGAGTTGTTGTCTGGCTAACACGTCACCAAATTCTTGTAGCGCCGCTTCCTTTAGACCACAATATGACTGAAGGTAAGCATCTGGTATAATTATTTAGGTACTCTCCTCTACGGCGAACAGCAGCTGTTCCTCCACCAGTCAAGCTCCAACTGACTTCCCTGGAATGCTCACTCATAACAAAGATCTGGACCTTGCAACATGGTACACATCCAAGTTCCAGTTCAAGACAACACTATGATTACTTTACACTGTGATCCTAATTACAGTTGAGGGCAGAGGAGTTTCCTAGGATTATGAGATCAAGACAGGGTTGGTGTACGCAAACCATTCCTAGTAGGACACCACATTAGGCAGGGTACCTAGCCTCTTTAGTTCCTCAACCTGTCCTTTTCCATGGACCATTTAGGAGGCATGGCCATCTTTATGGTAAATCTGTGTTCTGGGATGTAAGCTGCTAGATTTTCCACCATTTCCAAGTACCGTGATTGATAAGTCTCCAGTCACTTTGTGGAACGGAACTCAGGCCCTGTTTTCTTTCGGTACCCATTCAGTGAGTATGTGGGAGTCCAAACCCCAATAATTCACAGAATTCCAATATTTTGATTATCCCAAAATGTACCCCTGGTGGCTAACTCCGGCATTCTTGATCACCTCCCCCCACAACATCAGGTCTTACAAAATTGGCTGAGTAAATCAAATAGTGATTGGGATCACTCAATAACGGAGTTCTAGAGCCATAAGAAGTTAGAGTTTTATTACAAAAAAATCTAAAAAATAAGCAATAACGGAAAAATGCAATAACTGCCATGAAGAATCAGTTACTGAATACTTAGTCAGAAATCATAAATATATTCTAAGTCCTAATACGCCAAAGAGTCTCCAACATCTAAATTTCAGATTCACAAAAAACACGGACAGCATCTCAGGGGAAAAGGAAAGTCACCAAATGGTTGTACAGAGTTCTCAGAGAAAAAAAGCCTCTGGTTCACCCTTAAAACCAGTGTTTTTTTATGCATTTTACCCGTAATCAATGAGCAAAACTTTAGATTCAGGAATGCATGACTAGCGACAACACATATTATATAAATCAGAAGATCGTCATTATAAGTTTTATAACCTAAAACATTTCTCAAGTAGTCAGAAATCTTCCATTAATTTCCTCAGCAGTCTGAAGGTGTAAAATACAATATGAAACATTCCTAAACAAATGCTAACACATTGGTAAGCTAGCAAGCCTATATCAGAACCTGCGGTGTAAGTGTGCATCAGAAAGTTACATCAGGAACATAATGAACGTTTCACGCAAAGTACATGCTCTCTAAGGGAAATAACCGTAAGGAGAAAAGACAAACACATGGACATTGTTGGATAGGGAAATAAGCAGGAGCAGGACAACCAAAACACTAGAAACTGCATCCATCCTAATAAGATGGTGTTTTCACAAAAATATATCATAACAAAACTTCATTAACAATCACACCTCTAAACACAATAATGAAATTATTGTAAATGCAATATGATTAATTCTTGGTTAGGACTACATACATCATAAAAATCATTAGTATGCACAAATTATTTGTTACCCAAAATTGCACATTTGAAAAACTTTAACAACTGCTACCATGATGGAAGATTAGAAGGAAAAACAAAGGTTAGATTTCCAACTGTAGAAATACATACACATACTTGTTTAATGACATTTTATTTTTTGGAAAACAGAACACACCCGGATCATATGGTTAGCCATTGAGAAGAGGCTGTTCTGACTGCACCGAGATGCTTATGGGACTAAATGAATATCAGAAGGACAAGCCACTGATGTCAGAAATCATAACTATTGAGGATGCCAGAGGCCAAACCACTGGAATTCTAGGAGCCAAAAATACATATGCTCAGAGTAGCCACAAGCAATAAGTTATGGACTGCGAGTACTCAATTAAGAAGATTTGCTGCTGCAAAGAAGAATGCAGTGGGAGTTACCGCAAAGTCGTGCTGACTAACACTTCCCCGTGGGTGGATTAACAAGCTGGTAGGTTTTGGTTTCCTCTTGGTTCTCAGGGCACTTTTTGGACTGAATTTTTTTTAAGTCCCAAGGTTTGGATTTTGGGCTATCTGGGCACCTTTAATACCATTTCCAAGCATCCAGGACTGGAAGGATACTGTGTGGAGGGTTAGGACTTACTCAAGCTGGATCCAGGTAAGGCTGAGATGAATGGGGCCTTTTCTGTCCCTGAAGCTCTGATCAGGAGGTCAGCCAACTATCCTTTGGAGTCACCCTTGAATTCCTGGGTTCAGGCAGAAAAGCAAGTCTCAGGCAGCAGGGTAGTTCTCTGAGGGTGCGGGGTAGCCTTCAGACTGCATGGTAGTCCTCTAGGGAAGCAAAGCAGTACACTGAAGTAAACAGCAAGCTACAAGCAGCAAACAGTCTTCAGGGTCCTCCAGAAGTGAACTGAAGAGTGAGTCTGAGGGTCCTAATTTTACACCTGGTGCGAGCTTTGAAGTGGAAGAAACTTCTAGGGGTTTCCACAGCCAAATGGTGTTGGAATTTCTTTCATCCTTGCCCTGATCCCAGGATGTCTGCAGGTCACAAAAGGTTAGTATGTAATTCTTTGTGTATGGGCTGAGGCAGCTTCTTTGAAGTGCAAGTGGGGCAGTGCACAGCTTCACCCCTCCCATTCCGTCAACACACAATCCCCCTATTGTGGGACAGCCTGAGGGGAATACACGAGAGCCAACTACACCTAGTCATGTGAACCTGAAAGCAGGCCGAGGTACCAAATGACTAGGACAAGAAAATGCCAACTTTCCAAAAGTGGCATTTCAGTATTATTACATAAAATCCAAGTTTACCATTAAAGGGGATTTTACATACCACTTCCTTACTCACCAAACATAACTTTTATTTAGGAAAAGGTAGAAATGTTATCACTAAATGTAATAAGGTAACCCAATGTTATATTATGGGAGATGTAGACCTCGCCTTAGGGAAAAACAAAATTTGTGAGTTTTTCACTTAAAAATACTTAAAAATACTTTTTTTTAAACTTAAAAATACATTTCCAACTTTTTATATACAGTTCACCCTGCCCTATGAGCTGTTTAGGGCTGACCATAGGGGCGAGTTCTATGTATTAAAAAGGGAGAGTTAGGGCTGGCAGAGGACTTATTTTGCCCGGTCAAATTGGGGTTTTAAACTGCACACAGGCTGCAGTGGCAGGCCTAAGACAAGATTATAAGGGCTACTTAAGTGGGTGGCGCAATAAGTGCTACAGACCATTAGAAGCATTTAATTTACAGGCTCTGTGTACATGGTGTACTACTTTACTAGAGACTTATAAGTAAATTAAATGCGCTATTCAGGAATAGGCCAATTTTACTATGTTTAAAAGGGAGAGTACCTTAGCACTGGTTAGCAGTAGTAAAGTGCAGACAGTCCTAATGCTAACAAAAACAACATTCAGAAAAAAGGGAAGGTGAAAGTTGAAAGTTTGGCGATGACTCTGCAGAGTGGGCCAAGTCCTACTGGAACACTTTGTAAACTGCAGACATATCAGTAAAGACATGGAAATATATGGAAACCTCTGAGTGGCCAAAACAACAAAGGTGCACTAAAGGTGCCCCTAAATTAGGCGACAGCTGCACACTGGAATGAATAGCAGATAACCCAACAAGAGATTGTGTTGCCAGGCAATGTCACAGTTCACGCTTCCACCTTATATGTCGGTGCTGGAGATCTTGAGCGAGACGCGTTGAGCAAAAGTGCTGGGTGCCATCTCGGGTGGCAAACTTAGCTGATCAGTTATGGCCTCCTGGCCATCAGGGAAATGCTCAATTCACCGCAGCTAAAGGATTTCATGTCAGGCAAGACTCCAAGGTGCCACATGGGAATTTGTAGGTTCAACGCTGTGTATCCCTTCAATGGGGACTCTGCCTAAACCTTACCTGAATGTGGATGAGAGCTCGAGAAGGCTTAGTTTTCTGATGAACTCTGATAACTAAGAGGATTGTGGGGGTCATTCCGACCCCGGCGGGCGGCGGGCGCCGCCCACCGGGCGGAAACCGCCCAAAGACCGCACTGCGGTCAAATGACCGCGGGGGTCATTCTAACTTTCCCGCTGGGCCGGCGGGCGATCTCCAAAAGATCGCCGGCCAGCCCAGTGGGAAAGCCCCTGCAAAGAGGAAGCCGGCTCCGAATGGAGCCGGCGGATTTGCAGGGGTGCGACGGGTGCAGTGGCACCCGTCGCGATTTTCAGTTTCTGCAAAGCAGACACTGAAAATCTTCATGGGGCCCTGTTAGGGGGCCCCTGCACTGCCCATGCCAGTGGCATGGGCAGTGCAGGGGCCCCCAGGGGCCCCACGACACCCGTTCCCGCCATCCTGTTCCTGGCGGTAAAAACCGCCAGGAACAGGATGGAGGGAAGGGGGTCGGAATCCCCATAGCGGTGCTGCAAGCAGCGCCGCCATGGAGGATTCCCTGGGCCAGGGGTAAACCGGCAGGAAACCGCTGGTTCCCCTTTTCTGACCGCGGCTTTACCGCCGCGGTCAGAATGGCCCTGGAAGCACCGCCAGCCTGTTGGCGGTGCTTCCGTGGTCCCCGGCCCTGGCAGTTTGAAACCGCCAGGGTCGGAATGACCACCTATATCTTTACACATTTCCTTATAAAAAAACATTCAAAAAATAATGTTTGGTATGTCTTAACACATATGCCCACTGAACATGTATCAAAATATTGAAGGCTACATTCAATAAACAAAACAACTTTTTTATTGCAGCTCAAATGTGGCAGCATAACACATAATACGTGTAATTCTCAATATTATCCCAGCCAAATATATATACCATTTTTAAAAAAATCAAAGGTTACAGGGACTTTATAGTTAGGTTCTGAATGTACTCACACAAAACCAGAGAAATTCAGCAGTTATAGTTAGAGTTTTTCCAAGTAACTAACTCGTGGCCTAAGGTATCTATAGCTCACGCCCCCGCCGTGCACAGTTTTGTCTTCAATAATTTGAATGCTAATATTTCAATTATATTTTTATTGACGTTATAAAAGTTGTCATCAGCACTAATAATAACTTGAACCCTCCCAATGCACTGCTTATGACCTCACATATGACATCCCTCATGATGTTTTATGACATAATTTAGGACATCAGTGATGACATCTCAAATGACATGTGAATTTCTAAGTTTTTTTTTACGTAAAACAGACTTGTTTTATTAAACCTAATGGTTTTGTTACTCTAACCTTTGCTTTTTTTTGTGAATTTCTATTTTTTTAAAGTAAATTAATTATTTATGTGTTTGTGTATAAGTATGGTAGTTTGATTTTGTAATATATGTTGTACTTAGATATTATTTTATAAAAATAATGATTTATCTTGTAACATAACAGGGAAATAACTAGATAAATATTCAATATTTTAGTAGTATGTGCTCAGTTCTTGTACCTCTCATATGGATAAATGATACTGCAATCTATTTTTAAGGTGTCAGTACTCTCACAAGATCCTCTAAACTGTTAACTAAAACAGCTCTTTACAGAGCTACCCTCTAGTTTTAACATCTATGTTGTTTTGTACTGTTTCCTTTTTTTTCTTTGTTCTTAAGTTCATTTGTTAGACTCTTGCAAGAGACAGAGAAGCCCATCAGAACAAGCATCTCCAGCGAACCTCTCACAAGAGTTTGCGAGAGGCAGTGATTCAATCCCTTGCATGCTGTTCAAGGGAGACAGTGCTTCCTGGTTTGCTCTCGCAAGATCGTGCTTTTTAAATGGAATTTGCATTTACACTGAATATTTTCAGATGTAGTTTTTATAATTTATATACACCAGAGTTGTAACACTGTGTTTAGTTTAATGAAATGCAATTCATTATATAATTGTGGGAAAAATAAATCACTAAGATTTATGATAAAAACTCTCGTGGTATATGGAAATAGACTGACCTCTCCTGTCAGACCGCTCTCTTTCTCAGGTGACACGTGTACGTATAATGGTGGGTACACGGACAGACTTCTTCTGTCGGAACCTGTCTCTCAGATGACAGGTTAGCATAGTAACGTGTGTGCATGGACTGGCCTCTCCTTTCAGTCCTCGCTCTCTCAGATGACAGGTTTGTGTGTAGTAGGCTGTGTGGAGAGAGACTGGCCTCTCCCCTGAGACATTTCTCTTAAATGATAGGTGTGCAAAATATGCTCTGTTTAGGAACTGTACTCCCTGCTAACATACCTCTCTCTGATAATGGATGTATATAGTATGGTGTAGGAAGAGACTGTACTCTCCATTCACAACTTTTACAAAGCCAATGGGAGTAAATAGTATTCTCTGATAAACACCACTCCGTCCCACAGTAGCAAGTGTGCCTACTACAGTGTATTCAAAGATCATCTACTCCTTTCCAATTGTCACAATCTGCGAGAATCTTGCAAGATCATAACTTTTTTTGAAAATACGAATTAACCATCTACTCATTACAATACTTCTCTCTTACAAACTTCCTCTCCAGAACAATGACCACAAATATGCATTCTGACTAATGGAGTGTATTGAGAAGTCATCAACCCTTTTTTACTAACCGCAATCCCACGAGAGCCCCGCAAGATTGTAAAAATTTGTTTAAAACAATATACGTTTATTTTTTTCACAGTAGTTATCCCTTAGAAAACATCACAAAATAAAATAAAATGATAGACGGAGTGTTGAAACTTTTCAAACACTCACCCTCAGTCACAGATCTTGGTTTAATCTATTGTTATTTTGCTCACCCCAGTTTGGACCCAGCCATATGCAAATCAGTCTTGACCCTGTTCCCCATGGGAACAGTCCATCCCAAACTGCCAGGCCAGGTCCTACCTGGACAGATAAGAAGCATACTTGGACCGGTTTCAGGGTATCACCCTTTGTCAGCCAGGCCAGCTTGAATCTAGTGCTGCAGCAAGCATGGGACCCACGTCTGGTCATACCCTAGCCACTTATGGCGCACAAGGCAGCATCACAAAACAAAATAAAATTATGGACTCACCCCCAGTCACAGATCTGGGTTTAATGCATTGTTATTTTGCTTGCCAAGTCACCCCAGTTTGAACCCAGCCATATGCAAATCAGTCTTGACCCTGGTCCCCATGGGAACAGTCTAGCCCAAACTGCCAAGCCAGGTCCTCCCTGGACAGGAAACATGCATCCTGGGACCAGTTTTTTTTTTATATGGACAGCATACCTCTCTGCTGCCCCATTTTGTAGCTTTTTTATTTCATTTCTGTAACATCTCCATTTTTTAACAGTAAACATTAATAGCGGCCATTTCATTTCTAACATTTCAACAGCCAGCCAATCGGAGCACTCACAAAGCTCATGGGAGCCTCTCGCTCACACGAGAGTGAGAAGAAGCACATGAAATTTGGCCTCTCGACCAATCACAGGCCTCCATTTTTTAATTCGGGATCTTGCGTGAGGCTCGAGGGACTCTCACACGCCCAAATGTACAAATATACAATTATTTTTTTACCATAAATTTTTTAAAACAACTGCACAGATTTACACCAAATCACAAAAAGCACATTCTGTGGACCTAGGTCAGGCTTCCTGTCGAATTTGGTGAACTCGTTCAGCAGTTTTTGCTGTAGCCATGTCTAGAGATGTCAATAGACAATACATAGGGATTTTACTTTTTGGGACCCTTCTTTTTCTCAGCCCTGGCTTAAAGGATCACCCCAAAACTTTCCAGAAAGGAACTGAGGTGGATGAACTTTTTTTGTAAAGTTTTGTGAAGATTCCTCAAATGGGGCCAAAGTTATCAGCAAACCGAAAAATGCTCTGTCCCTGGAAAAGCAGACCTGGCTATAACTACCTCCTGGCAGTAGAAGCCTCACAATTTCTGTAATAAGCAGGTGATTCAAAGGGATCACTCTCTAGTGATTCATAGGTTCAGAACTTTTCCCATTCATCATTGGCTTAACAAGTATATTTTGTTCACCTTTCAGAGTTTGATTTCTTTTAGTGTGTAGCGTCAGTGCATTTTCAGTGCCACTTTTATCATAGTCACCACAGACTTGATAATTTAATTCTTTGGCAGGACCGGAGGCGAGGATTATACGAACGTTGTGCAACAGCAGCCAAAACATGAGATGCTCAAAAAGTACAACTCTTTTTCTTTAGATTCATGTGGCACTGTTAGCTGTGCTATTGTGCTACTGTATTTATTGTGGTTATTTTACAGTGCTGTCATTATGCACAGGGCTGGTATGCAGCATTGTGTTATTTTTCTCCCCTGTTAGCTTTGGGAGCTATGAATTTCCTTTCCACGCGATGGGTGGTGCAATCAGCCAACCACAATTTTGAATCAGAGTGCTCCTGATTGTTCTGTGTTCCTTCAGGCTCTCTTGATGGCCCACGCTTCCTGTCCAAGCTGTGTCGAAGCGAAGGAGCAGTTATATCAACCTTTGAGATTAGAGCACTACACCTGTGGGGGCATCCCTCTTGTGGTGAGTTCTAGTTTAAGGCACTGCACTGGTGTAAAATTAAACCAGAGAACTGTAGGACAAGAGTGCCCTGTCGTCCATCCTCATTGAAACCCTTTAGTTGTGTTACGGTTGTGCCTGAGGCTTCATATTACTTGGAGCCACGTCATTTAAATACATTATTAAAAGTTTATTTGTTGAAGGTGTGGCGTACTGCAAACACACAAAAAGTGATGGGAGGAATGTCTGCAATAAGTATAACAATTGGTAATCGCTCAGAGGAGCATTCCAACCAATCGTTCTTTGCCCACCATGCCACCTCAGCCTGGTCTTATCCGTATGCAATTCAGTCTTGACCCTCTCCAATAGGTATATTCCAGCACCAAACTGCCAGGGCAGGTCCTCTCTGTAATCAGAACACAAGCAACCTAAGACATTTTACCTTTATTAGGGCTCATCAGTCAGATGTAGCTTGGTTCCAGAAACACACTGAGCACAGTACCCACGTCTCGGCATACCCTTGCCACTTAGCGCAATATATCAAACACACAATAGGCAACCAGAGGGCAAGACAGCTGGTGTACTAGTTATTGATGGGTGTATGACAACTTTTTGGCCAAATTTTTGATGGACTTGAAGAAAGGCACTGAGAGATCGTCGTAGGCATGCCGTGACAAATTGGTGGATGAGAGATGATCTTTGACCAATATCTTAGACATGGGGAGGAGGACAAATAATCTAGGGCTCTCTTATCCCTGAAGACCCTTTCGGGTTGGGCTCACAGTGCTATCATATTTCTGGGCAATGCTAATTATGCCATCTCTACTGAGAAGCAGGGAGACCTAGTAACTTCCAAAGCAGTCCCCGCAGCCCTGGGGGTACTTTTTGGAGAGTCTATTTTGAAGAAGTTAGGGAAACAGGTCTTCACATTTACCACTTTGGACTAAGTGCAATTTTTTGTCAGGAAAATCTTTGGGCAAAAGAGTTTGGGAGAGGCCAGGGGAGACAGGGGCACTATGCTGGACACTTTCTGAACCTAGGCCCTCAGGGAGGATAGCAATTCAGAAGAGGCCTATGGCAAGACCAAAATCAGTTTGGAAGGTTCTTCCCCTCTAGGGTCTCTGACAGAGCCAGTATTGCCTGAGGTTTATCCTGTGGATCCAAAAATCCCTTAGATTAATTCACTGGAATCTTCTTCTCATGTAAGAGTGGTGGGGAAGTGGTGGCGGTTGGTACTATTTGCACACAAATGGACAAAACTGACCAGCAATGCTTGGGTGTTGCAGACAGTCTTGGGATTCCAGCTGGAATTCTACATATCGCCCAGGAAACAGTGGAAACAGAGGCTGATAACCATCTAAGGCAAGATTTGAGCTTCATCGATCAGGTACTAGCTGAAAGGGATAATTGTTTGCTGAGTAGGACACCCAGAAACATTCTTGTGTAATACCTTTTTAGCAGAAAAGAAGCACAAGCGTTATCTCTCTGTCACAAAACCCAGAGAACTAACTGAGTGGCTTATTTTTCACCAATTGCAGTTGGAGGAGATCCATCACCTCAGAGGCATTCTAAATTATTCATGTGCCTATGTTGTAACTAGAACTAAAAAATACTTACCTGACCATTCACACATTCCCTCTATGTGGAAGGTTTGCTGCAATTTCAGTGGAAACTGCAAGCCTACGAATGCAAGGACCTACCTTTTGGACTTTCATCAGCACATTGGTTGCTCAATCGGTAATGGAATTTCTCCGGGCTAATGGTACCAAGTCAGTAGTCTATCTGGACACCATCATGATCATATACCGTTGCCCATCACACCACTTGGGCCAACTGCAAACTCTTCAAAGCCTGGTTTTATGATCAACATGATGAAATTGGAACTCAATCTCAACTAAAAGATCATCTTTCTAGGGTTTCTAAAAGACTCAGCAACTTTCAAGCTCACCAGCAATAATATTCTGGAGGATTATCGGGAAGGAGCAGTGGAAAGCCCTGATGACGTAGTTAACACACTAGCACTACAACTTGATCTGCATGATAGGTGCCCAACTAGGTGGTCGGGAACGTGCCGACTTCAAGAAGGGATGAGGTAATGTTCCCCTAAAGGCAAAAACCAAACAGCATTGCTGAATAAAGTCAATAAGAAGAAAGGACTGACTCAAAAAGGGAGTTCAATATCAGTAATTTAGGAAAACACCATGAAGGTTCATGAAATATAAACTGCAATACAGAGGGCGAAAATATGTCTCTGTTCAATAAATCAATCATGGGGCATACAGAATCAATTGCAAGAAAGGCTCTCATTTATATAAATAGATGTAATGATGACCAAATCAGCAAAATAGCTTAGGTCCAAATGTGAAGTCAATCATAAAAAGAAAAAAGAAATCGGGTGCATGCTTAGTAGAGAACAAAAAGATCTCACTGACTCCCAAACTGAGGGGTCTTTTTAAATTAATTTCACCATAGAATGTAATGAAGAACTGCACAGCCAGCATCGGATGAGCAAATACATATTTTCATTGGCAAATCACAGTGCAGCATTATAAAATGTTATATTAACCTACTATGTTAGAACTGTCCCCTATTATACACTTTCTGGCCTTATGTCATTGGAGGTTACTGAACAAATATGTTACAACAAACCACAGAAAGACTCATGGCTGTTCTGTTTACATCGTGCAAGCAGGAAGACCCTTAAAAGTAGCAAAAGCTTCTTCAGGAGCTCATGGAGAACAGCATATAATTAAAACAGTGTACCTTTTACTCTGTGAGGTTTAAAAATGAGAAAATATAAACACTCAATAATTATTATGAGACAGCAGTCATCTTTACCAAAATGGAGACAAAGCCTAGTTGAAGCATAGTTAAGCATATGCCAGAAATAAATGCATTTCTACACATCTCAGTATTTTCACTTCAATTGCAATAGATTCATGTTACTATGCACATATGATTATAATCAGAAAACAGCTCCCACAACAACAACAACAAATTCTCTCTGACAAATCGCCAATCTAGTGAACCGCTTGGTATCCTCCATTGAAACCATGTTTCCCAGCCTGTTACACTACAGAGCCTACCAGCAAACCTGAGAAAGGATGAGACCTGTTTAGAGCAGGTTCAGGTCTTGCACAAAGCCAAGAAGGACACCCAGTAATGGCTGGATCACATGGAGGCCTGGAATGGGAACACTATTTTCGGATCAACCTCTGAGCTAGTGATAAAATCGGATGCCAGCAGGTAAGGTTGGGTTACCCGGGGAATAAAATTATCTACTTCAGGAAGGTGGTACAAAGAAGAATTGGCTATGCATATCATCTGTTTAGAGCTCCTAGCTGGCTACTTTTTCATGAAGTGTGGACAAGGAACAGAGTGAGATGTTGTTAAAGATGGACAGTATCTTGGCAGTACAGTAAATAATCAACTGCACTTAAAGACTCTTACGGAACTGTCAGAAGACTTCTGACACTTCTGCTTGGAGAACTGAGTGGCACAAATTGTGGAATATTTGCTGCAGTAATTGAACCTAGCAGTTCAGACACTTTCAAGACTCTAGTTTATGGAAGGTGAAAGTGGACAGCTTTGCCACCTTGATGAGACAATGGGGTCCATGTACAATGGATTTGTTTACATCCCGACTGGATCAACTTTCCAGATACATCAGCTGGAAGCTGGATCTGAGAGTGATGGTACTGACATCTCCTTTCAAGAACAAAAGATGTAGATCTGCTATATGTTCCAGTGGTTTGCCATGATCACAAGAGTTGAAGCACAGGTGAGCAGATAGGAACTGAACCTTGTGCTGATAAAGCTGTTCTAGAATCCGGAACCCATGTCTCATGGAACTTTCCAGGGTTTTTATGATGTACCTTGCGTTGTCAAGACATTCTGTTGGATTAGAGGGGTACTGCCACAGCTTGGTGGAGGATGGCATGCTTCACATCATGGCGTGGAAGATTGCAGACAGCACAGGAAAACTTGCAGGCCTAGCGACACATGAGAGGATGGTTGGATAACTACTTTAATAGATCAGTGTCAACATGGAGCCGATGGTTCCATTGGTGTGTGGAACGGAGTTATGATCATGTGGGGTCCGGTCACATCTACAACTTGACTTTCCTAATGGAAATGGCAGAAGAGGGTGAGCTTATAGGTCATTAGATAATTTCAGGTTTCAGGCCATTTCCGGTGGGCATGTGCTTGTAGATGGTGTGACAGTGGAGATGGTGCAACAGTGGGGAATTGTGCGTATGTTAGTGAGAGGGAAGAGCCTCTCACTCTATCTGCCTCCTTCCACTCCACTAGCAGAGTTATTTGAAAGTGTAGGATGCATTCACAACTATTTTCTTTCTTGGCAAAATAATGAAATTCTGTAGAGGAAGGACATGTCAGACACGTTAGCCCTGCTCCTCTGCCTGGTGTCCTGCAGAATAGTTTCATATGTCCAGGCCCTGAATTTATCTGGCAGAACGCTCGTACCACATGGGGTTATCTTTGCAGTCTCCAGACGCCCTACAAGAAATACCAAGGTGGTCTCCTACCAAGAGTTTATAGACTGCCCAAAGTTGTGCATTGTACAGTGTATTAAGGCATACAAACCCATGAAGGAGATTAGAACTCCAGAGGTTAAACTGTTGATATCCTTCCGGGTACCCTTTTTAACAGTTTCTTCTCCACTATTGACAGATGGGTGAGACTGACTATGCAGAAAGCAGGTACTGACCTATGAAAGTCTGGAGCTCACTTAGCTAGGAGAGCCATGGCTTCAGAAGCTTTTGCCCTAGTGGCTTGCATGGAAGATCTGCTAAATGCAGTGTACTCGGTGTCAGAAACCACATTTACGGATTTTTATTTCAAACGAGTGGTAGTAAGCTCTGAACTAGCAGAATCCTCGCCTTCAGTCACAACATAGAATATAAAATTTCCTAGCTAATGTGAGGGAAGATTTTCAATTCTATTAAGGGCATGAAGCCAAGCGTCATACCACCCAGCAAAAGGATTGGAGAGGGAATGTTTTCTGCACAAATGTACTGCCCAGATTAATTAAACAGCAAGTAACACAGTTATGGCTGTTAGACCTGCAGTTACATAGAGGGGCCGTGTTAAATTAAGACTTGAATTATGTTTTCTGATTTCAGTGTCTTGGAATTGTAGAGGTATTGATTGATTGTTTCAACAGAGTTTTTTTTTAATTAGTTTATTTGCTTTACTGAACAGAACAGTGCAAGCAGCACTGTATGATACATTAAACAGTAACAACAAAGAAGCAGGTTAGCAGTGCATAATCACATAATCACATCAGGAAGAGGGGGCATCCATAAACCCTACATAGCCCAAGCAGTAAAGAGTGAAAAAATAGGGGGGAAACCAGGGTGCCCAGGGGAAGAGCAATAAGGACAACTCATGAGCAGGTGAATCAGTTCGGTCAGGCAGGAGAAGGCGGGAGGGCCGAGTGATAAGGAAGCCGTGCCTCGCACCTCACCATTTGAGCCACAAGTCTGCACCCCTATAAGCGTCGCAGAATCCCACCCGAATAATTACAGAATCAGTGCGGTCAAGCAACCTTAACTGCCATCACTGTTGATGACGCAGAAATGAAGGTTTTACATTTATTAGCGCATAAACGTAGTACTGCAATAATCAAGTGTGACTTTAACTGAACGAATAAAGATTGTACGGGGACAAATGTGCCCTCAGAGTAGTTTGCCAACATTTATAAGCGTGCTTTACATAACGTGATGTATTAGAATTGTACGAATCTGACATAATCGTAAACGTGTGCTATGATTTGCTTGTTTGAAATGTTTTAGCTTAGCATAACTTTAGTGGAGGCTTTGGCCTAGTTGCCTGTCTCACGATTTAGATGCTCGTGTTTTTCCAACGTGCTAATAAAAGTGTATTCTTGCTTGAAGCTGTACTTTTCCAGTGAGATCGTTCACATGCTTATCTTTAAGGTTTCGTGCCAGCCTGGCATCTTCTTCTTTGCTCCAAGGTCAATCTGCAGGTGCAGACAATGGACGCTCTGAAAGTGAGTTAATTGGTAAAATATGTTGCAACTTACGTTCCCGACTCCAAGGATAATGTATGCCTAGGTAGAAGCTTGTGAACTGTAGTTTTTGATTGGACAATTTGAAGCCAACCTATGAACCCTCCAATGGAAGACCCTACTGGATTTGAACTGTTGTCTATTTAAACCAGGTGCACGAGAGGAAAGCAGCCATTATTGGACATGCGCCATTACCAGCCATTATTGCCGTTACCAGCCATTATTAGTCCATTACGAACTTTACCAGCCATTGCCCGCCATTTGCAGGACATTGCAGCTATTATGGCCCATCTTGCTGCGACGCCATTTTGAAAGAGACTTTGATGCTTTCTCTAATCGAGAGAAAGAGACTTTAAGTAATTCTCGCCCTAGAGACTTTAACTTTGATTCGTCCCTTTGCATGAAGTAATAGTTTTGTCCCTTTGCTGCTGAGAGGCAATTGCCCCGTCCACCCTGCCCCTTTGCCCCCGTCCCATGCTGATCGAATCCGGTACCTGTGAGACGAAGACTTCCTTGAATGCTGATTGAATTTGGTAAATATGAAAGGAAATTGTACAATTCCATTGTGTTCTTTTAGGTAACCAACTGCTGATTTTTGATAAGAGCCCTAGTTAGGAGTTTTCCAAATTAATGTTGCTAAATTGTTTTGCATGAAGTCCCACATGCCGATGCTAATTTGAGGTTAGATGAGGATTCATTTGTTGCACGATGCAATTTGAGACCTTGTTATGCTGACCAATGTATGCAATTAGCTCATTACAGATTATAGTTTTAGTGATTTGCATTGCTATTATCGAATGCATTGTTATTCAAATGCTGCATAGATTGCATCTGTTTCGCTGTTATGGACAGCTATTAATGTTCATTTACATATATCATTTGGTGTTGAGACACGTTTATATTGTGCTAGCTTTGTTAATATAGGGAAATAAATTAATTAACTTTGAATAAACTGGTGTGATTATTCATGACCGAAAGGTCATGGTTCGCCGAAATGTTTTCTGGATTAATTGTGAAATGTTATGTTGATCAGGGTATTGCTTATGTTCGTTATTGATTATTGATTGATTAAATTGATTACTCTCGGGTGAAGAGAGCCCCACTTGGTCAAAAGATTCATCGACCTAAGAGCGTCCAAATACAGGTAATTTATTAGTACGGAACGCTCTATCACTGTCCGTCCACTCATCCCACTTTCTGACACTGTTTTTTATGCTGCATTCCCAATCCTCACCCCCATTCCGCTCACGCAAGCCCATAAACTGCATCACCGGGGGGGCAATCATTGTCGTCAGACTCACAGAGGCACTCAGTAGCTGGGTCACTATTGTCACTCCTCTTTGTACCCCCTCTCAAACGCTCGATCATACCACCCCAGATCTCCAAATCTCGTTATACATGCTCGGCTACACAGACCCTACGGAGCCAATATTCCTCACCCTTTCCCCAGTCAAAGAGGTCTGTCAACCATTTGTTGCAGGTCGGTGTCGCGCCGCGCGGTGCGGCGCGAGCCGAGAGCTCGACTTCGGCCGGGCGTTCGGCTCGGGCCGCGCACCGCGTTATTAAGACGCGGCGCGCCCCCAGCCTCTCCTGCGCGTTTCGAGGCCCCAGATTTGCTTGGGGCCTCGTTCTTCCTTCTGCCTTTCACTGTCCCAGGGGTCTCTGAACCCTCTTACCTGTTTTTCTTCGTTTCTTTGTCCTTTCTTCTGTTTGCAGTCTGTTGTGTGCCTTTCTTTATGTCTTTTCCTCCTTCCCAGATTCCTGTGCTTTCCCAGCATTCCTTGTTCCCTATTCTCTATGGTTCCTCTACTATTCTGTTCTATATATTGTTTCCCTATCTAAGATGGTGTCCTTTTACTTCCTGTGGGTCACTTCCTGTTTGTTGGTATATAAGGGCTGTGTTTTTCCTCTTTCCTTGCGCTGCAACACTTTCTGCTCAGTTGGTGTCTTCGCTCCTGATTTCCTTGCCTTTTGGTTTTGGACTCAGCATTCTGTATTTCCTGATTTTTGCTCCTTTTGGATTCCTGTTTGTTGTTCTTGTTTTTCTCCAGGACTTTTCCTGTTTGGAGGTTTTTCCCCTTGGAAGGGGTTTTTCCCTCTGGCGCTACTTTCTGAAGGGCACGGTCTGTTCTTGGTGTCTCCATTGCCTACAGCACCGTGGCTACCAGAAAGAGTCGCCCCTTTTTGGGCCAAAGCCGAACATTGAAGATTCACGCCACCAGATCTGCAAATTCCAGGCGCAAGCAGCACGTGAGTCGTGACAGATTGCAGCGCCTAACCATTCCGACGTCCTCAAACACCATGGATAATACAGTGGCGGCTGCTGCAGATCCGGAGCAATCTCTGTTAACCACGATTCAGCAACAAGCCCAGGAGTTGCAACAACTACGTAATGAAAATGCTGCGTTACGACAGGCTTTGGCCCTCCGCACCAGTGATGTTCCGACAATCTCCGCTTCTACCCCTTGTTTCTCTGGTGAACCAACCAAGCTTCGCGAGTTCTTGGATGCTTTAACGGTGTATTTCGCCTTCCGACCTACTCAATTCTCCCACGACAGGACCAAGGTGGGTTATCTTATCAGTGCCTTATCCGGCCCAGCCTTGGCCTGGGCAATCCCGATGGTGTCCTCCGACGACCCTGTATTGTCAGACTATTCCGCCTTTGTGAGTCGCTTCAAACAAATGTTTAGCCGTCCTGGATTGGAAGCCTCCGCTGAAGAAGCCTTGTGCGACATCCAACAAGGCTCCCAAGACGTCCTGCAATATATAACCCGTTTTCGTCAGCTGGCGGCAGAGACCACTTGGGTGGAACGTACTCTGGTAACATTATTTCGTAGAGGACTCAAAGAAGAAATAAAGGATGAACTAGTGCATTCTACCAGAGCGGAAGATCTTCGTGGCCTGATGGATCAAGCACTGTCCATCGAATATCGTCTTCAGGAACGGAGATCGGAAAAGAAAAGGAGTAGAGGGTTTACCCAACCAAGTAGCTCCCGTGCATACCTGCAGCGTTCCGAGGAACCTCGCACTCCTGCTAGAGACATCGAAGGGGAACCCATGCAGGTGGATACTACCCGAGGTCCACTCTCTGCTAGTGAACGAGAAAACAGACGCAAGAGAGGGTTGTGCCTGTATTGTGGTTCTGCTGGTCACATACTCCGTACCTGTCCAGTACGTCCGTCCAGACCTTCGGGAAACGCCACCTCCCGTCCTCTGTAAGAAGGGAGGGGACGGGATCTACAGCTATACCTTCCATCAGCTCCTTTAATGACAATACAACTGCCTTGTTCATCTTTCCTGTCCTGTTACAACTTCCTGACGGTCGTCAAGAAAAGACTATGGCATTACTAGACTGTGGTGCTAGTGGTATATACATGGACAAGACATGGGCTGCTGCTAACCTAGTTCCTACTCAAGCAAAAGAAGTACCCGAACAGGTACACACTGTGGATGGATCTTTGATATCCTCTGGTCCTGTAGACACCACTACCCTGATGTTAAGTCTACAGGTGGGAAACCATCAAGAACACATCTCCTTCGATCTTATTACGTCCCCTAACCATACCATCATTCTTGGAATTCCGTGGCTCATTAGACATAACCCATATATAAATTGGGTTACCCGGACAGTCTCTTTGTCTTCGCAATTTTGTCACGAGAACTGTTTTACTTCCGACAAGTATTGGTCTCCGAAAAGATCCTTAGCTACTGAAGGTGCCACTGGTATGTCCATTAATACGGTCCAAGGGGTCCCAGACCACTATTTGGAGTTTCAGGATATTTTCCAAAAACCGTCAAAACCTGTGCTACCTCCACATCGAGAATATGATTGTGCAATTCCATTAGAACCCGGCACAATTGTTCCTTTTGGGAGGATGTACTCCCTCACGGAACCCGAAAGGGAAGTTCTAAAGGAGTATCTGGACGAAAATATACAGAGTGGTCTTATTGTTCCATCGTCGTCTCCGGCTGGGGCCCCTCTCTTTTTTGTGCCCAAGAAGACTAAGGATCTTCGTCCGTGCCTGGATTTTCGAGGTCTGAATAAAATCACCATTAAAGATCGTTATCCTTTGCCTCTCATCAGGGACATACTGGAAGCAATCAGAGGGGCCCAACGTTTTACTAAATTGGATTTACGAGGAGCCTACCACCTTTTACGCATAAGAGAAGGCGACGAATGGAAGACAGCATTCAGGACCCCATTTGGCCATTTTGAATATAGGGTTATGCCGTTTGGTCTTACTAACGCCCCGGCAATCTTCCAGAGATTTATGGACTCAGTGTTTTCAGACCTACTTAATCAGACAGTCGTGATCTACCTAGATGACATTCTTATTTATTCTAGAAATCCTGAACTCCATACTTCCCATGTGAAACAAGTTCTTCAAAGACTTCGTGATCACCAACTATTTTGCAAACCAGAGAAATGTGAGTTCGACATAACGGAAGTCAAATATCTGGGCTATCATTTAAGTCCCACCGGCATAGCTATGGACCAAGAAAAGGTACAAGCTATCCTAGAGTGGCCTTCTCCTTCTACCATAAAAGAAGCACAATGTTTCCTAGGTTTAGCAAACTTCTATCGACAATTCATTCTAGACTTTGCCAGTCAGACTAGCCACATAACTCACACCTTAAAGAAGGACAATTTAAAGAAGGGATTTGTCTGGACTGAGGCTGCTGAAGCAGCCTTTCAAAGCTTAAAGAGAGCCTTCACCCAAGCCCCCATCTTAAGACATCCAGATACCACCAAGCAATTTATAGTAGTAACTGATGCTTCTGAGAGAGCCATCGGAGCTGTCTTACTCCAACGACAAGAGGATGATGGCCTTGAACATCCTGTTTTCTATTTGTCTCATATCCTTTCCACAGCTGAACAACATTATTCCGTACTTGAAAGGGAATTATTGGCTCTGAAAACAGCCTGCCTTGAGTGGAGGCAGTTTCTGATGGGTTCCAAGGAACCATTTGAGGTGAGGACAGACCACCGTAATTTACAATGTTTAAGAAATTTTGTATGCCAGAATAGTCGTCAGGCCCGCTGGGCCTTTTTCTTCAGTCAGTACGATTTTTATATTACATATATTCCAGGATCCCAAAACATTCTGGCTGATGCTCTGTCTCGCCGATATCCAGAGTGTTCTCCTTCCTCATCCCAGTATCTTCTAGAACCCAGTAAGATCATTGGAGTGGCTCAGTCTTTCCTGGAAGAAGTACAACAAGAATACGCCAACCTATCGGACCATGACATAGAGGAACTAAGACCATTATTGTACAAGAAACAAGGATATTTTTATTACCAAGACCTGATATTCCTCCCTACAAACAAGGTGCAAAAGAAAGCATTACAAATGTGCCATGATTCCCCTGTAGCTGGTCACAGAGGCATCAAAGCCACACAAGAATTACTTTCACGATTTTTTTGGTGGCCTACCTGGAAACTGGATGTGGAAAGATACGTTCAGGCCTGTCCCATATGTGCCCAAGTCAAAATACCTCGCACCAGACCGGCAGGATTACTACAACCTTTGCCTGTTCCATCGGCCCCATGGCATACTATCTCTACTGATTTTATGTGTTCGCTTCCACCATCAGCAGGAAACCGGGTTATCATGGTCACAGTGGATTCTTTCACAAAGATGGCTCATTTCACTGGCCTAAAAAAGCTGCCTACTTCCCAAGAACTAGGTCAAATATTCATAGATCATGTCTTCCGTCTCCATGGACTTCCACATACCATAATCTCTGATAGAGGACCTCAGTACATCTCCCGATTTTGGAAGCATTTTTGTAAAACACTGAATATGAATAGAGCCCTGTCTTCAGGGTTCCATCCTCAGACCAACGGACAGACTGAGCGTCTGAACCAAGGACTAGAGCAATATCTTCGATGCTTTTGCAATTCTACCCAAAGTAACTGGAGCACTTACCTCTCTTTAGCTGAATTTTCCTACAATAACTCAGTCCATAGTGCCTCCAAGGTCACTCCCTTTTTCTGTTCCTATGGTTTTCATCCTACCTCTTTCCCTACTTCTCCACAATCCAACTCTCCTCTACCTGCTATTAACTATTTCTCCAAACGCCTTCTCCAACTCCATAAACTAATTCGATCTAATTTGTTACATACCAAGAGGTATATGAAGAAGGCTGCAGACAAGAGACGTACAACCAATCCAAATTATCATCTGCAAGATAAAGTCTGGCTCTCCTCCAAATTCTTGCCCTCACGTCTCTCTCAAAACAAGTTCACACCTCGTTACTATGGGCCTTTCCGTATTCTCCAGTTGGTCAATCCTGTCACTGTCCGTCTTCACTTACCCCATACATGGAAGATCCATCCGGTTTTTCATGTTTCTCAGCTTAAACCTTATGTGCCTGATCCTTACTCACGTCAGTTTCCTTGTCCACCTCCTGTCCTTGTGAATGATGCTCCTGAATATGAAGTGCAGGAAATCTGTGACTCTCGTCTTTTTCATAAACGACTTCAGTATCTGATTCATTGGAAGGGTTATCCTCTCAGTGAATGTTCATGGGAGGATGCCTCTTCCGTTCACGCTCCTCTCCTGACTCAACGCTTTCACTGTTTATTCCCTCTTAAACCTGGGCCTTCGGGAGGGGGACCTACTGTCGCGCCGCGCGGTGCGGCGCGAGCCGAGAGCTCGACTTCGGCCGGGCGTTCGGCTCGGGCCGCGCACCGCGTTATTAAGACGCGGCGCGCCCCCAGCCTCTCCTGCGCGTTTCGAGGCCCCAGATTTGCTTGGGGCCTCGTTCTTCCTTCTGCCTTTCACTGTCCCAGGGGTCTCTGAACCCTCTTACCTGTTTTTCTTCGTTTCTTTGTCCTTTCTTCTGTTTGCAGTCTGTTGTGTGCCTTTCTTTATGTCTTTTCCTCCTTCCCAGATTCCTGTGCTTTCCCAGCATTCCTTGTTCCCTATTCTCTATGGTTCCTCTACTATTCTGTTCTATATATTGTTTCCCTATCTAAGATGGTGTCCTTTTACTTCCTGTGGGTCACTTCCTGTTTGTTGGTATATAAGGGCTGTGTTTTTCCTCTTTCCTTGCGCTGCAACACTTTCTGCTCAGTTGGTGTCTTCGCTCCTGATTTCCTTGCCTTTTGGTTTTGGACTCAGCATTCTGTATTTCCTGATTTTTGCTCCTTTTGGATTCCTGTTTGTTGTTCTTGTTTTTCTCCAGGACTTTTCCTGTTTGGAGGTTTTTCCCCTTGGAAGGGGTTTTTCCCTCTGGCGCTACTTTCTGAAGGGCACGGTCTGTTCTTGGTGTCTCCATTGCCTACAGCACCGTGGCTACCAGAAAGAGTCGCCCCTTTTTGGGCCAAAGCCGAACATTGAAGATTCACGCCACCAGATCTGCAAATTCCAGGCGCAAGCAGCACGTGAGTCGTGACAGTCGGAGGATTCAGGCTGGCCCAATGAATGGCAATGCGCCTCCTTGCAAGTATGAACCCCAGCTGCGCAAACTGATATGCCATTTTGGGACCTTTTTTGGGAGGAGGCAGCAATGTGATGCCACGGCGTCCTCCTCACGGGCCGCGGTCAGATTGGCGGGCCGCGTTTTGGGCAGCCGGTCCTTGGCCACAACCTGTTTTCTCGACCACGGCGTGGCTGGGGAATCCTCTCTTCGGCTCTGAGTCACACTGCGTTCACTTGCGGCCCCGTAGTTTTCCTTACCTGCTTCCTGGCATTCTTTTTCTTTTTTCTTTCTTCTTTTTCTTTTTTCTTCTTGTGGAAATATGTTCTTCTTCCCAGGTGTCTGTTTTCTTCCCTGCATGCATTGCTTGCTACCTTTTCTACAATGGCAATTTTTCCATTCACCTGTATGTGGCTTTCCCAATCCAAGCACAGAAGGTTTTCTTTTCCTTGCGTTGCAAACACTTCCTTCCTGGTAGTACTCCTCACTCCTGCTGCCTTTGTTTATGGACCTATCCTGTTTTACGCCTGCAGTTTTGTTGTTCCTGATTCTTAATTCTTTTCTGCTTCTCTTTTTGCCTCTTCTCAGGAGTTCCTGTGATCTGAGGTTTTTTCCCAATATTTGGGTTTTTCCTCTGGGACTCCTTCTGGAGGTTACGGCCTGCTAGGTGTTGTAATGTCAGCAGCACCATGGCTACTGGAAGGGGTCGTCCTTACCTTGGCCAAACCAGAACAAGCGAGAAACCAGGTGGTGCCCCAAGATTAGCAGACTACAGCGTTAAGAAGCGTGCAACCGCGATTACCTGTTTTCTCAACCATGGCGTGGCTGGGGAATCCTCTCTTGGGCTCTGGGTCACGCTGCGTTCACTTGCGGCCCCCGTAGTTTTCCTTACCTGCTTCCTGGCATTCTTTTTCTTTTTTCTTTTTCTTTTTTCTTCTTGTGGAAATATGTTCTTCTTCCCAGGTGTCTGTTGTCTTCCCTGCATGCATTGCTTACTACCTTTTCTACAATGGCAATTTTTCCATTCACCTGTATGTGGCTTTCCCAATCCAAGCACAGAAGGTTTTCTTTTCCTTGCGTTGCAAACACTTCCTTCCTGGTGGTGCTCCTCACTCCTGCTGCCTGTGTTTATGGACCTATCCTGCTTTTCGCCTGAGGTTTTGTTGTTCCTGATTCGTAATTCTTTTCTGCTTCTTTTTTTGCCTCTTCTCAGGAGTTCCTGTGATCTGAGGTTTTTTCCCAATATTTGGGTTTTTCCTCTGGGACTCCTTCTGTAGGTTACGGCCTGCTAGGTGTTGTATTGTCAGCAGCACCGTGGCTACTGGAAGGGGTCGCCCTTACCTTGGCCAAACCAGAACAAGCAAGAAACCAGGTGGTGCCCCAAGATTAGCAGACTACAGCGTTAAGAAGCGTGCAATCCGTGACAGATTGCAATGCCTAAAGATTCAGCGTTGCTCTGGAACCATGGAAGAACCTCCTGAAAACGTTGTGGAAACCACACAATACATGCTTCACACCGTACAACAACAAGCCCAAGAGTTCCAACAACTGCCTGTCGAGAATACAGCACTGAGACAAGCCCTGGTTTCTCAGTCCATGGATATACCGACTGTATACGCCTCAACACCACGTTATTTTGGAGATCCGAATAAACTAAAGGAGTTCCTAGATTCCTTAATGGTATTTTTTGCATTTCGACCCAGTCAGTTTACACAGGATAAGACCAAAGTGGGTTATTTGATCAGCACCCTGTCTGGCCCAGCCCTAGCTTGGGCGACCCCCTTGGTAGCCGCTGATGACTCTTTATTGTCAAACTATCCAGCCTTTATTAAGGCCTTTAAACAGATGTTTTAATGACCTGGACTGGGGGGGCACTGCTGATGAAGCTGTATGTGATATACAACAAGGCAATCAGGATGTCCTGAAATACATAACCCATTTCAAGCAGCTGGCGACTGAAACCACTTGGGTTGAACGCACTTTTGTAACTCTCTTCCATCGAGGACTATGAGACGAAATACAGGATGAATTGGTGTATTATACTCAGGTAGAATCTGATGGATCTGGTACTAAACATAGAGTACCATTAACAAGAACGTAAATTGGAGAAACTGAAGACCAGGTTACAGTCCTAGTAAGGAGTATTTCACCTCTCAGTACGTCGCCCTGATGAAAATCAGTCAGAGAACCCAGCTTCTACAGAAGAACCCATGCAAATAAATGTTGTTCGTGGACCTTTATCTGAATCAGAACGAGAAAACAGATGATGCAAGGGCCTGTGTCTTTATTGTGGCAATGCGGGTCACTTGATTCAAATGCTTCCTATTCATCCTTCCAGACATTCGGGAAACGCCAACTCCAGACCCCTGTGAAAAGGAAGGGAACATGAGGTGTTGAGATACCTTCTATCAGCTCTTCAAAAGAAAACACCACAGCTCTTTTTATATTGTCCGTAATCCTACAGTGACCAAATAATCAAGAAGAACAAGTATTTGCGTTACTGGATTGTAGTGCAAATGGAATTTATTTAGATGAGAACTGGGCTAAAGAAAGAGGAATACCTTGTGTCCTAAAGAGGTACCGGATATCCACTTCCGGGTTAGCCTCTCTCGGGGCGTGTCCCCGGGGTATGGGACGTCAGGTTCGGGGGTTTGTTGTGTAACCGTGGCGACAGGCGCCCGGTTACATGTTCCCTCCCACGAGTGGGGCTGTTCGAGACCCTGAGCCAACGGATAACAGGATAGGTAGTCGGCCTGGCCCATTAGTTTTCCCGGAAGGTGGCACACTTGAAAGGAGAAAGGTTGGAGTTCCATAAACCATCTAAGTATGCGGTCGTTGGTATCTTTATGGCGCAATAGCCATGTCAGAGGAGCGTGATCAGTATATAGCAGAAATGGTCGTCCCAGAAGATAGTATTGAAGGCTTTCTATGGCCCATTTATTGGCCAGACATTCAAGTTCTATAATCGGGTACCGCTGTTCCCTGGGTAGGAGATTACGACTGATAAATTCAATGGGGTGACTGGTGTCGTCATCACTTTTCTGAAATAAAACCACCCCCAAGCCTACATCTGAGGCATCCGTTTGTAAATTGAAGGGTTGACTAAAATCGGGACAGCGCAAAATCGGTGTGGTTGTGAGACAGTTTTGTAGGGTTGTATAGCTATGGTGTTAGGCTGGGGTCAGTCTTGCTAATTTTGTAGGCTGCCCCTTCTTTAAGAGGTCGGTTAGGGGAGCCGCCAGGGTTGAGTAATGGGGGATGAATCTCCGATAATACCCTACCAGCCCCAGAAAGGAGAGCACTTCTTTCTTGGTAGTAGGACTTTTTTTATGCGTAATGGCTTCCACTTTGTTCAATTGGGGTTTTATTACTCCACCCCTTATGTGATACCCTAAGTATGCGATATCTGTGTAAGCTAGGCAGCTTTTCTTGGGATTAGCAGTGAGTCCTGCTCGCTGTAGAACAGAGAATATGTTGTGGAGATGGTTCAAATGTTCCTCCCAGGTCTCGCTATATATTACAATGTCATCCAGATATGTGGCTGCGTATCTGGTATATGGTCGCAAGAGGGAGTCTATAAGGTGCTGGAAGGTAGCGGGGGCACCATGTAATTCAAAGGGGAGGACATTAAAGTGATAAAGCCCCAAGGCTGTGGAGAAAGCTGTTTTTTCTTTGTCTGTGTCTGCCAATGGAATTTGCCAATAGCCCTTGGTTAAATCCAGGGTGGACATGTATTTGGCCCTCCCGAGCTTTTCTAGGAGATCGTCTACCCTGGGAAGGGGATAGGTGTCAAACTGGGATATGGCGTTGACCTGTCAAAAGTCAATGCAGAAACGTATTGACCCATCAGGTTTGGGGAACAATACGACCGGGGAGCACCAGGGGCTTTTGGATGGTTCTATAACTCCCATGGAAAGCATTTTCTCTATCTCTTCTTCTACTAAAATTTTCCAGGCTTCGGGTATGCGATAGGGTCGCAGTCGTATTATCTTTATGAGCATTGTTCTAATATGATGTTGTATTAACAAGGTTTTTCCTGGTCGGGTAGAAAACAGTTTATTGTGGCGGGAAAGTAGTAGGGTTAACTGGTCTTGGTCTTTTGGCAAGAGACCTACATTCTTTTGTGGTTCTTCTGGTGTTGGGCTTACAGGAGTAGGACACCACCCAATATCAAGTTCCCTTACGGTATTAACCAAGTAACCGGCTAATGGGGTTCTTAGGGGTTCAGGAGGGTCCTCCCATTTTTTTAACAAGTTTATGTGTAATATGTGGGTTCTTTTAGGATTCTCTGTTATTTCGATGGTATAGGTAACAGGGGTTACGGTTCCTAGAACCTTATAGGGCCCTTGCCATCTAGCCAGGAGTTTATTGTCCGAGCTGGGTAGAAGGACAAGTACTTCGTCCCCCTTACTCAAGGTTCTCATTTGTGTGTTGCGGTCGTAATAATGTTTTTGTCTACTTTGGGCTTTCTCTAAATTTTCCCTGACGTCCTCCCATACTGTTTGGATTTGGGATTTTAGGTCATTAGTGTATTCTAAGAGGGTTTTTTCTCCCCCTTCCTCCTCTTCCCACAATTCCGCCGCCATGTCTAGTAGTGTTCGGGTTGTCTCCCAAAGACCAACTCAAATGGACTATGTCCCGTAGAAGCTTGTTCATGTGTCCTAATGGCATAGAGAACTAAGGGTAGTTTCCTATCCCAGTTTCTGCCTGACGCGGAAACAGATTTTTTTTAAAGGGTTTTTAAGGTACGGTTTTATCTTTCTACTAAACCGTCGGTTTGTGGATGATAAACCGCGGTTCTCAGGTGTTTAATCTCTAGTAGTTGACATATCTGAGACATTAAGTTTGACATAAACTGGGTTCCTTGGTCACTCAGTATTTCTTTAGGAAAGACTACACGGGTAAAAAACCCGATCATGGCGTTAGCTATGCTTTTGGTATTAATGCTGGACAGGGGGATGGCCTCGGGATACCTGGTGGCGTAATCCACTAGTACCAGCACATATCTATACCCCTTTGAGGAAGGTATGAGGGGTCCTATTATGTCCATTCCTACTCTGGAAAAGGGTACTTCAATAATGGGCAAGGGTTGTTGGGGAACCTTTCTCTTGGGTCCAGGATCTATAATCTGACATTTAGGGCATTGCTGGCAAAATTTCCTAATCTGGGAAAACACTCCGGGCCAATAAAACCTTCTCAATAGGTATTCTTCCGTTTTCTTTCTTCCGTAGTGACCACCTCCAGGTTGACTATGAGCTAGATGTGATACATGGAGCCTATAAGGTTCGGACGAGCAATTGTTTCTTTTCTTGGGTACCAGAATTGGTAATTCTATATAATAGATTTTTAATTATGCAAGAAGAGGGGCCTTTGTCTCCCGGATTTTGAGGTCGTGCATTTCTCCAGGCGTTAAGGAGAGTGGGGTCTTCCCTCTGACAGGAACGAAATGGGGGAAGGTTATTGAAGGTGTCGGTTCGTGTAATTACCCCAATAGATTCCTTATCCTTGAGTCCATATAGTCTTTTGGTTTCTCTTTTTTCTCTCTTACTCGGTTTATGTCGAGTTACTGTGGATTGGATTGGTTCGTTAGAAAAAGGAGCCTCTTTCCACCATGGATTATTTTCTTTGCTGTTCCTTATACTGTCTAAAAGTATCACAAAGTCAGTATAGTCGGTCCCAATTATGGCTTCCTCCACCAGGCGGTCTACTACTCCCATCCGGATTTGTGTTTCTCTTCCTTCCCATAGAAGGGAGACCCATGTCATGGGGTACTCTCGGGAATCTCCATGAATGCAACAGATCGTCACTGTGACCCCAGGAGAAATGGTTCTACCATCTGTTAAATTGGCTCGGATGACTGACTGGCTACAGCCCGAGTCGATAAGGGCTACAGTCTTGCGTCCGTTGAGAACCAACTCTTTTTTGTATTGTGTATTTTGGCTTCCTGTATAATAGACCCTACCCCTGGTGATACTTATTTCCATGGGTTCTGCTTTGTCAGACTTGAGGGGACACACTCGGGCTATATGGCCCCATTCCCCACAACTATAACACTGGGGTTGTTGGGGAAAAGGCCTCTCCATTATCCGGGACTTTACTGTATCATCAAGGGTTCTTCTCCCTGGGGAGTTTATCTGTCCAAAGGTCTGACGAGAGGGAGGTGTGTTTACTCTCAGCTGGGGTTTTTTAAATTCTAAAGAACGATGATAGGCACATGCCAATTCAATGGTGGTATTGGTATCTAGTTTAGGGTGTTGCTTAATTCAGTTACGTGGAGAGCGGGAGAGCTTCCAGATATTGTTCCAGCAGTATGGCCCCTATAATATCCTCGTGGTTGGTTCCTATGGGTCCCAACCATTTGAGACCCAGGTCCTTTATCCGGAAATACAAGGCTCTTGGATTTTCTGCCGACCCCCATTTGGCCTTCCTGAATCTAAGCCTATAATGTTCTGTGTTGAACCCTACTCATTCCGGTATGCTTTTATTAATGTCCTGGTAGGGTGTGGTACCTCCAGGGTTCACGGCTTGATAGGCTACCTGGAGGGTACCAGTCAATAGAGGGGCTATGTACTGTCCCCACCGATCTTGGGCCCAAGTGGCGGATGTAGCAACTCTTTCGAAGTTGGTAAAAAAGGCAGCCGGGTCTTCCCCTTCCTGGTACCTTTGTAATACCGAGATAGGTACATTGGGGTGGACCCGGGTGGCCGCAGTGGTATCGGCCAGGGATTTTAAGGCGTTCTCATGAACCAACTGGTTGTTGGCCACGATCGTCGCTTGGCTCTTAAGGGCGTTTTGTAGGGCTTCCCGTTCAACTTTGGCCTCTTTCTGCTGCTCTTCCCACACAATCTGGAGGTGTCTCTGTCCCTCAGCTAATTGCTGCATCATATCGGCAATGGTGGAGGTGCCCTCCATTTTGGATAATGTCCAATAATCTGAGGTGTCTCCAAATCCCACTTCTGACACCACTGTAATGGGTTCTCGTTCGAAACAGGTTGATAAAGAACTATGGAGACACCTAATTTGGTGGTAACACTATTTTTCTTTTATTGTGATATGGGTTTAGGGGAATTATAGACGCTGTTCGGGTTTTCTTCTTGACCAATGTCTCTGATATTGCCTTCTTCTCGTTTAATCAGGAAGATGATAATTTCTCTGTTCTTTTCCTAGGGATTCCAGGTGTTTATCGCGATCCCAGCCTCAAAAGGAAGATGACGTCCCCCAAAAGAAAATGGAAAGAAAAACCAGGTAAGTGTAGACGTCTGGGTTTTGATATATATATATATATATATATATAGGTTAGTAGGGAGGTGAGGGTAGGGTGTGGGTTGGTGTGGGGAGTAATTTGGTTTATCGTGTTTCACCCGTCCCGTGGTCCTAATTTTCTCTCTTTCTCTCGGTCTCTTGTTTATATGGTAGGAGAGTGGTTTACTTCACCCCCTCCGTACGTGTTGTTAGGGAATTTTAAACACTCATTTCTAGCTTCCCTCCTCCCGGTCCCTTCCCGGTTCCTCGCTCCCTTTCTCTCTCTTTTTCTCTACCCGTATCCACTCGGATAGGACTTTTACAATAAGGTACGCCCGTACCTGTGAAAGCCACGCCCCTCCAGGGACGTGGCGGCGTTGATCGTTATCCCTTGGTTTCTCGGCGTCCTCGGTTTCTCCGTCTTCCTCTGTGTCTCCTTCCACGATCCTTGGTCCAGCACACGGACTGCGCACTCTCCCTTCAGGCTCCACTCCTCTCGTCTCTCCTGCGCGTGCCGCCTCTTGTCTGTCTTCCTCTCCTTTTGCGTCTCGCTCCCGGATATCCGTATCGGATCCACTTCTGGGTTAGCCTCTCTCGCGGCCGTGCCCGCGGGGTATGGGCCGTTGGGTTCGGTGCTTTGTTGTGTAACCGTGGCGACAGGCGCCCCATTACAGTGCCTTTACTCAAGCCCCGAAGGGAATTGCTCACTCTAAAAGCCAGCTGCAAGGAATGTAGGCATTTTCTGATTAATACTAAGGAAACATTTGAAGTCATAACTGATCACCGTAATCTACAATGCCTCCTCAGCTTTCAATGCCGAAACAGTTGTCAAGCCAGATGGGCTTTCTTTTTCAGTCAGTATGACTTTGTAGTAACATACATACCTGGGTCCCAAAACCTTGTGGTAGATAATTTATCCCGCCATTATCCGGAAAGTCCGATTACTTCTTCCCCACATATCATAGAACCATGTCGAATCGTTGGAGTCATACAATAATTTCTTGAACGTGTGAAATCAGAATATCAGTATTTTCCTCTTGGAGTGAAACGCTCTAAGTGCTCACTTACAAAAGAAACAGGGAAGCTATTATCATCAAGACACCTTGTTTCTGCCTACTAAGAAAGTTCAGACAGAAGCTTTGCAGAGGTGTCAAGACTCTCCTATTGGTGGACACCGTGGAATCAAGAACACGCAGGAACTGCTCCTTCGTTTCTTTTGGTGGCCAACTTTAAAGACTGACGTTGAAACATATGTAAATTCTTGCACAATATGTGCTCAAACCAATATACCCCGAACTAAGCCAGCAGGTTTATTGACGCCCTTGCCTGTTCCATCCTTTCCGTGGCATACGTCGTCCACAGATTTTATATGTTCTCTGCCATCATTGGTAGGACACCATGTCATAATGGTAACTGTTGACTCGTTTTCCAGAATGGCTCGTTTTTACGGCGTTGAAGAAATTACCCACAGCTAAGGAAATGAGCCAAATCTTTATGCACGATATATTCCACCTACACGGCCTTCCACAAGTAATAATTTCTGATCGAGGGCCCCAATATGTGTCCCGTTTTTGGAGAGCCTTTTGTACATTTTTACACATAGAAGTTGTTCTATAGTCTGGATGACATCCTCAGACCAATGGTCAAACGGGACGCCTAAATCAGGGGCTAAAACAATATCTATGCTGTTTTTGTAATGCCACTGAAAGCAATTGGTCCTCATATCTCCTATTGGCTGAGTTTCCTATAATGATATGGTCCACAGTGCAACAGGTTCCACACCTTTTTTTGTGCTTATGGTTTCCATCCTACGGCTTTTGCTAATACCATTCGTGAACACTCCACTGTTCCAGCGGTTACCTCACTTGCTTGAAGTCTCCACCATGTACAGGACATGATACGTACCAATCTTTTAGCTACAAAACGTTATATGAAAAGAGTATCTGATACCCGGCGTAGTACTGCACCATCATGCCAGCCTGGGAATAAAGTATGGCTTACTTCTAAGTTTCTGCCTTTTCATTTGTCCCAGAAAAAATTCAAGCCCCGTTACTATGGACCCTTTAGAATATTGCATGTGTTGAATCCACTCTCTGTTCGACTTTGTTTACTGTAGACGAATCCTAGTTTGTTTTAATGGGATATAGGAGTTAGCTTAGCCTTTGGCTTGCAGACTCATGCCCCATCACCTAATGACTTTTACCCTACTTAGCTTGCTCCGTTTTAGCGCATTTATTTCATTAAATCTTTTAAGATGGCTGCTTTGTTTTTAGTTAGGCCCATGTTTCAGTTTTGCGTTATCTGTGCCACTGCGCTAATGTGTCAATATCTAGCGATAAAGATAAACAAACTGTAGGTGTTCACATTAGGTACTTTCCCTCTTCACGCTTTCAAGGGAATTGTTTATATAAATTACTGTCCCAAGCATGTCTTGCTATCTATTGTTTGGGAACAGACCTACGTCAGGGGTCCAAGCAGATCTGTATAAATACTCCTCACTTAAAAAGATAGTCAGAGGGATTCCGACCAGACGCCATCACTGCTATCGATGCTGCACGTCGCCTTGACACTGACCCATTCTTCGTGTCCCTATGGAGTCTGAGCTAGAGACCTCATTCCAAGGTAACGAGGGTTGGGGGCTCTTCTCGTGAACTTGGCATTGGTAGATTAGGTTTAACATACCTAACTCTCTTTCAGGTTAGAGTTTAGGCTCATTATGCTAAGGTATTAGGACAAATCTCATACTTTATGTCATTAAATGTTATTGCAAGATGGCGGGGGTCTTTGTATTAATGACTCTTGTCTTTACCATTCTGTTTCTTGCACTGTTCATTATCCTAATCATTGCAGCCCATGCAACTTATCATAGATTGCAGTTTTGCTCAAAAAAACCTATTGAAACTTTACTGAATCTTTTTCATTGCCTGTGTTTGATTGAGACATAGGGGGTCATTACAACATTGGTGGTAAATGCTGCTCACCGCCGTCCAGAAGACCGCCAACACATCGCCGCGGCAGCGGAATTCCTCCACAGCTATTACGACCCACAGCTCAGAATCTGCCAAATACAGACATCCACACAAGTCCGCCACACCAAAGGTCAGTGATAAACTGGCGATAACAAAACTTCCACCGTCACGCCAACAGGAATACGCCCACACTATCATGACCCACGAATCCACACAGCGGTCTTTCAACCTCGGTATTCCATTGACGGTACATACCGCCGCGCTCAAACTACACACACATTTACAAAACACTACCACATTGGACAATTCCAAATACACACACCTGATACACATACACACACCACTCCCACACACGCAATGCAATATAAAACACACACCCACATCACCCACAAACCCTTAAGACCAGAAATTTAGACGAAGGCCAGAGAGACAGCACAGCAAAGACAACCCCACCATACAGAGGCACACAACACCATCACACATACACATCCACGCACAAAACACCACACACCCCTAAACATCACCACACACGCCGCCTCACACATCACCCACACTACCCCATGGCACCGCAAAGACACCCCAGGTTTTCCCTGGAGGAGCTCAGGGTCATGGTGGAGGAAATCATCCAGATAGAGCCACAGCTATTCGGATCACAGGTGCAGCACACCACCATGGCTAGGAAGATGGAGCTATGGCGCAGAATCGTGGACAGGGTCAACGCAGTGGGACAGCACCCAAGAACACGGGATGACATCAGGAAGAGGTGGAACGACCTACGAGGGAAGGTACGTTCCGTGGTCTCAAGGCACCACATCGCGGTTCAGAGGACTGGCGGCAGACCCCCACCTCCTCCCCCACAACTAACAACATGGGAGGAGCAGGTCTTGGCTATACTGTATCCTGAGGGCCTCACAGGAGTAGCTGGAGGAATGGACTCTGGTAAGTCAAAGATTTCACTACTTCATCCCCCATCCTACATGCATGCTATCACATGCCCTCACCCTCGCACTCACCCCCATCACTCCAACTCCTCACATATGTGCATCTATCACAACCCACCCATCCCAACACCAAGCCCTGCATGCAACAACAAAGCATGGGCACCAATCACCAACACATGGCCACTGCACATACCCACACACACCACTTATCAATTATCACACAAGGTCCTACACAAGAATGCAAGCACTGGGGTACAGGGTCACCCACCCATTGCACACCATGGCACACACAGATGCAATAATTATGCCTTTACACCCCTGCAGGACCCCTACCCAATGTCACTGGACAGGAGGTTCCAGACATGTCCACTCCCCCCATGGAAGAGGCCCACAATGATGACAGCAGCTCTGTCCAACTGGATCTAGATGACCAGCCCGGCCCATCTGGGACCTCGGGACAGTCGGTTCCCATCACACTGGCACAAGCCACAACAGAGCCTCCCCCCTCTGGAAACACCAGCACAGCACCCACCCAGCGGGCCCATACATCTGTCCCCAGGACACGTCAAGCAGCAGTGTGTCCACCACTACAGGGAATCCAGGCTAACCCACCAACCCAACAACAGCAGGGACCTGGGGGCAGTGGGCACATGGTTCAGGGCACAGAGGCCCAGGAACACAGGGGAACTGGGAGGGCTGATGTGCGACAGGGGGAGGACAGGACCAGGGAACCCACTCTCCACAAGGCCCTCTCCAACATCATGGGAGCCTTCCACCATTCCCAGGAGACAATGGCAACGGTACTGGCCAAGTTTCAGGAGACCCAGCGGCTGCAGGAGGAACAGTATTTGGGGTTCAGGGAGGAACTCAAAGCCATCAATTCCACCCTGGGCACCATTATAGGGGTGCTGAAGGAACTCGTGAACACCAGGAGGGGCACTGTGGCACAAGAAGGGGCCCCTGACACTAGCCTGGATGATGAACTGCCCACCACCTCCGCCGGCGCTAGTGGACAGGGGGCACCGCCACAGGACCACGACACCAGCACCCTACCCCCTGCAGATGGAGAACCACCCCACAAGCGGTCCTTGAGATCCAGGACAAAGACAGAGAACAATGCCAAGAAATGAGACCACCCTGGTTGTCATCCTTTTATCCCACTTTGTCACCCTGTCCATCCATCTTCTGCCCCTGCTCCACTTCCTATGCCCCTTTGGACAATGCACCTGTGAGACTAATAGACTGGACTCTGCCATGCACATTTCTCCACCATCACCCCTGACCATTTTACAACCCCCTCCACTATTTAGCACTTAAATAAACACCCTTAAATCACAAAACTATCTGGAGTCAGTCTGTGATTTCGAAAATGTGTATTTGCAATAACTGAGGAAAAATGATATATCCATTGTATTGTCAACATACCTATGTCACACAGCTCTAGCCCATGAGGAAACAAAGCAGATGTTACACAGTGGGACCCAAATCTGTGAAATCGAAAGGGAAAGTGACAACTCAGGCTTCATACACTGGGTGAAAGTGACAGACAGATGAGAGGTAGAACAAGTGTATCAGATGTAGCAGGCAGTGATGTCTTCTTACCTATGTCTCACTGGAAGTACTGATGAATCACCATGTTTCTGTTGTCGATATCCTCTTCTTCTGCTTCCTCGTCTTCACTGTCCACCGGCTCCACAGCTGCCACAAGACCTCCATTTGGGACCATCCTCCTACAGAAAAGGCACCTGTCGTCGCAAAGCCAAGTTGTGAAGCATACAACAGGCCACGATGATCTGGCACACCTTCTTTGGTGAGTAGAATAGGGAACCACCTGTCATATGGAGGCACCTGAACCTGGCCTTCACGAGGCCAAAGGTCCTCTCTATAACCCTCCCAGTTCACCCATGTGCCTCATTGTAGCGTTCCTCTGCCCTTGTCCTGGGATTTCTCACTGGGGTCAGTAGCCATGACAGGCTGGGGTACCCAGAGTCACCTGCAAATGTCGAGGGACAACTGTTAGACACACACTAACCCTTAGGGACAACCCCAGACCCAGACAACTATTCACACTGTATAGGGTCCATGTCCTCACCTAATAGCCACACATGGTGCCTCTGGAGTTGCCCTATCACATAAGGGATGCTGCTATTCCTCAGAACGTAAGCATCATGCACTGAGCCAGGAAATTTGGCGTTCACATGGGAGATGTACTGGTCGGACAAACACACCATCTGCACATTCATAGAATGGTAACTCTTCCGGTTTCTGTACACCTGTTCACTTCTGCGGGGGGAACCAATGCCACATGTGTCCCATCAATAGCACCTATGATGTTGGGGATATGTCCCAGGGCATAGAAGTCACCTTTCACTGTGGGCAAATCCTCCACCTGAGGGAAAACGATGTAGCTGCGCATGTGTTTCAGCAGGGCAGACAACACTCTGGACAACACGTTGGAAAACATATGCTGGGACATCCCTGATACTATTGCCACTGTCGTCTGAAAAGACCCACTTGTCAGGAAATGGAGTACTGACAGCATCTGCACTAGAGGGGGGATACCTGTGGGAGGGCGGATAGCTGACATCAGGTCCGGCTCCAACTGGGCACACAGTACCAGGATTGTGGCACGGTCCAGTCTGTAGGTGACAATTACATGTCGCTCTTCCATTGTCGACAGGTCCACCAGGGGTCTGTACACCGGAGGATGCCACCATCTCCGCACCTGCCCCAGCAGATGTGCTCTATGGAGGAGAACAGCGATCAGAGGGTCAGCCAACACTGAGGTACGAAAACACTACTTTATAGCACACATTTTTCAATCTGCTATGTCCCTGTCGTAATGTGTATGCAAGGCCTAGATATGTGTGACGCATTTAAAATTAATGCCATGTGGCCCCCTGAAATGGCGGCTGCCTGACCTGTAATGTGGGACAAGGGGATGTGAGGTAACTGCGCTGGCGTTGTACACCGTCGAAGACGGTGGCGCAAACCAGTATTGGTTAACATTGGACCCTATGGGTCCCAGGAGCCAATGACGATGTACGCCGGCAGTGACGGTACGCACCGCAGAGGACGTGACCGCCATTTTCTATCTGTTCACTCACTTGATATCTGATCTTCGACAGGAGAGGACCTACACTGCAAGTGCTGCTGTGACCTCAGTCTGGAAGAGACAATGGCTCATGTGTCTGGGGAAAGGGCCCCTGCCTTCACCACGGAGGAGTTGGAGAAACTAGTGAATGGGGTCCTCCCCTAGTACACACTACTCCAGACAAACAGGTAAATACACTGTGAGCATGCTGTATGGGCAATGTCTGTGTGGAGTGGTGTGGATGGAAGATGGGGGGGGAGAATGAGGCGTGCATGAAACGACGGTGAGTGCATGTGCGCCATGGCAAGGGTAGGAATGCGGGCCAATGACTGTGACGGTCCGGACGGTTATATCTTCTCCTTTTCCCGTGTACCATTCCTCCAGGTCAGCGCCCACCAGAAGAAGGATATTTGGCGTGCCATCGCCAAGGAAGTCCGGACCCTGGGGGTCCACCAAAGACAGATCACCCATTCGCTGCTGGAGCAAGAAGACGGCAGAGGCCCAGCTGGGGATGGCCTCCCAACATGGGAGGGGTGCCCGTCGCACTATGACCCCCCTGATGTTCCGGATCCTGGCGGTAGCGTATTCAGAGTTGGATGGGCTCTTGAGAGCATCACAGCAGCCACAAGGGGGTGAGTGCACTCTCATTCAGCTGATTCAGCACACATTACGAGGTGTCTGAGTGGGGGAGGTGGGCTGTGGGTTCCCCTAGGCCAGGAAGAGTTTAGTTGGCAAGGTCCCTTCGTAAGGCAGGCCATGTGGCACCCCACCCCACCAGTGTTCAGAGGCAACTACACCTAGTCAGGCTTGTGTGACTTCCATGTGTGCATCAATCGGGCATAGGCCATGTACCCCATGTCCCTGTGATTAATTAGGGAACTCTAAGTGCACGGCGTAGTGCAGAGATCTTCTGTGTCTGTAGTGTCTGCCAATGGAAGCAACATGTCTTTCTTCTGTCTTCCCCCCCCCTTTTTTTGGTCTCCCTGTTCTTGTCTGCAATAGCATCATCAGGCGGTGGAGCAGTGGCACCGGAGCAGGAGGGAGCTGCATCCCACATGGCCCTGGAGGGTGAGACAATGGAGTCTGAAGCCACCAGTGGGACGGAGGGCGAGGGGAGCTCCACGGCGGGGACAGGAGCTGAGACCAGCGACATGGACTTCGCCTCTGATGACAGCTCCCTTGTCGTGGCGGGCCCCTCTGTGCCCCTCACATCTACAGGTACAGCAGCCACCCCCCCTACCAGCACCGCCCTCCCAGCAGCCCCTCAGCGTGTGTCCCGTGGCCGCTCACCCAGGAGGGTGGACATCTCCTTCGCCCCAGGCACCTCAGGCCCTGCCCAAGTCAACCCTGCTGCCCTCAGTGAGGAGGCTATTGACCTCCTGAGATCCCTCACTGTTGAGCAGTCTACCATTCTGAATGCCATCCAGGGTGTAGAGAGGCAGTTGCAACAAACAAATGCATACCTGGAGGGCATTCATTCTGGCCAGGCAGCCCAACAGCGAGCATTTCAGGCTCTGGCCTCTGCACTGATGGCAGCCATTGTCCCTGTGTCCAGCCTCCCCCCTCCAACCTCCTCCACCCAGACCCAATCCCCTGTACCTCAGCCTATCCCAAGCACACGATCAGAACAGCATGCACACACCTCATCACACAAGGGTGGCTCTGGCAAACATAAGCACCACACATCCCACAGGCACTCACACAAGCATCATACACATGCACACATACCAACATCCACTGCCTCCACTGTGTTCCCCTCCTCCACATCTCCCTCCTCCCGCCCAGTCTCGTCTCCACTCACACCTGCATGCACTACATCTTCAGCCACTACCTCCATCACCAGCACGCCCATCACCACACACCGCTCACGTGCACTCACCACCCCCACTACCATTCACACATCCCCTGTGTCCTCTCCCAGTGTGTCTGTGAGCCCTCCTCCCAAAGTACACAAACGCAGTCACACACCCACCCAACAGCCATCCACCTCACAACAGCCTGCAGCCCATGCACCTTCACCCAAAGTCAGCAAACGTACACCTCCTACAACCACTATCTCTTCCTCTACTCCCAAACCCCCTCCATCTACCCGTCCCAGTGTGTCAAAAAAGTTTTTCCTATCAAATGTTGACCTCTTCCCTACACCTCCCCCCCCCTGTTGGTCCCCTAGGGCCCACCTTTCCAGGTCCCAACCCAGCACCTCAGCCACCACATCACCGAGCACAGTGGTGCCAGCAATAGCGGGATTTTGGAGTGCGCCAAGCAACAGGGCTGCCATTGTCCAAAGGAGCGAGGGCAAGGACATTCCACCACCTCCAAAACTGAAAAAGTTGCCCACATCCCGGAGGGAGAAGGTGAAAACACCTGCCACCAAGGGCTCAGGCAAGACAAAAGTGGAAATTGGCAAGACAGCTACGCCACCATCCAAGGTGGGGAAGAGCCAGAAAATCAAAGGCAGGTCCACGTCGATGACAACCTGCACGGCGGACAAGACTGCCACCAGCACCGCCACCTGCACCGCCACCACAGACACCGCCCCCAGCACCGCAGACACTGAGCCCGCCGCCAGAACCACAGACACTGAGCCCACTGCTAGCACAGCAGACACAGCCCGCCACCAGCACCGCAGACACTGAGCCCGCCACCAGCACTGCAGACACTAAGCCCGCCACCAGCACTGCTGACACTGAGCCCGCCACCAGCACCGTTGCCAGTGAGCCCGCCACCAGCACCGTTTCCACAGAGCCCGCCGCCAGCACCGTTTCCACAAAGCCCGCTGCCAGCACTGATGCCACAGAGCCCGCCGCCAGCACCGATGCCACAGAACCCGCCGCCAGTACCGATGCCACAGAGTCCGCCGCAACCACCGCTGACACCGCCGCCACCACCGCCGCTACTGACACCGCCACCAGCACCGCCAGCGGCCCGTGACATCCTGAGCCAGTGGCACCACCGCAGACAAGCAGTGGGCAAACCACCCACTGAAAAGACTTGAGAGACTGTGGCTTTGCACTCCCCAGGATAAAGTAGTGGGCAAACCACCCACTGGAGAGACTTGAGAGACTGTGGCTTTGCACTCCCCAGGATAAAGCAGTGGGAAAACCACCCACTGGAGAGACTTGAGAGACTGTGGCTTTGCACTCCCCAGGATACATCAATGGGCATGGAGCCCCCTCGTGGAGCTGGCGTCGTGCACTCATCCGGCTGAGGTGTCCCCCCTTTCCCTTCCCCCTGAGGTGCCTGTTTCATTTCGATAAGATGCCCAGCAGTGTTCTCTCCGTTGGAAGTCTGGTATCGGGTGTGGGCCTTGCCCATGCATTTTGGGCCCAGTGGTTTACGGATTATGAATGGTGCACTATCCGGACTTGTATAGTTGGTGTACATAATCGTTTATACTGTATTTAAAGTTTTGACTAATGGATTTTACATGATTACAATCGTTACAATAATTTCCTTTTGTCCTTGCGTTCTTCCAGGGGGGGTTGGGGGTTGTAAATGTAATGTTGCAGCATGTATTGGTGTGTGTGTTGTTGTGGGTGAGGGTGGGGGTGTTGCGTGTTGCGTGTGTGTGTCACTCTCTTTTCCCTCCCCCCTCCCTGGTGTTGTAGGTGCAGTACTCACCGTGGTCGTCGCCGCCATCTGTCGTGCTCCTGGTAGAGGAGCAGGAATACTATCGCAGGGAGGATTTGGAGTTCTGGCTCTATCGCGTCCTGGTTCCTTGTGGGTTGTGTAGAGGTGAGTGTTTTCACTTGCAAGTCCTGTTTCCGACGTGTTTTTGTTCACGTTGGTTACGCCCCAGAAAAGGTGGCGGATTGGCCTCTCATAATAGTGTGGGCGGTACATTGTCTTCCGCCTGTCTGTTGGCGGTGACCGCCATGCTGTTTGTTTGTACCGCCGTGGCGGTCGGAGTGTTAAAGTGGCTGTCTATGTTAGCGGTTTCCGCCATGGTCGTAATCCCATTTTTTTTACCGCCGGCCTGTTGGTGGTCTTACCGCCACTTTACCACCAACTGCAAGGGTTGTAATGAGGGCCATACTCTCAGAAATAGAGAAAATATAAAAGCTTTGGACAGATATACTGATTTAAGTCCCTTTCGTTCCTTTCAGGATGCACTGGATAGGTGTAGTGAGAGAGGGGGCCGTCCTGATTGACATCCTGAATACGTGAAACAGAAGACTCACCACAGTCTTCAGACATAAAATAAGAAAAGTCCCCACAACAAAAGCCACAGTTTAAAAAGAAAAAGGTGGCATTACTGTCAATTAAAAATGCCAGTACACTTGAGAACATTGCTGAAGAACAAGACGTGGGCAGTGACAATGTTAGGCAGTGCAGCAGAGGTCATGATGTTGCCAGAGTCTGAAAGATCATTTGGATGCGACAGCAACTAGCGATTTTATTGCGGTTGAGACTGCGGATGGCTGCGTTCTTCCACCCAACAGGATTTATGATTTAAATATCCAAAGTGAGGGAGACGTAGAGCACACCATTGGTGTGATATTTTGGGATGAACTTAGTTGTGATATCCTGTTTGCCGAAAGGCACTGACCACCTGAGCACGTCCGTAAGCACCCACATGGGGAAGATGTTATTATGCCTTCTTTCTCTGATCTTGTTCCAGAGGTGGTAAAACAAGACTATGCTGTCAATTGGGTTTAGGGCAGGGACCAGCGCTGTACTGCAATCATGTAGATTGGGACAAGGATTCTCCTTGTCATGTAATATCTATGAGGTCTACACCCAACCTCAGCCAAAATATCCTGTTAAACACAAAGCAAAAGCTCCAGTGAGGGAGATCCTCACTCAGCTCAAATACCAGAAAGTAATTGAGCCCTATGTCTCTGCAATGAATAACCCGTTATTCCCCGTTGCAAAACCAGACCATTCCTACAGAATAGTCTTAGATTATAGTCACTTAAACAGTCATACACGTACAAACGCTATACAAAATTCACATAGCACAGCACGAATTAACAACACTGCGCAAAAAAATACAAAACAACGCTGGATATTTCCAACGGGTTCTTCTGCCAAAACTTAGCACACGAAAGTTAGGCCCTGAGTGCATTCTCATTTGGCTCACAAAAACACTTTTGCCGTTAGCCCCAACGCTACAATAACAGCCCAGGTCTGTTCTCAGCCCGCGTGACATCAATACTACATGATATTGATCCTGAGGTGTTGTGCTACGTGGATGACATCTATCTCACAGACGACGGCCTCAGCATTCATCTTGCCAGGGTCGATCGGATCGTCTTAGGATTCGCCGCCTTTGGCTACAAATTAAATTTTAGAAAAACTAAAATACCCGTTCTCAGCGTACTGTTCCTGGGATACGAGCTATCAAACAAGGGGAAAAGCCTGGCCTGCACTTTCTAGAGAAACGTGCACAACTTCACCCACCTAACACTCTCAAGAAACTACAGTCTTTACTTGGTTTCTTCAACTTTGGCAGAACTTACATTCCTGACTATGCACAACGTATCAAGCCATTCTACAACTTAATACGCCATGATTTTTCTAGCAGACACTGGACAGTTAACACACACGCATCCATAGGGAATTGCAACAGGACATATTAGAAGCAAAACACTTGCACACACATGACAAACAAATTTGGTCATCAGAATAATTGCTTGTGTAATGGGGTCTACTTATGTCACCTTTACCGAGGGTGACACAGTGCCCATAGCATACAAATCTCATTTATATTCTAGCTCAGAGCAACGTTTTGCACCCACAGAAAAGATTCTAACTGCAGTTCAGATGGCTGTCATTAAGGAGAGTCCACTTGCCCGGGGAAACGCATCATTGTTGTTATCCCTGTGCCAGTCTTTGAAGCCGTCACCAAAGCAAGCGTTCCTAACACTAAAGAATTACATCCACGCTGGATTCAGTGGGCAACCTCCCTGAGTGCCACCGATGTTGACTACATCTTTGAACCAAAACTTTAGACACAAAAATGTCTCCAATACGAACAGGAGTGCAACGCTCCTCTGGATATCTGCCTCTTGACAGATACCATACTGTCATTTACACTGATGGTTCAGCACAACCAGCTGTAGGTACGAAACATCAATATTCAGCCACTTGCGCAGCTGTGGGTGGAGTGAGGAAGGATGGAGTTTTCCACCCTCACAATACCTACACACAGACCTTAGAGGACTGCACAGCTCAGCTGGCTGAACTCAAAGCCCTAATTCTAGCACTAGAACACACAGAGCTAGGACTGCTGACTTTAATTGTCTGTGACTCATACTACTGTGCCCAGTCCTACAATGATTACCTCAATCATTGGAAGATGAACGGTTTTAGAGATTCCAAAGAGAACACCATAAAACACAGAACTCTGTGGGGGAGGGTGGCTGATCTCAAGGATAAGCTACCGTGTGTCCATGTAGTACATTCACTGGGCCACCAACGTGTAGGAGTACACGTTATCGGCAATACTTTGGCTGATGAACCAGCCAAATCTGCAGTAGCTACGGCTTCTGTGGCTGCAGTGACTCGCTCCCAGACGAGATTGGATAATGAAATTCAGACTGCCGTGAAAGCTTCCGCTGAAGGCAAGTCTCTAAAAAGTATACCCTACAAAATATGTTTACCACATCGGTGTGCAGAATGTTGCCTACGCAACACTTCCTGGGTTTGGAGATCAAGCGATCCCCAATCAAGACCAGAGATCAGATCTAATGAAAGCAGTGCATGAGGGTGTTGCTTCTGCTCATGCTAGTATCTCGGCCACAGTAACACTCTTACAGAAACGCTTCTGGTGGCCAGGTCTATGAAAAAGACAAAACAATACGTTCTTTGTTGTGACATTATCCAGCATTCAAGGTCTCAAACATCAAAAGCCACCGCAGACATCCCTCTTAGTGTCCAATAGGCCTCTACAATGTGTATACCTGGACCATTGCAGTCCCCTCCAACCTGATGGTGCATACAAATACATCTTAGTTGCTGTAGATTCTTGTTCTAGATTCCTGTGGGTATGGCCTCAGCGGTCGGCTGACGCTCAACCTGTTATAAAAGACTTGCTCATCTTTATCAGTACATGTGCGGTTGTAGCATTCCATTCGGACCAGGGCCCAGCATTTGCCTCTAAGGCATTCAGGGACACCATGGGGACAATGGGCGTTGAACTCAGTTACTCCTCACCATACCATACCAAGGGAAATTCAGTCGTGGAAAGGCGAAACCGCGATCTAAAGCATCATCTATATGGGGTCTGGAGAGCACTGAATAATCTACCAAGACGGTCCTTGGGGGGACGCACTGCCTATGAGGTTCTCTTTGGGATACCTATGTATGTCCCAGATATTGATGGCCCTGGTTTGGGGGTAGCAGACAACCTTTTGACATAAATGAACATCTCACTGTTTTACAGGAGCTTCAGCAATTTTGTGATGATAAATCATCCGCCAGTGCTGCCACCTTAGGAATAAGGGATTTACCAACAACTTCCACTGGCTGGATTCCTAAAATCAGGATCGGGTTTGTGAGAAGATCACTGTGAAGAAGGAATTTGGTTCATCCTACAGAGCACCGGTCCCAGTCCTGAGAGTACAAGGTACTGGAACTGTCATGGTTCCAGAGCAAACAGATTTGTTTCCATTGATGATGTCAAAGTTCATCATGTGGCCAATCCTGCACAGTAAATACAGAGGTCCCTTGGGTAGTTCCCGGTCCCCTCTCACTGCCCAACAGGATATACCTCTTCAAAGCAGAAATAAAAACACTACTTCTGACTACACAAGCATGTCCAACAATGCTACAAATACCTCCTCGACCGTGGGATGGGCAGAAAATGAGCTCTTGTTGATTCTAGTTACCACTTCAACGACAGCACCTGTCCAAGATTTGGCTGTTTTGTACACCAACACTACACAGACTGACTACACCGTCTACTATGAGCGTCCACGCAAAGTGAATCCATCCACCGGTGATGCACTTGCTCCTACGTTTGCAGGGACTGCGTCTGGTTATTCATTGACATTGACATTGATGACTTTTCTTAGACTCATCTACACCAGCAATTGAAAATGTTTCAAAGACACGTAAACTGTACCTATGGCTTAAAAATAACTATTTAATTCACCCATGGAACTATTTATGGTTCTGCTTGACATTTATTTCATTGTTTCTCTTCATTGGTTTTGTGACTGTCTTCTTTTTGCTCGTAAATGGTCATTACCTTCCTGAACTCTCCTCTGTGGCACCTGTGGATGAGGTCTTAACTCCATATCTTTCCTCACATAAGGTCCGAAGAGACTTGTCCCTTGTGAACATTTTGGCTGTACCAATTCCTGATGGGATTGTGTGGGACAACGTTCCATTCAAATTCCATATGTCTTCAAAATTTCTAGGACTGATGTAATTACACCTGGTGTTGTATCTGATGATTGGGATGTCCAGAAAGTTGATCATATGTTAACTTATATGAAGGACTATTCAGTGGTTGAAAGTGATGATGTATATAGACATACAATTAAATTATGGGGAAATGTTCTGTTACAATAACTGGGGACATTACTACCTTCACCGTGCCACTGGACATAAATCAAATCAAATCAAATCATTAACATTTATAAAGCGCGCTACTCACCCGTGCGGGTCTCAAGGCGCTAGGGGGGAAAGGGGGGGTTATCGCTGCTCGAACAGCCAAGTCTTTAGGAGTCTCCGGAAAGCGGAGTGGTCCTGGGTGGTCCTGAGGCTGGTGGGGAGGGAGTTCCAGGTCTTGGCTGCCAGGAAGGAGAAAGATCTCCCACCCGCCGTGGAGCGGCGGGTGCGAGGGACGGCAGCAAGTGCGAGGCCAGCGGAGCGGAGGGGGCGGGTGGGGACGTAGAAGCTGAGGCGTCTGTTGAGGTATTCCGGTCCCTTGTTGTGGAGGGCTTTGTGTGCGTGGGTGAGAAGACGGAAGGTGATCCTTTTGCTGACTGGGAGCCAATGCAGGTGTCTCAGGTGTGCGGAGATGTGGCTGTTGCGGGGTACGTCGAGGATAAGGCGGGCCGAGGCGTTTTGGATGCGTTGCAGGCGGTTTTGGAGTTTGGCGGTGGTCCCGGCGTAGAGGGTGTTGCCATAGTCCAGGCGACTCGTGACAAGGGCGTGGGTCACGGTTTTTCTGGTGTCGGCGGGGATCCAGCGGAAGATCTTGCGGAGCATGCGGAGAGTGAGGAAGCAGGCGGAGGACACGGCGTTGACTTGCTTGGTCATGGTGAGAAGAGGGTCCAAGATGAAGCCAAGGTTGCGGGCGTGGTCTGCGGGGGTCGGTGCGGTGCCGAGGGCCGTGGGCCACCAGGAGTCGTCCCAGGCGGACGGGGTGTTGCCGAGGATGAGGACTTCCGTTTTTTCAGAGTTCAGCTTTAGGCGGCTGAGCCTCATCCAATCTGCGACGTCCTTCATACCCTCTTGTAGGTTGGTCTTGGCGCTGGCGGGGTCCTTGGTGAGGGAGAGTACAAGTTGGGTGTCGTCGGCGTAGGAGGTGATGATGATGTCGTGCTTGCGTACGATGTCGGCGAGGGGGCTCATGTAGACATTGAAGAGTGTCGGGCTGAGCGATGAGCCTTGAGGTACGCCGCAGATGATCTTGGTGGGTTCTGAGCGAAACGGAGGGAGGTAAACTCTTTGGGAGCGGTTAGCGAGGAAGGAGGCGATCCAGTCCAGGGCCTGGCCTTGGATCCCGGTGGAGCGTAGGCGGGTGATTAGGGTGCGGTGACAGACGGTGTCAAAGGCAGCCGAGAGGTCGAGGAGAATGAGGGCGACTGTTTCACCGTTGTCCATCAGGGTTCTGATGTCGTCTGTGACTGAGATGAGGGCGGTTTCCGTGCTGTGGTTGGTTCGGAATCCGGTTTGTGAAGGGTCGAGCAGGTTGTTGTCTTCCAGGAAGGTGGTCAGCTGTTTGTTGACGGTCTTTTCTATTACCTTGGCTGGGAAAGGTAGAAGAGAGATGGGGCGGAAGTTTTTCAGGTCGCTTGGGTCAGCCGTAGGTTTCTTTAGTAGGGCGTTGACTTCAGCGTGCTTCCAGCATTCGGGGAAGGTAGCAGAAGAAAAAGAAGAGTTGATGACGGTCTGGAGGTGCGGGGCGATGATGTCGTCGGCTTTGTTAAAGATGAAGTGCGGGCAGGGGTCCGAAGGGGCGCCGGAGTGGATAGAGTTCATGATGGATTTGGTTTCTTCCGTGTTGATGTGGGTCCAGTTGTTGAGGGTGATGTCCGGGGAAGCGGGTTCAGTGGTGTATGGTTGGGTCTGGTGTCCGAAGCTGTCGTGGAGGTCGCTGATCTTGCGATGGAAGAAAGTGGCGAGGGATTCGCACAAATCCTGTGAGGGCGTGACGGCGTTGGCGCTGGCGCTGGGGTTGGAGAACTCTTTGACGATGCTGAAGAGTTCTCTGCTGTTGTGGCTGTTTTTGTCTAGTCTGTCGGTGAAAAAGTTCCTTTTGGCAGTGCGGATCAGGTGGTGGTGTTCGCGTGTAGCGTTCTTGAGGGCGGTCATGTTGTCAGCGGTGTGGTCCTTGCGCCAGGCCTTCTCAAGGGCACGACAAGTTTTCTTTGATTCTTTGAGGGTGTCAGAGAACCAGAGAGGTTTTTTGGTGTTGGTCTGTCGATGCGTGCGTTTGAGGGGAGCAAGGTTGTCAGCGCAGTTGGAGATCCAGTTTGTGAGGTTGAGAGCTGCGTCGTTGGGGTCGGTGGTGAGGGTGGGTTGGTTGGCGGCGAGAGCGGAGAAGAGTTGCTCTTCAGGGATCTTGTTCCACTGTCGACGAGGGATGGGTTGAGTGCGGAGGTGGGAGGTCTCGCGTCGGAATGTGAAGTGGACGCAGCTGTGGTCGGTCCAGTGTAGGGCAGAGGTGTGGCTGAAGAAGACGTGTTTGCTGGCGGAGAAGATAGGGTCGAGCGTGTGTCCGGCGATGTGGGTGGCGGTGTTCACCAGTTGTTTGAGGCCGAGGTTGGCGAGGTTGTCGAGCAGGGTGGTGGTGTTGGGGTCGTTGTTTTGTTCCAGATGGAAGTTGAGGTCGCCTAGGAGGATGTAGTCCGGTGAGGCGAGGGCGTGCGGGGAGATGAAGTCGGCGATGGCGTCGCTGAAAGAGGCGCGAGGTCCGGGAGGACGGTAGACGAGGGATCCTCTGAGGGTGGTCCTTGGGTCGGTGCGAATCTGAAAATGCAGGTGTTCAGCGGCGAGGGGGGGTCTTCGGTGGAGGTGGTGACGCTGATGGAGTCTTTGAAGATGATGGCGACACCTCCTCCTACTTGGTTGGTGCGGTCTTTTCTGGAGATCTTGTAGCCTTCGGGGATGGCGGGTAGCGATGTCTGGAGCAGAGGAGGCGTTCATCCATGTCTCCGTGATGAAGGCGACGTCCGGGGCTGTGGAGTCCAGGAGGTCCCAAAGTTCAACTGCGTGCTTGTGGACGGAACGAGCGTTGACCAGGATGCACTTGAGGTGGTTGATGGCGCGTGGGCTTGTGGTCGTGGTAGTTGCGTGGTGGAAGATGCGTTTGCAGGAGTTGCAGGCGAAGGGTCCATGGGTGCGTTTGGGGTGAGCTAGGAAGCAGGTTTTGGAGCGCCCTGGGTTGAGGGCGTGGAGGGTGGTGGGGTCGTAGCGGATCAGCGGGGCTTGGGGGAGCTGGGGACCAGGGGTCGTGGCGCTGGGCGCGGGCCAGGCGCGGACGGGCGCAGACGGGCTTGCCTCTGGCGCGCCTCCGTCGCGCCAGCGGCGTGCCCGCTGCGCGCGCCCGCTGCGCAGTCGCGCAGCGGCCGCCATAAGAGGTAGGGGGGGGGGGAGGGGTCAGCTGGGGGCGAATGGGAGCTGGGGGGCGGGGGCGTGCAGGAGGTCGCGGCGGGAAAGCGCGAGGGAGGGGGGGGGACAGGTAGAGTGAGAGGAGCTGGGGGAGGGGGTTTAGGGTGGAGGAGGGTGAGTGTTAGGAGGTTTGGAGATTAGGGAGAGAGATAGGAGTAGGGTTGTGAAGATAGGGGAGGGGGGGTTGTAGAGGTGGGTGAGGGAGAGAGGTAGAGTGAGAGGATAGGGAGATAGGTAGTAGAGGGGGTGGCGGGAGGGGGGGAGAGATAGAGAAATAGATAGAGAAAATAGATAGAGAAGTCGATAGATAGGGAAATAGATAGATAGACAGATAGGTAGGTAGGAGGAGGTGGAGAGTGGGGGAGTTAGATAGTGAGATAGGGAGCTAGAGAGATAGGAAGATAGGAGGAGTGAGGGAGGTAGATAGCGAACGGGTTAGCTAGGGGTGAGAGAGGGGGAGGCGAGTGAGGGAGGGGGATGAGGAAGGAGCAGGAGGGCAGGCTCGGGGGAAGAAGACGGAGGAGGTAGAAGAGCCGAAGACAGGAGAACAGAAGACAGAAGAACAGAAGACAGAAGAACAGAAGACCGGAAGAGCAGAAGACAGAAGAACAGAAGAACAGAAGAACAGAAGACAGAAGCACAGAAGATCGGAAGAGCAGAAGAACAGAGAAGAACAGAGAAGAACACAGAAGAACCGAGAAGAAGAACACAGAAGCACCGAGAAGAACAGAGAAGAAGAACACAGAAGACCGGAAGAACACAGAAGAACAGAAGGGAAGAACAGAAGAACAGAAGAGAAGAACAGAAGAACACAGAAGAAGATTGCAGAGGGGGAGCGAGGAGGAAGAGACAGAGAGGAGGAAAAGAAGCAGGAGCAGGAGAGAAGGTGACTGGCGCGGGGCAGGGCGAGGGGCTGGGAGGAGGGGGGTACTTACAGTTAGGTGGGTCTCAGGAACACAGGAACTCGGGAACTTGGAGGAGCTGCAGCGGCAGGGGAAGCGACCTACCCTTGGGTCAAGGGTCGCTACCACTGTCGCGCAGCGGCCGCCATAAGAGGTAGGAGGGGGGGGGAGGGGTCAGCTGGGGGCGAATGGGAGCTGGGGGGCGGGGGCGTGCAGGAGGTCGCGGCGGGAAAGCGCGAGGGAGGGTTGGGGACAGGTAGAGTGAGAGGAGCTGGGGGAGGGGGTTTAGGGTGGAGGAGGGTGAGTGTTAGGAGGTTTGGAGATTAGGGAGAGAGATAGGAGTAGGGTTGTGAAGATAGGGGAGGGGGGGTTGTAGAGGTGGGTGAGGGAGAGAGGTAGAGTGAGAGGATAGGGAGATAGGTAGTAGAGGGGGTGGCGGGAGGGGGGAGAGATAGAGAAATAGATAGAGAAAATAGATAGAGAAGTCGATAGATAGGGAAATAGATAGATAGACAGATAGGTAGGTAGGAGGAGGTGGAGAGTGGGGGAGTTAGATAGTGAGATAGGGAGCTAGAGAGATAGGAAGATAGGAGGAGTGAGGGAGGTAGATAGCGAACGGGTTAGCTAGGGGTGAGAGAGGGGGAGGCGAGTGAGGGAGGGGGATGAGGAAGGAGCAGGAGGGCAGGCTCGGGGGAAGAAGACGGAGGAGGTAGAAGAGCCGAAGACAGGAGAACAGAAGACAGAAGAACAGAAGACAGAAGAACAGAAGACCGGAAGAGCAGAAGACAGAAGAACAGAAGAACAGAAGAACAGAAGACAGAAGCACAGAAGATCGGAAGAGCAGAAGAACAGAGAAGAACAGAGAAGAACAGAGAAGAACACAGAAGAACCGAGAAGAAGAACACAGAAGCACCGAGAAGAACAGAGAAGAAGAACACAGAAGACCGGAAGAACACAGAAGAACAGAAGGGAAGAACAGAAGAACAGAAGAGAAGAACAGAAGAACACAGAAGAAGATTGCAGAGGGGGAGCGAGGAGGAAGAGACAGAGAGGAGGAAAAGAAGCAGGAGCAGGAGAGAAGGTGAGTGGCGCGGGGCAGGGCGAGGGGCTGGGAGGAGGGGGGTACTTACAGTTAGGTGGGTCTCAGGAACACAGGAACTCGGGAACTTGGAGGAGCTGCAGCGGCAGGGGGAGCGACCTACCCTTGGGTCAAGGGTCGCTACCACTGTCGCGCAGCGGCCGCCATAAGAGGTAGGAGGGGGGGGGAGGGGTCAGCTGGGGGCGAATGGGAGCTGGGGGGCGGGGGCGTGCAGGAGGTCGCGGCGGGAAAGCGCGAGGGAGGGGGGGGGACAGGTAGAGTGAGAGGAGCTGGGGGAGGGGGTTTAGGGTGGAGGAGGGTGAGTGTTAGGAGGTTTGGAGATTAGGGAGAGAGATAGGAGTAGGGTTGTGAAGATAGGGGAGGGGGGGTTGTAGAGGTGGGTGAGGGAGAGAGGTAGAGTGAGAGGATAGGGAGATAGGTAGTAGAGGGGGTGGCGGGAGGGGGGGAGAGATAGAGAAATAGATAGAGAAAATAGATAGAGAAGTCGATAGATAGGGAAATAGATAGATAGACAGATAGGTAGGTAGGAGGAGGTGGAGAGTGGGGGAGTTAGATAGTGAGATAGGGAGCTAGAGAGATAGGAAGATAGGAGGAGTGAGGGAGGTAGATAGCGAACGGGTTAGCTAGGGGTGAGAGAGGGGGAGGCGAGTGAGGGAGGGGGATGAGGAAGGAGCAGGAGGGCAGGCTCGGGGGAAGAAGACGGAGGAGGTAGAAGAGCCGAAGACAGGAGAACAGAAGACAGAAGAACAGAAGACAGAAGAACAGAAGACCGGAAGAGCAGAAGACAGAAGAACAGAAGAACAGAAGAACAGAAGACAGAAGCACAGAAGATCGGAAGAGCAGAAGAACAGAGAAGAACAGAGAAGAACAGAGAAGAACACAGAAGAACCGAGAAGAAGAACACAGAAGCACCGAGAAGAACAGAGAAGAAGAACACAGAAGACCGGAAGAACACAGAAGAACAGAAGGGAAGAACAGAAGAACAGAAGAGAAGAACAGAAGAACACAGAAGAAGATTGCAGAGGGGGAGCGAGGAGGAAGAGACAGAGAGGAGGAAAAGAAGCAGGAGCAGGAGAGAAGGTGAGTGGCGCGGGGCAGGGCGAGGGGCTGGGAGGAGGGGGGTACTTACAGTTAGGTGGGTCTCAGGAACACAGGAACTCGGGAACTTGGAGGAGCTGCAGCGGCAGGGGGAGCGACCTACCCTTGGGTCAAGGGTCGCTACCACTGTCGCGCAGCGGCCGCCATAAGAGGTACTTAACTACACACAGTGGGAACACTGTTCAACACCATCAGTGGGGAGCCCAAAAAGTTATTTAGATAAATGTACTCATTTTTCTGGGCATGACACGAAACAGCCATAGTCATACTATTTCAAATTACCTCCTGCAAAAATAAGGAAAATGTTGCTAACTGATACAAAGCTGATTTATTCAGATTCCTTTGTTTCCCGTCTTGCGGTTGAAAGTTACAAATACTGGAGGAACACTGTTGATTTAAAGAGTGTACAGGGAACACAAGTTTGGCAAATACAGGGCAGGGAACCTTTATTCAGAGCATGCCAGATTCCTGTGCAAATTATCTTTTTAAATGACACTATTCCACAGACATCCTGTTTGGGGTTGGCAAAAATAAAAGAAATGAACATGTCCAGTATCCCCACACTGGCAAAGTTTAATGATTCTTCTTGAATGTCACAGAGGAAGAGCTAGATGCAAATGTTCAGGCTGGTACCTATAACTCTTCACTTTCCAGTCCCAGCAGGTGGTTGATTTGGCCAATAGACACCAATGGATCTCAGGCACGTTTTTTGAATTCAGTGAGGAAGCTATTGACCTCCGGAGATCCCTCACTGTTGGGCAGTCTACCATTCTGAATGCCATCCAGGGTGTAGAGAGGCAGTTGCAACAAACAAATGCATACCTGGAGGGCATTCATTCTGGCCAGGCAGCCCAACAGCGAGCATTTCAGGCTCTGGCCTCTGCACTGATGGCAGCCATTGTCCCTGTGTCCAGCCTCCCCCTTCCAACCTCCTCTACCCAGACCCAATCCCCTGTACCTCAGCCTATCCCAAGCACACGATCAGACCAGCATGCACACACCTCATCACACAAGGGTGGCTCTGGCAAACATAAGCACCACACATCCCACAGGCACTCACACAAGCATCATACACATGCACACATACCAACATCCACTGCCTCCACTGTGTCCCCCTCCTCCACGTCTCCCTCCTCCCGCCCAGTCTCGTCTCCACTCACACCTACATGCACTACATCTTCAGCCACTACCTCCATCACCAGCACGCCCATCACCACACACCGCTCATGTGCACTCACCACCCCCACTACCATTCACACATCCCGTGTCCTCTCCCAGTGTGTTGTGAGCCCTCCTCCCAAAGTACACAAACGCAGTCACACACCCACCCAACAGCCATCCACCTCACAACAGCCTGCAGCCCATGCACCTTCACCCAAAGTCAGCAAACGTACACCTCCTACAACCACTATCTCTTCCTCTACTCCCAAACCCCCTCCATCTACCCATCCCAGTGTGTCAAAAAAGTTTTTCCTATCAAATGTTGACCTCTTCCCTACACCTCCCCCCCCTGTTCGTCCCCTAGGGCCCACCTTTCCAGGTCCCAACCCAGCACCTCAGCCACCACATCACCGAGCACAGTGGTGCCAGCAATAGCGGGATTTTGGAGTGCGCCAAGCAACAGGGCTGCCATTGTCCAAAGGAGCGAGGGCAAGGACATTCCACCACTTCCAAAACTGAAAAAGTTGCCCACATCCCGGAGGGAGAAGGTGAAAACACCTGCCACCAAGGGCTCAGGCAAGACAAAAGTGGAAAGTGGCAAGACAGCTACGCCACCATCCAAGGTGGGGAAGAGCCAGAAAATCAAAGGCAGGTCCACGTCGATGACAACCTGCACGGCGGACAAGACTGCCACCAGCACCGCCACCTGCACCGCCGCCACAGACACCGCCCCCAGCACCGCAGACACTGAGCCCGCCGCCAGAACCACAGACACTGAGCCCGCTGCTAGCACAGCAGACACAGCCCGCCACCAGCACCGCAGACACTGAGCCCGCCACCAGCACTGCAGACACTAAGCCCGCCACCAGCACCGCTGGCACTGAGCCCGCCACCAGCACCGTTGCCAGTGAGCCCGCCACCAGCACCGTTTCCACAGAGCCCGCTGCCAGCACCGTTTCCACAAAGCCCGCTGCCAGCACTGATGCCACAGAGCCCGCCGCCAGCACCGATGCCACAGAACCCGCCGCCAGTACCGATGCCAAAGAGTCCGCCGCAACCACCGCCGCTACTGACACCGCCGCCACCACCGCCGCTACTGACACCGAAACCAGCACCGCCAGCGGCCCCGTGACATCCTGAGCCAGTGGCACCACCGCAGACAAGCAGTGGGCAAACCACCCACTGAAAAGACTTGAGAGACTGTGGCTTTGCACTCCCCAGGATAAAGTAGTGGGCAAACCACCCACTGGAGAGACTTGAGAGACTGTGGCTTTGCACTCCCCAGGATAAAGCAGTGGGAAAACCACCCACTGGAGAGACTTGAGAGACTGTGGCTTTGCACTCCCCAGGATACATCAATGGGCATGGAGCCCCCTCGTGGAGCTGGCGTCGTGCACTCATCCGGCTGAGGTGTCCCCCCTTTCCCTTCTCCCTGAGGTGCCTGTTTCATTTCGATCTGATGCCCCAGCAGTGTTCTCTCCGTTTGAAGTCTGGTATCGAGTGTGGGCCTTGCCCATGCATTTTGGGCCCAGTGGTCTACGGATTATGAATGGTGCACTATCCGGACTTGTATAGTTGGTGTACATAATCGTTTATACTGTATTTAAAGTTTTGACTAATGGATTTTACATGATTACAATCGTTACAATAATTTCCTTTTGTCCTTGCGTTCTTCCAGGAGGGGGTTGGGGGTTGTAAATGTAATGTTGCAGCATGTATTGGTGTGTGTGTTGTTGTGGGTGAGGGTGGGGGTGTTGCGTGTTGCGTGTGTGTGTCACTCTCTTTTCCCTCCCCCCTCCCTGGTGTTGTAGGTGCAGTACTCACCGTGGTCGTCGCCACCATCTGTCGTGCTCCTGGTAGAGGAGCAGGAATACTATCGCAGGGAGGATTTGGAGTTCTGGCTCCATTGCGTCCTGGTTCCTTGTGGGTTGTGTAGAGGTGAGTGTTTTCACTTGCAAGTCCTGTTTCCGCCGTGTTTTTGTTCACGTTGGTTACGCCCCAGAAAAGGTGGCGGATTGGCCTCTCATAATAGTGTGGGCGGTACATTGTCTTCCGCCTGTCTGTTGGCGGTGACCGCCATGCTGTTTGTTTGTACCGCCGTGGCGGTCGGAGTGTTAAAGTGGCTGTCTATGTTGGCGGTTTCCGCCATGGTCGTAATCCCATTTTTTTTACCGCCGGCCTGTTGGTGGTCTTACCGCCACTTTACCACCAACTGCAAGGGTTGTAATGAGGGCCATACTCTCAGAAATAGAGAAAATATAAAAGCTTTGGACAGATATACTGATTTAAGTCCCTTTCGTTCCTTTCAGGATGCACTGGATAGGTGTAGTGAGAGAGGGGGCCGTCCTGATTGACATCCTGAATACGTGAAACAGAAGAAAGACTCACCACAGTCTTCAGACATAAAATAAGAAAAGTCCCCACAACAAAAGCCACAGTTTAAAAAGAGAAAGGTGGCATTACTGTCAATTAAAAATGCCAGTACACTTGAGAACATTGCTGAAGAACAAGACGTGGGCAGTGACAATGTTAGGCAGTGCAGCAGAGGTCATGATGTTGCCAGAGTCTGAAAGATCATTTGGATGCGACAGCAACTAGCGATTTTATTGCGGTTGAGACTGCGGATGGCTGCGTTCTTTCACCCAACAGGATTTATGATTTAAATATCCAAAGTGAGGGAGACGTAGAGCACACCATTGGTGTGATATTTTGGGATGAACTTAGTTGTGATATCCTGTTTGCCGAAAGGGACTGACCACCTGAGCACGTCCGTAAGCACCCACATGGGGAAGATGTTATTATGCCTTCTTTCTCTGATCTTGTTCCAGAGGTGGTAAAACAAGACTATGCTGTCAATTGGGTTTAGGGCAGGGACCAGCGCTGTACTGCAATCATGTAGATTGGAACAAGGATTCTCCTTGTCATGTAATATCTATGAGGTCTACACCCCAACCTCAGCCAAAATATCCTGTTAAACACAAAGCAAAAGCTCCAGTGAGGGAGATCCTCACTCAGCTCAAATACCAGGAAGTAATTGAGCCCTATGTCTCTGCAATGAATAACCCGTTATTCCCCGTTGCAAAACCAGACCATTCCTATAGAATAGTCTTAGATTATAGTCACTTAAACAGTCATACACGTACAAACGCTATACAAAATTCACATAGCACAGCACGAATTAACAACACTGCGCAAAAAAATACAAAACAACGCTGGATATTTCCAACGGGTTCTTCTGCCAAAACTTAGCACACGAAAGTTAGGCCCTGAGTGCATTCTCATTTGGCTCACAAAAACACTTTTGCCGTTAGCCCCAACGCTACAATAACACCCCAGGTCTGTTCTCAGCCCGCGTGACATCAATACTACATGATATTGATCCTGAGGTGTTGTGCTACGTGGATGACATCTATCTCACAGACGACGGCCTCAGCATTCATCTTGCCAGGGTCGATCGGATCGTCTTAGGATTCGCCGCCTTTGGCTACAAATTAAATTTTAGAAAAACTAAAATACCCGTTCTCAGCGTACTGTTCCTGGGATACGAGCTATCAAACAAGGGGAAAAGCCTGGCCCGCACTTTCTAGAGAAACGTGCACAACTTCACCCACCTAACACTCTCAAGAAACTACAGTCTTTACTTGGTTTCTTCAACTTTGGCAGAACTTACATTCCTGACTATGCACAACGTATCAAGCCATTCTACGACTTAATACGCCATGATTTTTCTAGCAGACACTGGACAGTTAACACACACGCATCCATAGGGAATTGCAACAGGACATATTAGAAGCAAAACACTTGCACACACATGACAAACAAATTTGGTCATCAGAATAATTGCTTGTCTAATGGGGTTTACTTATGTCACCTTTACCGAGGGTGACACAGTGCCCATAGCATACAAATCTCATTTATATTCTAGCGCAGAGCAACGTTTTGCACCCACAGAAAAGATTCTAACTGCAGTTCAGATGGCTGTCATTAAGGAGAGTCCACTTGCCCGGGGAAACGCATCATTGTTGTTATCCCTGTGCCAGTCTTTGAAGCCGTCACCATAGCAAGCGTTCCTAACACTAAAGAATTACATCCACGCTGGATTCAGTGGGCAACCTCCCTGAGTGCCACCGATGTTGACTACATCTTTGAACCAAAACTTTAGACACAAAAATGTCTCCAATACGAACAGGAGTGCAACGCTCCTCTGGATATCTGCCTCTTGACAGATACCATACTGTCATTTACACTGATGGTTCAGCACAACCAGCTGTAGGTACGAAACATCAATATTCAGCCACTTGCGCAGCTGTGGGTGGAGTGAGGAAGGATGGAGTTTTCCACCCTCACAATACCTACACACAGACCTTAGAGGACTGCACAGCTCAGCTGGCTGAACTCAAAGCCCTAATTCTAGCACTAGAACACACAGAGCTAGGACTGCTGACTTTAATTGTCTGTGACTCATACTACTGTGCCCAGTCCTACAATGATTACCTCAATCATTGGAAGATGAACGGTTTTAGAGATTCCAAAGAGAAAACCATAAAACACAGAACTCTGTGGGGGAGGGTGGCTGATCTCAAGGATAAGCTACCGTGTGTCCATGTAGTACATTCACTGGGCCACCAACGTGTAGGAGTACACGTTATCGGCAATACTTTGGCTGATGAACCAGCCAAATCTGCAGTAGCTACGGCTTCTGTGGCTGCAGTGACTCGTTCCCAGACGAGATTGGATAATGAAATTCAGACTGCCGTGAAAGCTTCCGCTGAAGGCAAGTCTCTAAAAAGTATACCCTACAAAATATGTTTACCACATCGGTGTGCAGAATGTTGCCTACGCAACACTTCCTGGGTTTGGAGATCAAGCGATCCCCAATCAAGACCAGAGATCAGATCTAATGAAAGCAGTGCATGAGGGTGTTGCTTCTGCTCATGCTAGTATCTCGGCCACAGTAACACTCTTACAGAAACGCTTCTGGTGGCCAGGTCTATGAAAAAGACAAAACAATACGTTCTTTGTTGTGACATTATCCAGCATTCAAGGTCTCAAACATCAAAAGCCACCGCAGACATCCCTCTTAGTGTCCAATAGGCCTCTACAATGTGTATACCTGGACCATTGCAGTCCCCTCCAACCTGATGGTGCATACAAATACATCTTAGTTGCTGTAGATTCTTGTTCTAGATTCCTGTGGGTATGGCCTCAGCGGTCGGCTGACGCTCAACCTGTTATAAAAGACTTGCTCATCTTTATCAGTACATGTGCGGTTGTAGCATTCCATTCGGACCAGGGCCCAGCATTTGCCTCTAAGGCATTCAGGGACACCATGGGGACAATGGGCGTTGAACTCAGTTACTCCTCACCATACCATACCAAGGGAAATTCAGTCGTGGAAAGGCGAAACCGCGATCTAAAGCATCATCTATATGGGGTCTGGAGAGCACTGAATAATCTACCAAGACGGTCCTTGGGGGGACGCACTGCCTATGAGGTTCTCTTTGGGATACCTATGTATGTCCCAGATATTGATGGCCCTGGTTTGGGGGTAGCAGACAACCTTTTGACATAAATGAACATCTCACTGTTTTACAGGAGCTTCAGCAATTTTGTGATGATAAATCATCCGCCAGTGCTGCCACCTTAGGAATAAGGGATTTACCAACAACTTCCACTGGCTGGATTCCTAAAATCAGGATCGGGTTTGTGAGAAGATCACTGTGAAGAAGGAATTTGGTTCATCCTACAGAGCACCGGTCCCAGTCCTGAGAGTACAAGGTACTGGAACTGTCATCTTACCACCACTGCCTGGTTCCAGAGCAAACAGATTTGTTTCCATTGATGATGTCAAAGTTCATCATGTGGCCAATCCTGCACAGTAAATACAGAGGTCCCTTGGGTAGTTCCCGGTCCCCTCTCACTGCCCAACAGGATATACCTCTTCAAAGCAGAAATAAAAACACTACTTCTGACTACACAAGCATGTCCAACAATGCTACAAATACCTCCTCGACCGTGGGATGGGCAGAAAATGAGCTCTTGTTGATTCTAGTTACCACTTCAACGACAGCACCTGTCCAAGATTTGGCTGTTTTGTACACCAACACTACACAGACTGACTACACCGTCTACTATGAGCGTCCACGCAAAGTGAATCCATCCACCGGTGATGCACTTGCTCCTACGTTTGCAGGGACTGCGTCTGGTTATTCATTGACATTGACATTGATGACTTTTCTTAGACTCATCTACACCAGCAATTGAAAATGTTTCAAAGACACGTAAACTGTACCTATGGCTTAAAAATAACTATTTAATTCACCCATGGAACTATTTATGGTTCTGCTTGACATTTATTTCATTGTTTCTCTTCATTGGTTTTGTGACTGTCTTCTTTTTGCTCGTAAATGGTCATTACCTTCCTGAACTCTCCTCTGTGGCACCTGTGGATGAGGTCTTAACTCCATATCTTTCCTCACATAAGGTCCGAAGAGACTTGTCCCTTGTGAACATTTTGGCTGTACCAATTCCTGATGGGATTGTGTGGGACAACGTTCCATTCAAATTCCATATGTCTTCAAAATTTCTAGGACTGATGTAATTACACCTGGTGTTGTATCTGATGATTGGGATGTCCAGAAAGTTGATCATATGTTAACTTATATGAAGGACTATTCAGTGGTTGAAAGTGATGATGTATATAGACATACAATTAAATTATGGGGAAATGTTCTGTTACAATAACTGGGGACATTACTACCTTCACCGTGCCACTGGACATAGACCAGTACTTAACTACACACAGTGGGAACACTGTTCAACACCATCAGTGGGGAGCCCAAAAAGTTATTTAGATAAATGTACTCATTTTTCTGGGCATGACACGAAACAGCCATAGTCATACTATTTCAAATTACCTCCTGCAAAAATAAGGAAAATGTTGCTAACTGATACAAAGCTGATTTATTCAGATTCCTTTGTTTCCCGTCTTGCGGTTGAAAGTTACAAATACTGGAGGAACACTGTTGATTTAAAGAGTGTACAGGGAACACAAGTTTGGCAAATACAGGGCAGGGAACCTTTATTCAGAGCATGCCAGATTCCTGTGCAAATTATCTTTTTAAATGACACTATTCCACAGACATCCTGTTTGGGGTTGGCAAAAATAAAAGAAATGAACATGTCCAGTATCCCCACACTGGCAAAGTTTAATGATTCTTCTTGAATGTCACAGAGGAAGAGCTAGATGCAAATGTTCAGGCTGGTACCTATAACTCTTCACTTTCCAGTCCCAGCAGGTGGTTGATTTGGCCAATAGACACCAATGGATCTCAGGCACGTTTTTGGAATTCAGTGAGGAAGCTATTGACCTCCGGAGATCCCTCACTGTTGGGCAGTCTACCATTCTGAATGCCATCCAGGGTGTAGAGAGGCAGTTGCAACAAACAAATGCATACCTGGAGGGCATTCATTCTGGCCAGGCAGCCCAACAGCGAGCATTTCAGGCTCTGGCCTCTGCACTGATGGCAGCCATTGTCCCTGTGTCCAGCCTCCCCCTTCCAACCTCCTCTACCCAGACCCAATCCCCTGTACCTCAGCCTATCCCAAGCACACGATCAGACCAGCATGCACACACCTCATCACACAAGGGTGGCTCTGGCAAACATAAGCACCACACATCCCACAGGCACTCACACAAGCATCATACACATGCACACATACCAACATCCACTGCCTCCACTGTGTCCCCCTCCTCCACGTCTCCCTCCTCCCGCCCAGTCTCGTCTCCACTCACACCTACATGCACTACATCTTCAGCCACTACCTCCATCACCAGCACGCCCATCACCACACACCGCTCATGTGCACTCACCACCCCCACTACCATTCACACATCCCCTGTGTCCTCTCCCAGTGTGTCTGTGAGCCCTCCTCCCAAAGTACACAAACGCAGTCACACACCCACCCAACAGCCATCCACCTCACAACAGCCTGCAGCCCATGCACCTTCACCCAAAGTCAGCAAACGTACACCTCCTACAACCACTATCTCTTCCTCTACTCCCAAACCCCCTCCATCTACCCGTCCCAGTGTGTCAAAAAAGTTTTTCCTATCAAATGTTGACCTCTTCCCTACACCTCCCCCCCCTGTTCGTCCCCTAGGGCCCACCTTTCCAGGTCCCAACCCAGCACCTCAGCCACCACATCACCGAGCACAGTGGTGCCAGCAATAGCGGGATTTTGGAGTGCGCCAAGCAACAGGGCTGCCATTGTCCAAAGGAGCGAGGGCAAGGACATTCCACCACTTCCAAAACTGAAAAAGTTGCCCACATCCCGGAGGGAGAAGGTGAAAACACCTGCCACCAAGGGCTCAGGCAAGACAAAAGTGGAAAGTGGCAAGACAGCTACGCCACCATCCAAGGTGGGGAAGAGCCAGAAAATCAAAGGCAGGTCCACGTCGATGACAACCTGCACGGCGGACAAGACTGCCACCAGCACCGCCACCTGCACCGCCGCCACAGACACCGCCCCCAGCACCGCAGACACTGAGCCCGCCGCCAGAACCACAGACACTGAGCCCGCTGCTAGCACCGCAGACACTGAGCCCGCCACCAGCACTGCAGACACTAAGCCCGCCACCAGCACCGCTGACACTGAGCCCGCCACCAGCACCGTTGCCAGTGAGCCCGCCACCAGCACCGTTTCCACAGAGCCCGCTGCCAGCACCGTTTCCACAAAGCCCGCTGCCAGCACTGATGCCACAGAGCCCGCCGCCAGCACCGATGCCACAGAACCCGCCGCCAGTACCGATGCCAAAGAGTCCGCCGCAACCACCGCCGCTACTGACACCGCCGCCACCACCACCGCTACTGACACCGAAACCAGCACCGCCAGCGGCCCCGTGACATCCTGAGCCAGTGGCACCACCGCAGACAAGCAGTGGGCAAACCACCCACTGAAAAGACTTGAGAGACTGTGGCTTTGCACTCCCCAGGATAAAGTAGTGGGCAAACCACCCACTGGAGAGACTTGAGAGACTGTGACTTTGCACTCCCCAGGATAAAGCAGTGGGAAAACCACCCACTGGAGAGACTTGAGAGACTGTGGCTTTGCACTCCCCAGGATACATCAATGGGCATGGAGCCCCCTCGTGGAGCTGGCGTCGTGCACTCATCCGGCTGAGGTGTCCCCCCTTTCCCTTCTCCCTGAGGTGCCTGTTTCATTTCGATCTGATGCCCCAGCAGTGTTCTCTCCGTTTGAAGTCTGGTATCGAGTGTGGGCCTTGCCCATGCATTTTGGGCCCAGTGGTCTACGGATTATGAATGGTGCACTATCCGGACTTGTATAGTTGGTGTACATAATCGTTTATACTGTATTTAAAGTTTTGACTAATGGATTTTACATGATTACAATCGTTACAATAATTTCCTTTTGTCCTTGCGTTCTTCCAGGGGGGGTTGGGGGTTGTAAATGTAATGTTGCAGCATGTATTGGTGTGCGTGTTGTTGTGGGTGAGGGTGGGGGTGTTGCGTGTTGCGTGTGTGTGTCACTCTCTTTTCCCTCCCCCCTCCCTGGTGTTGTAGGTGCAGTACTCACCGTGGTCGTCGCCTCCATCTGTCGTGCTCCTGGTAGAGGAGAAGGAATACTATTGCAGGGAGGATTTGGAGTTCTGGCTCCATCGCGTCCTGGTTCCTTGTGGGTTGTGTAGAGGTGAGTGTTTTCACTTGCAAGTCCTGTTTCCGCCGTGTTTTTGTTCACGTTGGTTACGCCCCAGAAAAGGTGGCGGATTGGCCTCTCATAATAGTGTGGGCGGTACATTGTCTTCCGCCTGTCTGTTGGCGGTGACCGCCATGCTGTTTGTTTGTACCGCCGTGGCGGTCGGAGTGTTAAAGTGGCTGTCTATGTTGGCGGTTTCCGCCATGGTCGTAATCCCATTTTTTTTACCGCCGGCCTGTTGGTGGTCTTACCGCCACTTTACCACCAACTGCAAGGGTTGTAATGAGGGCCATACTCTCAGAAATAGAGAAAATATAAAAGCTTTGGACAGATATACTGATTTAAGTCCCTTTTGTTCCTTTCAGGATGCACTGGATAGGTGTAGTGAGAGAGGGGGCCGTCCTGATTGACATCCTGAATACGTGAAACAGAAGAAAGACTCACCACAGTCTTCAGACATAAAATAAGAAAAGTCCCCACAACAAAAGCCACAGTTTAAAAAGAGAAAGGTGGCATTACTGTCAATTAAAAATGCCAGTACACTTGAGAACATTGCTGAAGAACAAGACGTGGGCAGTGACAATGTTAGGCAGTGCAGCAGAGGTCATGATGTTGCCAGAGTCTGAAAAATCATTTGGATGCGACAGCAACTAGCGATTTTATTGCGGTTGAGACTGCGGATGGCTGCGTTCTTTCACCCAACAGGATTTATGATTTAAATATCCAAAGTGAGGGAGACGTAGAGCACACCATTGGTGTGATATTTTGGGATGAACTTAGTTGTGATATCCTGTTTGCCGAAAGGGACTGACCACCTGAGCACGTCCGTAAGCACCCACATGGGGAAGATGTTATTATGCCTTCTTTCTCTGATCTTGTTCCAGAGGTGGTAAAACAAGACTATGCTGTCAATTGGGTTTAGGGCAGGGACCAGCGCTGTACTGCAATCATGTAGATTGGAACAAGGATTCTCCTTGTCATGTAATATCTATGAGGTCTACACCCCAACCTCAGCCAAAATATCCTGTTAAACACAAAGCAAAAGCTCCAGTGAGGGAGATCCTCACTCAGCTCAAATACCAGGAAGTAATTGAGCCCTATGTCTCTGCAATGAATAACCCGTTATTCCCCGTTGCAAAACCAGACCATTCCTACAGAATAGTCTTAGATTATAGTCACTTAAACAGTCATACACGTACAAACGCTATACAAAATTCACATAGCACAGCACGAATTAACAACACTGCGCAAAAAAATACAAAACAACGCTGGATATTTCCAACGGGTTCTTCTGCCAAAACTTAGCACACGAAAGTTAGGCCCTGAGTGCATTCTCATTTGGCTCACAAAAACACTTTTGCCGTTAGCCCCAACGCTACAATAACACCCCAGGTCTGTTCTCAGCCCGCGTGACATCAATACTACATGATATTGATCCTGAGGTGTTGTGCTACGTGGATGACATCTATCTCACAGACGACGGCCTCAGCATTCATCTTGCCAGGGTCGATCGGATCGTCTTAGGATTCGCCGCCTTTGGCTACAAATTAAATTTTAGAAAAACTAAAATACCCGTTCTCAGCGTACTGTTCCTGGGATACGAGCTATCAAACAAGGGGAAAAGCCTGGCCCGCACTTTCTAGAGAAACGTGCACAACTTCACCCACCTAACACTCTCAAGAAACTACAGTCTTTACTTGGTTTCTTCAACTTTGGCAGAACTTACATTCCTGACTATGCACAACGTATCAAGCCATTCTACGACTTAATACGCCATGATTTTTCTAGCAGACACTGGACAGTTAACACACACGCATCCATAGGGAATTGCAACAGGACATATTAGAAGCAAAACACTTGCACACACATGACAAACAAATTTGGTCATCAGAATAATTGCTTGTCTAATGGGGTTTACTTATGTCACCTTTACCGAGGGTGACACAGTGCCCATAGCATACAAATCTCATTTATATTCTAGCGCAGAGCAACGTTTTGCACCCACAGAAAAGATTCTAACTGCAGTTCAGATGGCTGTCATTAAGGAGAGTCCACTTGCCCGGGGAAACGCATCATTGTTGTTATCCCTGTGCCAGTCTTTGAAGCCGTCACCAAAGCAAGCGTTCCTAACACTAAAGAATTACATCCACGCTGGATTCAGTGGGCAACCTCCCTGAGTGCCACCGATGTTGACTACATCTTTGAACCAAAACTTTAGACACAAAAATGTCTCCAATACGAACAGGAGTGCAACGCTCCTCTGGATATCTGCCTCTTGACAGATACCATACTGTCATTTACACTGATGGTTCAGCACAACCAGCTGTAGGTACGAAACATCAATATTCAGCCACTTGCGCAGCTGTGGGTGGAGTGAGGAAGGATGGAGTTTTCCACCCTCACAATACCTACACACAGACCTTAGAGGACTGCACAGCTCAGCTGGCTGAACTCAAAGCCCTAATTCTAGCACTAGAACACACAGAGCTAGGACTGCTGACTTTAATTGTCTGTGACTCATACTACTGTGCCCAGTCCTACAATGATTACCTCAATCATTGGAAGATGAACGGTTTTAGAGATTCCAAAGAGAACACCATAAAACACAGAACTCTGTGGGGGAGGGTGGCTGATCTCAAGGATAAGCTACCGTGTGTCCATGTAGTACATTCACTGGGCCACCAACGTGTAGGAGTACACGTTATCGGCAATACTTTGGCTGATGAACCAGCCAAATCTGCAGTAGCTACGGCTTCTGTGGCTGCAGTGACTCGCTCCCAGACGAGATTGGATAATGAAATTCAGACTGCCGTGAAAGCTTCCGCTGAAGGCAAGTCTCTAAAAAGTATACCCTACAAAATATGTTTACCACATCGGTGTGCAGAATGTTGCCTACGTAACACTTCCTGGGTTTGGAGATCAAGCGATCCCCAATCAAGACCAGAGATCAGATCTAATGAAAGCAGTGCATGAGGGTGTTGCTTCTGCTCATGCTAGTATCTCAGCCACAGTAACACTCTTACAGAAACGCTTCTGGTGGCCAGGTCTATGAAAAAGACAAAACAATACGTTCTTTGTTGTGACATTATCCAGCATTCAAGGTCTCAAACATCAAAAGCCACCGCAGACATCCCTCTTAGTGTCCAATAGGCCTCTACAATGTGTATACCTGGACCATTGCAGTCCCCTCCAACCTGATGGTGCATACAAATACATCTTAGTTGCTGTAGATTCTTGTTCTAGATTCCTGTGGGTATGGACTCAGCGGTCGGCTGACGCTCAACCTGTTATAAAAGACTTGCTCATCTTTATCAGTACATGTGCGGTTGTAGCATTCCATTCGGACCAGGGCCCAGCATTTGCCTCTAAGGCATTCAGGGACACCATGGGGACAATGGGCATTGAACTCAGTTACTCCTCACCATACCATACCAAGGGAAATTCAGTCGTGGAAAGGCGAAACCGCGATCTAAAGCATCATCTATATGGGGTCTGGAGAGCACTGAATAATCTACCAAGACGGTCCTTGGGGGGACGCACTGCCTATGAGGTTCTCTTTGGGATACCTATGTATATCCCAGATATTGATGGCCCTGGTTTGGGGGTAGCAGACAACCTTTTGACATAAATGAACATCTCACTGTTTTACAGGAGCTTCAGCAATTTTGTGATGATAAATCATCCGCCAGTGCTGCCACCTTAGGAATAAGGGATTTACCAACAACTTCCACTGGCTGGATTCCTAAAATCAGGATCGGGTTTGTGAGAAGATCACTGTGAAGAAGGAATTTGGTTCATCCTACAGAGCACCGGTCCCAGTCCTGAGAGTACAAGGTACTGGAACTGTCATCTTACCACCACTGCCTGGTTCCAGAGCAAACAGATTTGTTTCCATTGATGATGTCAAAGTTCATCATGTGGCCAATCCTGCACAGTAAATACAGGGACTGCGTCTGGTTATTCATTGACATTGACATTGATGACTTTTCTTAGACTCATCTACACAAGCAATTGAAAATGTTTCAAAGACATGTAAACTGTACCTATGGCTTAAAAATAACTATTTAATTCACCCATGGAACTATTTATGGTTCTGCTTGACATTTTTTTCATTGTTTCTCTTCATTGGTTTTGTGACTGTCTTCTTTTTGCTCGTAAATGGTCATTACCTTCCTGAACTCTCCTCTGTGGCACCTGTGGATGAGGTCTTAACTCCATATCTTTCCTCACATAAGGTCCAAAGAGACTTGTCCCTTGTGAACATTTTGGCTGTACCAATTCCTGATGGGATTGTGTGGGACAACGTTCCATTCAAATTCCATATGTCTTCAAAATTTCTAGGACTGATGTAATTACACCTGGTGTTGTATCTGATGATTGGGATGTCCAGAAAGTTGATCATATGTTAACTTATATGAAGGACTATTCAGTGGTTGAAAGTGATGATGTATATAGACATACAATTAAATTATGGGGAAATGTTCTGTTACAATAACTGGGGACATTACTACCTTCACCGTGCCACTGGACATAGACCAGTACTTAACTACACACAGTGGGAACACTGTTCAACACCATCAGTGGGGAGCCCAAAAAGTTATTTAGATAAATGTACTCATTTTTCTGGGCATGACACGAAACAGCCATAGTCATACTATTTCAAATTACCTCCTGCAAAAATAAGGAAAATGTTGCTAACTGATACAAAGCTGATTTATTCAGATTCCTTTGTTTCCCGTCTTGCGGTTGAAAGTTACAAATACTGGAGGAACACTGTTGATTTAAAGAGTGTACAGGGAACACAAGATTGGCAAATACAGGGCAGGGAACCTTTATTCAGAGCATGCCTGATTCCTGTGCAAATTATCTTTTTAAATGACACTATTCAACAGACATCCTGTTTGGGGTTGGCAAAAATAAAAGAAATGAACATGTCCAGTATCCCCACACTGGCAAAGTTTAATGATTCTTCTTGAATGTCACAGAGGAAGAGCTAGATGCAAAGGTTCAGGCTGGTACCTATAACTCTTCACTTTCCAGTCCCAGCAGGTGGTTGATTTGGCCCATAGACACCAATGGATCTCAGGCACGTTTTTTGAATTCCTTAGTGGGTTTCAAGATTAGCCGGCCAGACCTTCGCTTTATCTTGGGTCAAAACACAGGTATAGTTACAACATACAGTGAGGTTAAATTGCGCCAACAATGGATAAAGTCTAACACGTTAGCCACAGTTAAAGAACATCTTAACACTTTTTCTGATGATATAGACTTGCAGGACTTTTGGCTAAGTCCTAGGAGGCCATGCTCTATAAGATTAATCTATGCTATGTATAATGAGATCTGGAACCTCTCTCAGATAGAAGCAGCTGTGTGTTTAAGGCAGATAGACAAGGAGAAATTAAAAAAGGCTTTAGCTGTAATGAACACTCTGTCCAACAGGATTTATTCTCTAACAAACATAGTGTCATCTGCGATTGTTATCATTCAGACAGACATGTCCCTTTTATATCATGGACAAAGTCAGCTGCGTTCCATCATGCAGTTAGGTTGGACGTTGCAGACTTTGAAAAATGGCCGAATTCCATGGATGTACATTAAGAGTAGTGAATTGTTCACCGCCTTTAATTTATCCAGGACACAACAGACAATGGCTAAAAGGGAAGCGACTTTCACCATGCATCACATAGAGAAGTTAGAAAAGTTAGAAAAGTTGCGTTTCACAGTTGTAGAAAGTCCTTCAACAGTATGGCTCCTACAGGCATCATTAATCTGCCCCATTCCACTTTTTGTTTTTCAAAATGCCTGAAGCATCTTGCAGTGGGCTGGTAAGAGCGACTAGATGATAGCCTATATTAAAGAAGAGTGGGAGTTGCCCTTTGAATACAAATGTCTGAACGGCGAAATAGAGGTCTTTCTCAGCTGAAGCGAATGAGAGGCTACTGTTAGTAATTGAATGATCTGCAAAGAGGTGTCCCTTCTCGGGCTTTGCAGTGTGGGGGGTCGCAAACTTGGCCTGTTTTCTGGAGCGTACTCCCGTCCCTTTGATTCAACCAGCATTTCATGTATTTTTAAATGGAAGCTATGTGCTGCTGAGCGACCAAAGCTGTTGCAGTATGCAACCAGGAATTTGCCTACGTAATTTCCGTCTCTAAGGTCATTACGTCTTGTGGACAAGTTTTATCCCCCCCAGACGAGAGATAAAAGTATCAGAAATGTGGCCTCACATTGATACTGTTAATGTAAATTATGACAAGCTGAGCAGACTAAAGGCAAGACTAAACAAGTCACGTTGAAATCAGCTAGAGAGACGCAAGATCATCAGCTGAGTCACAATCCCTATTAAATACAAACTTTCCCAAGCACTTTGGAGAGCTGGTATCCAGAATTGTCAATGCCTTGAGCACTACTGGGATTGTCCACTTCTTTAAGGCTGTTGGGTCTGGATTTGTATCCATCTTCCAGACTGTCTTTGGAGTCATTCCATTGACCGTCCATTCTCTCTTTTCCAGTGTGTTTGGCAGATTTCCTATAATTTTGGCATTGATTGACGGAATACTGCTGCTATTTCTTCATATTCGGAGTGGTTGTGTCTTTCCAGCTACGCAAAGCAATGGAGCCACTGCCACCAGCTCAACTGTGCAGTGAATGCATGGTTCAGGTCTTTAATGCTTCGTTGCTGGAGGAATTGGAGCGTGGTTGGTCATTGTCATTCCGACCACTCCTATGGTGCTTGTAACCAGTCTTTCATTGCATACGGTGCCTCTTCGAACACTTGCCCACAGTGTGTCATCTTGCTGTTACACCAGTGCCTCCTGTGGACCAAACACTGCTGATGTCCATGATGAGGGAATCATTCACAGGTCGTGCCCCTTGAGACTAAGGGGGTCATTCTGACCTCGGCGGTAAAAGGCACTTACCGCTGGTCAGAAGACCGCCATAACACCGCCGCGGCCGCGGTAAACCGCCACGGTCATTCTGACCCGCAACTGGCAAACCGCCAAAAACCCGACATCCACAAAAGTCCGCCACACCAAAGGTCAGTGAAAAACTGGCGATGACCAAACCTCCACCGTCTCGCCAACAGAAAAATGCCCATGCCATTCCGACTCACGAATCCACGCGGCGGTCTTTCAACCGCGGTATTCCATTGGCGGTACACACCGCCGCGCTCAAAATACACACACACTTACAAAACACAACCACATTGGACAATTTGAAACACACACACCTGATATACATACAAACAACACCCCCACACACCCAATTAAATATAAAACACACACCCACAAACCCTTACGACCACAATAGCGACTGAAGGACAGAGAGAGACAGCACTGCTTAGAGTAGACCATCACACAGAGGCAAATCACAACATCACCCACACAATTACCATGCACAAAACACCATACACCACCACACACACCACTCTCTACAACACATACACCACCCCTCACCTCATCCACACCAACCCATGGCACCCCAAAGACACCCCAGGTTCTCTGACGCAGAACTCAGGGTCATGGTGGAGGAAATAGTTCGTGTAGAGCCCCAGCTCTTCGGGGCACAGGTGCAGCACACCACAATTGCTAGGAAGATGGAGCTATGGCAAAGGATAGTCGACAGGGTCAACGCTGTGGGACAGCATCCACACAATCGGGATGACATCAGGAAGCGCTGGAACGACCTACGGGGGAAGGTGCGTTCCATGGTATCAAGGCACAACATTGCGGTGCAGAAGACTGGCGGCGGACCCCCACCTACTCCCCCAGAATTTACAGCATGGGAGGAGGAAGTCTTGCACATCCTGCATCCTGAGGGCCTCGCAGGAGTAGGCGGAGGAATGGACTCTGGTAAGTCAAATCTCCACTACTTCATTCCCCCCACCCCACCTGCATGCCAAATCATACCCCCACCCTCACCCCCATCACACCAACTCCTTGCAAATGGCTCACCATCACAACCCACCCATCCCAAAACCTAGCCCTGCATGCGTCCCCAAAGCATGGACACCCATCACCAAAGCATGCCCACTGCACACACACATCACCCCCACAAGCCACCTTCACAAAAGCCCCCACAAGGGAATGCCTGCACTTGGGTACACGGCCACCCACCCATTACACGAAATGCCACACACAGAAGCAATAACCATACCCTTATACCCCTGCAGGACCCGAACGCCACCACACCGCCACGGAGGGTCCAGAGATGTCCATCCCACCCCAGAAGAGGCCCCCAGTGATGACAGCAGCTCTGTCTCCCTGGACCCAGATGACCAGCCCGGCCCATCGGGGACCTCGGGACAGTCGGTTCCCCACAGACAGCCACAGGCTACAGCAGACCTAACCCCCTCTGGGAACACCAGCACAGCTCCCACCCAGCGGGCCCATGCCTCTGTCTCCAGGACACGTCAGTCAGCGGTGTGTCCGCCACTACAGGGCACCCAGGGTGACCCACCACCCCAACAACAACAGGGACCTGGGGGCAGTGGTAGTGGGCACACCGTGCAGGGGACAGAGGCCCAGGAACACAGGGGAACTGGGAGGGCTGCTGTGCGACAGGGGGGGGACAGGCCCAGGGAACCCACTCTCCAAGAGGCCCTCTCCTCCATCATGGGAGCATACCACCACTCCCAGGAGACGATGGCTACGGTACTGGGCAGGTTCCAGGAGATCCAGGTACTGCAGGAGGAACAGTACATGGGGTTCAGAGAGGAACTGAGGAACATTAGTTCCGCAATGGGGACCATCGTCGTGGCTCTTAACCAGATAGTCACCACATTGCGGGACCATGTGGCACCCCAAAGGGCCCCTGTCACTAGCCTAGACCAGGAACAGCCTACCACCTCCGCCGGCGCTAGTGGACAGGAGGCCCCCACACAACGACAGGCCACCAGAACCCCACCTCCTGCAGAAGAAGAACCACCCCGCAAGCGGAACCTGAGATCTCACAAGAAGACAGAGTAGGATGCCAAGACCCCCGCCAGCAAACGATACCCCCTGATGTCATCCCACTGTCCCACATTGTCACCCTGTCCAACCTTAAACTGCCCCTGCTCCATCCTTCCACAGGCATATGGACAATGCACCTGTGAGACTGAGAACTGGACTCTGCCATGGACATTACTCCACCATCACCCATCACCGTTTTACAATCATGTACCTAAATGTAGCACTTTAATTAAATCACTTATTGCACTTAAAAAATCTGGAGTATGCTTGTATTCTTAACAAATGTATTAGACATAACGGTGCAAAAATGTTCAGTTACATTGTGATGACAACATACCACTGTCACACAGCTGTAGTCCATGGGCAAACAAAGCAGAAGTCACGCAGTGGGGCCTACAGCTCTGAAAAGGGAAGGGAAAGTCACAAATCAGTTAACAGGAACTGGGGGGAAACACAGACAGTAGAGAGGCAGGAGGCTTTAAGTAAATGTAAAATGGCGTGGTTGATTCTTACCTGTGTGCTACTGAAAATACTGTTGTATCACTGTGTCCCTGTTGTCTGTGTCGTCCCCGTCGTCTTCCTCCTCTTCACTCTCCACAGGCTCCACAGCTGCTACAACACCACCATCTGGACCATCCTCCTGCAGAAAAGGCACCTGGCGTCGCAAAGCCAGGTTGTGAAGCATACAGCAGGCCACGATGATATGGCACACCTTCTTTGGTGGGTACATTAGGGATCCACCTGTCATATGCAGGCACCTAAACCTGGCCTTCAGGAGCCCGAAGGTTCTTTCTATGATCCTCCTAGTTCACCCATGTGCCTCATTGTAGCGTTCCTCTGCCCTGGTCCGGGGATTCCTCACTGGGGTCAGTAGCCAGGACAGGTTGGGGTAACCAGAGTCCCCCAATAGCCACACACGGTGTCTCTGTAGCTGTTCCATCACATACGGGATGCTGCTATTTCGCATGATATACGCGTCATGCACTGACCCAGGGAACTTGGCATTTACATGGGAGATGTACTGGTCTGCCAAACAGACCACCTGGACATTCATCGAATGATAACTTTTTCTGTTCCTGTACACCTGCTCACTTCCACTGGGGGGGACCAAAGCCACATGGGTCCCATCAATGGCACCAATGATGTTGGGGATATGTCCAAGGGCATAGAAATCACCCTTCACTGTAGCCAAATCGCCCACCTCAGGGAACACAATGTAGCTCCGCATGTATTTCATCAGGGCAGACAACACTCTGGACAAAACCTTAGAAAACATAGGCTGAGACATCCCTGATGATATGGCCACTGTTGTTTGGAATGATCCACTTGCCAAAAAATGGAGTACTGACAGAACCTGCACCAGAGGGGGAATCCCTGTGGGTTGGCGGATGGGGGACATCAGGTCTGGCTCCAGCTGGGCACACAGTTCATGTATAGTGGCTTTGTCAAGCCTGTATGTCAGTATGATATGTCGTTCTTCCATTGTCGACAGGTCCACCAGCGGTCTGTACACAGGAGGATTCCTCCTTCTCCTCGCAAGTCCCAGTGGACGGTGCCTAGGAAGGACAACATGGAGCACAGAGTCAAGCAACCCACAGGTACGTTCACACAGCTTGCACAGTACACGATTCGCTATGCATTGAATGGCTTGTATGAGTGGCAATGCAAGGCCTAGGCCTGTGTGACGCAGTAGAAATTAAGCCATGTGGGCCCTTGAAATGGCGGCTGCCTGACCTGTGAAGTGTGAAAATGGGATGTGAGGTCAATGCGCTGGCGTGGCACACCGTGGCGGTAGGCGGTCGAAGACCGCGGTGCTAAGCCGCATTGGTTAACATTGAACCCTTTGGGTTTCAGGAGCCAATGACGATGTGCGCCGGCGGTCGCGGTACGCACCGCCGCGTTACGCACCGCTGCGGGCGTGACCGCCATTTTCTAACTGCTTAATCACTTGAGACCTGATCATCCACAGGAGAGGACCTATACTGCAAGTGCTGCTGTGACCTCGGTCTGGGAGATACAATGGCTGCTGCGACTGGGGAAAGGGCCCCTGCCTTCACATCTGAGGAATTGGAGAAACTTGTTGATGGGGTCCTCCCCCAGTATGCGCTACTCTACGGTCCTCCAGACCAACAGGTAAGTACACAGGGAGCACGTAGTATGGGCTATGCCTGTGTTGAGTGGGGTGGATGTAAGATGGTGGGGAGGTGAGCGAATGAGGAGTGCAACGCACGACAGATGAGAGCATGTGCCACATGGCAAGGTTGGGGAGGGGGGGCCACTCACATCGACCATGCAGAAAAGTGATGATATTTATTTTCCCACCCTGTACATGTCACATAGGTCAGTGCCCATCAGAAGATCAAAATTTGGCGTGCCATCGCCAAGGACGTCCGGGCCCTGGGGGTCCACAACAGACGGGGCACCCACTGCCGCAAGAGGTGGGAGGACATCTGCCGCGGGACCAGAAAGACCGCCGAGGCTCTGCTGGGGATGGCCTCCCAACCTAGGAGGGATGCCAGCCGGCAATTGACCCCCCTGATGTCCCGGCTCCTGGCGGTGGCCTACCCCGATTTGGATGGGCGCGTGAGGACATCACAGCAGACACAAGGGGGTGAGTATCAGCACATTCTGCTATATTAGCGCACAATGGAGGTGTCTGGGTGGGGGAGGAGGGTTGTGGCTATCTCTAGGCCAGGACGCTTTCCGTAGGCTAGGCCCCTCCGTTAGGCATGGCCCTGTGCCCCCACCCCCCACCTCTGTAGGGTGCTAAGTACAGCTATCCATGGTCCGGCCTCACCTATGTGTGCATTTGTCGTCCATAGACCTGTAGGCCAAGTCACAATAATTGAGTAGTGTACCCCGAGTGCGCGGCGTAGTGCTGGGGGCTTCTGTGTCTGTCCTCTGCCAACAGTGCCGCCAATGCATGCACTCAACATGTCTTTCTTTCTTCTCCCCCCCCTTTTTCTTGGTTTTCCTGTTCATGTGTGCATTAGCATCATCAGGCGGAGGAGAAGTGGCATCGGCGCACGAGGGAGCTGCATCTCACATGGGCCCGGAGGGCCATACAACCGACTCCGAGTACACCAGTGAGACGGAGGGCGAGGGGAGCTCCACAACAGGGACCCGTGGAGACGTCAGCGACACAGACACGTCCTCGGAAGGGAGCTCCCTTGTGGTGGCGGCAACATCCGTGCCCACCGCAACAACAGGTACAGCCGCCACCCAGTGCACCAGCCCCGCCTTCCCAGCAGCCCCTCAGCGTTCGCCCTGTGCCCGCTCGGCCAGGAAGCCGCCCATCTTCTTCGCCCCAGGCACCTCAGGCCCTGCCCCTGTCACCCCTGCTGCATCGAGGTGCAGGGAGGTGCATCGAACCAATGCATACCTGGAGGGCATTCATTCGGGTCAGGCTGCCCATCAGCGATCGTTCAACGCTCTGGCCTCAGCACTGACGGCAGCAATTGTCCCTGTGTCTAGCCTCCCCCCTCCAACTTCCTCAACCCAGTCCCACTCCCCTGTTCCTCTGCCTATCACAGACACACCTACAGACCAGCCTGCACACACCTCAACACCCAAGGGCAGCTCATCCAGACATAAGCACCACAGATCACACAAGCATTCACCCAAGCAACATCCACATGCAGACATGCCAACAGCCACTGCCTCCACTGTGTCCCCCTCCTCCTTGTCTCCCTCCTCCCTCCCTGTGACGTCTCCACTCACACTTGCATGCACAACATCTTCAGCCACTACGTCCATCACCAGCACACCCACCAGAACACTCCGCACACGTGCAGTCACCACCCCCACTACCATTTACACGTCCCCTGTGTCCTCTCCCAGTGTGTCTGTCACCCCCTCTTCCAAATCACACAAACGCAAGCAGCCACCCACCCAACAGCCATCCACCTCACGTCAGCCTCCAGCCCAAGCACCTGCACCCAAAGACACCAGACTTCACACTCCTACAACCACATCCTCTTCCTCCACTCCCATACCCACTACACCTAACCGTCCCTCTCTTTCCAAATTGCTTTTCTTTTCAAAGCTTGACCTCTTTCCTACAACTCCCCCACCCCGTCCATCTCATAAGACTGCAATCAGCACCTCAGCCACCACCAAACCAGGACCTATCAGGACTGTTGTCCAAGGACATTGGAGTCCCCCACCCTCAAGGGCAACTACTCCGGCTAGGAGCCAAGGCACGGCCAGCCCACCCCCGGAAAAGCACCCAAAAATTAGCAGTGCCCGGCGCGATAGGCCACGGACACCAGGGACCGAAATCCCTACCCTGGCTCCGTCTGGAAGTGGGGTGCCACCTGGCACACCGCCAAAGGTGTCAAAGGGCCACAGACGACCAGGGAAGGGTGGGAAGGGCAGCACGCCCGACAAGTCCGGCAGCAGGCCAGCTGCCCAGGAGTGCCCCACCAGCCCCCTCCCAGGTGTGCAGGAGGACACCCAGAGGCCCGGTACGGCAGCCCAGGAGGGCCCAGCAAGCCAACGGACAGATGGGCAGGAAGGCCCCGCCAGCCACATGTCAGGTGGCGAGTGACACCCATGCCTTGGCCGGAACCGCTGAACTGGGCCCTTTCACTCAAGCACCGCTGAACTGGGCCCTTTCACTCAAACACCGCTGAACTGGGCACCGCCGTCTCAAGCACCGCTGAACAGGGCCCTTTCACTCAAGCACCGCTGAACTGGGCCCCGCCGTCTCAAGCACCGCTGAACTGGGCCCTTTCAAACAAGCACCGCTGAACTGGGCACCGCCGTCTCAAGCACCGCTGAACTGGGCCCTTTCAAACATGCACCGCTGAACTGGGCACCGCCGTCTCAAGCACCGCGGAACAGGGCACCGCCGTCTCAAGCACCGCTGAACAGGGCACCGCCGTCTCAAGCACCGCTGAACTGGGCACCGCCGTCTCAAGCACCGCTGAACAGGGCCCTTTCACTCAAGCACCGCTGAACTGGGCACCGCCGTCTCAAGCACCGCTGAACTGGGCACCGCCGTCTCAAGCACCGCTGAACTGGGCCCTTTCAAACAAGCACCACTGAACTGGGCACCGCCGTCTCAAGCACCGCTGAACTGGGCCCTTTCAAACAAGCACAGCTGAACTGGGCACCGCCGTCTCAAGCACCGCTGAACAGGGCACCGCCGTCTCAAGCACCGCTGAACAGGGCACCACCGTCTCAAGCACCGCTGAACTGGGCCCTTTCAAACAAGCACAGCTGAACTGGGCACCGCCGTCTCAAGCACCGCTGAACAGGGCACCGCCGTCTCAAGCACCGCTGAACTGGGCCCTTTCACTCAAGCACCGCTGAACTGGGCACCGCCGTCTCAAGCACCGCTGAACAGGGCCCTTTCACTCAAGCACCGCTGAACTGGGCACCGCCGTCTCAAGCACCGCTGAACTGGGCCCTTTCACTCAAGCACCGCTGAACTGGGCCCTTTCAAACAAGCACCGCTGAACTGGGCACCGCGGTCTCAAGCACCGCTGAACAGGGCACCGCCGTCTCAAGCACCGCTGAACTGGGCCCTTTCAAACAAGCACTGCTGAACTGGGCACCGCCGTCTCAAGCACCGCTGAACAGGGCAACGCCATCTCAAGCACTGCTGAACTGGGCCCTTTCACTCAAGCACCGCTGAACTGGGCACCGCCGTCTCAAACACCGCTGAACTGGGCCCTTTCAAACAAGCACCGCTGAACTGGGCACCGCCGTCTCAAACACCGCTGAACTGGGCCCTTTCAAACATGCACCGCTGAACTGGGCACCGCCGTCTCAAGCACCGCGGAACAGGGCACCGCCGTCTCAAGCACCGCTGAACAGGGCACCGCCGTCTCAAGCACCGCTGAACTGGGCACCGCCGTCTCAAGCACCGCTGAACAGGGCCCTTTCACTCAAGCACCGCTGAACTGGGCACCGCCGTCTCAAGCACCGCTGAACTGGGCACCGCCGTCTCAAGCACCGCTGAACTGGGCCCTTTCAAACAAGCACCACTGAACTGGGCACCGCCGTCTCAAGCACCGCTGAACTGGGCCCTTTCAAACAAGCACAGCTGAACTGGGCACCGCCGTCTCAAGCACCGCTGAACAGGGCACCGCCGTCTCAAGCACCGCTGAACAGGGCACCACCGTCTCAAGCACCGCTGAACTGGGCCCTTTCAAACAAGCACAGCTGAACTGGGCACCGCCGTCTCAAGCACCGCTGAACAGGGCACCGCCGTCTCAAGCACCGCTGAACTGGGCCCTTTCACTCAAGCACCGCTGAACTGGGCACCGCCGTCTCAAGCACCGCTGAACAGGGCCCTTTCACTCAAGCACCGCTGAACTGGGCACCGCCGTCTCAAGCACCGCTGAACTGGGCCCTTTCACTCAAGCACCGCTGAACTGGGCCCTTTCAAACAAGCACCGCTGAACTGGGCACCGCGGTCTCAAGCACCGCTGAACAGGGCACCGCCGTCTCAAGCACCGCTGAACTGGGCCCTTTCAAACAAGCACTGCTGAACTGGGCACCGCCGTCTCAAGCACCGCTGAACAGGGCAACGCCATCTCAAGCACTGCTGAACTGGGCCCTTTCACTCAAGCACCGCTGAACTGGGCACCGCCGTCTCAAACACCGCTGAACTGGGCCCTTTCAAACAAGCACCGCTGAACTGGGCCCTTTCAAACAAGCACCGCTGAACTGGGCACCGCCGTCTCAAGCACCGCTGAACGGGCACTTCATCTCAAGCACCGCTCCACTGGGCCCTTCCTCTCAAGCACCGCTCCGCTGGGCCCTTCATCTCAAGCACCGCTCCGCTGGGCACCGCCGTGTCAAGCACCGCTCCGCTGGGCAACGCCGTCTCTGAACTGCTCTGCTGGGCCCTTCCTGTCAAGCACTGCTCCGCTGGGCACCGCCGTCTCTGAACTGCTCGGCTGGGCCCTTCATCTCATGCACCGCTGGCCCATTGGCAGGGCCGGATCTGTGTCGGGCAGGGCTTCACGAAGCACTCTGGCCACCATGCCTCCTCCATGACCAGTGGAGTCTGTAATCCACCTGATGGACTGTGGCTTTGCACTTCCCAGGATGGTCCAGTGGGCAATCCACCCACTGTAGAGACTTGAGAGACTGTGGCTTTGCACTCCCCAGGATGGTACAGTGGGCAACCCACCCACTGTAGAGACTTGAGAGACTGTGGCTTTGCACTCCCCCGGATGGTACAGTGGGCAACCCACCCACTGTAGAGACTTGAGAGACTGTGGCTTTGCACTCCCCAGGATGGTACAGTGGGCAACCCACCCACTGTAGAGACTTGAGAGACTGTGGCTTTGCACGCCCCAGGATGGTACAGTGGGCAACCCACCCACTGTAGAGACTTGAGAGACTGTGGCTTTGCACTCCCCAGGATGGTACAGTGGGCATGGAGGCCCCTCGTGGTTCTGGCGTCGTGGACTCATGTGGCTGAGGTGCCCCCTCTTCCCTTCCCCCTGAGGTGCCTGTAGTTTTATCATCTGGTGCCCCAGCAGTGTTCTCTCCAATGGAATCTGGTCTTGTGTGTGGGCTTTGCCCATGTGTTTGTGCACATTGGCCCGCGAACGATGGAACTTTGCCAAAATGTGCAGGACTTTTGGCCTATGTATATATTTTTAATTATGTTCTTTATTTGATATATATATTTCATATTTCATATTTCACATTACTTCATTTGAGCTATAATATACTTCTATTTTAATGATAATTTTATTTTGTCTTTGCATTATTTCGGGGGGTTTGGGGGGTGTCACTCTGACTTGTTGCTCTGCATTGGTGTGTAGGGATTTTGGGGGGGGGGGGGGTGCGGGGGGGTATCGCGTATGTGTGTGCCCGTAACCTTTTCTCCTCCTCCCTCCCCTGTGTCGTAGGTGCAGTACTCACCGTTGTCGCCTGCGCCAGCGTTCGTGCTCCTGGTAGAGGAGCAGGTAGACAATAGCTGGTAGGATGTTTAATTCGGGTTCCATGCTGTCCAGATTCCTCGTGGAGTGTGTAGAGGTGAGCGTTTTCCCGTTCGTAGTCTGTTTCCGCCGTGTTTTTATCGGCGGGGCTCCCGCCCCGGAAAAGGTGGCGGATTGGTGAGTTGTGATAGGGTGGGCGGTACATTGTCTGCCGCCTGCCTGTTGGCGGTGACCGCCGCGCTGTTTGTTTGTCCCGCCGTGGCGGTCGGAGTGTTAAAGTGGCGGGCTGTGTTGGCGGTTCCCGCTAGGGTCAGAATTCCATTTTTTTTACCGCCTGCCTGTTGGCGGGTTGGCCGCCGCTTTATCACCGACCGCCAGGGTTGGAATGACCCCCTAAGGCTGATTCACAAGGCCACTTATGAGCTGTCCTTGGTGAACGACCTGTCTCTTTTCGTCCTCAAGACGGACTCTGCATCTCTTATCGCCCAAATCAGGGACAACAGCAGCTTATCTAGCAGGCGAAATAATGCCAGTGGCAGCTCACAGAATGAGTTCTGCATGAAGTACAAGCAGCGAGGGAGCCGAACCATTTTACTAAGCATGACCCTGCCCATGACAGATAGCGGGAGCGTGATCTAGAATCGGACAGAGGCCTGGATTCCATCCATCACTCTGCCCATATTCAAATCATACTGCAACTGAGGGGAATGGGTCATTCACATACCCAAATATTGAAATGCCCCACTTTACCATGCCAGGACTACGTGCAGGAGTTCTGGTACTGCAAGGGTAGCCAGGGATGCCAAGGGATAAAGTACTGTCTTATGCTGGTTGACACAGAGTCCAGAAACTGCTCCAAAGTTATCCTTAAGGTGCAGGAGAAGAAGGACTGAGTGCTCTGGGTCAGTTACATACACCAGGGCATCATCTGTGTATAAGTATACAATACGTATTCTAGTCCCCACCCTTATACCCTATGCTCGAAGTCCTGCCCTGAGCTGCCCTGCCAGTGGCTCCATGGCAAGCACAAATAGGAGCGGCGACAGAAGGTAACCCTGCTGTGTGCCACATTCGATAGAAAAGTTGTCGGACACCACCAGCCCAGTGCGCACTCTCGCTCTCGGTACCACATACAACAGGCGCAACCATGTCTGAAAGCTTGGTCCAACCCCCATTTGGTGCTTCACTTCCCATAAGTAATCCCAAGACAGGGTATTGAATGCCTTTTTGGTGTCTATCCAACCAGTGTGGCCTGCATTGCAGAGTCCCGGGTTTCATGCACCATATGAGAGCCTCTGCAGGTTCATATGAATACCCCTCCCAGACATAAATCCACACTGGTCTTCATGCACCAGGTGTGTAATTACTCGGCTTAATCGCATTGCCAATATTTTAGCAAGTAAGTTTACATCTACATTAAGCTCAGACAATGGCCGATAAGACCAGGGGTCAGCAGGGTCCTTTCCTGGCTTCGGTATCATGACTATCGAAGCTTCCCTCATATGTGTTGACAATGCACCCTCCCTATGCACCTCGCAGAGCGTCTCCAATAGGTCGAGGAGGAGAGAGGCCAAGTATGCCTGGAAGGCCATATGGTTCCAGAGATTTACCGCAGGGCATTGCTCGCAGTGCCTCTTGCAGCTCTTCCAACCGTATGTCCCCTTCAAGACCTCCAGCCTGCGTCTCCATCAACCTTGAGAGCTGGAGCCTAGCCAGGTACTCATCCACAAGGGAGCTATCTGCGCACACTGGCAAGGTATACACACCTTTCAAGTGGTCTTGTAACAGTAAGTTGACCCGTGTCTGTCCCAGTATCATGTCCCCAGCCGGCCCGCAAACTGACAGGATCAATTGTTCACACTTGAGCAGCCAAGTCAACATGCGCCCCAAGCGGTCGCCCTCCTGGTGCAGCCCTAGTCTATGGTCCTTGCGTACATAGCTATCTAGTCTATTCCAAATTACCTCTATCCGCCTGTGCGCCTCTAGAAGTCCCACTGCAACAGAGCAAGGGCATCCTCCTGCTGTTTGAGCTCTCACTCCAGTTTCTTCCTAATGCCATAACACTTGCCAAGGCTCTCACCTCGTATAACTACCTTTAGGGCCTCCCATTCCGCTCCATGCGTCTGGGACGTGATCCAATTCTCCCTGATATAACCGTGTAGTGCTGCCAGTGTATTCATCCTATACTTGGAATCCCCAAGTGTCTCAGGCCGTAGGCGTCACAGGGGGATAGCCAGTCTAGGAGCACGGGTCTGACACTCCAGTAACAGAGGTGCATGATCCGATAGGAATCTCACCTGATAAGCTGCCTGACGGACATCTAAGGTGCCATCATTTGCTAATGGAAAGTGGTCCAGCCTGCTATATGCCCCATAGGCAGGTGTGTAGCATAAGTACGTTTTGGACACAGGGTGTAGCTCCCTCTACACATCTACAAAATGCAGCCTAGTCATGATCTCTCAAAGTCTAGCAGTCATGCACGGCTTAGTGCCCCTTTAACGCAGACATCTATCCAATTTGCCATCTAGAACGCAGTTGAAGTCCCCAGCCTAGATAATAGGCATTCCAACATAGGGCAGTAATACTGGCTCCAAATCCTTAAAGAACTCATCATCATTAGAGTTAGGGGCATATATGTTTAATATACAAAGTTCATGCCCATCAAGATTCCCATGAAGGAGCACATAACTGCCTGCCATATCTGCTACTTGACCTCTTATTTGGAGCAGTACCCCAGGGACAACCCATATTGAGACACCCCCCCCCCCCCCCAGCAAAAGAGGAATACGTTGTCGAATAGAGCTGTCCCCTCCATTTTTTTAAAATGTTTGTACTTCAGCATCCATTAAGTGCATCTCCTGCAGGAGGGCAATGTGCACACCAACTCGCCTGAGATATGCGTGTACTCTAATGTTTTACAAAGGAGTTCAGCCCCCTCACGTTCCATGTAAGAAAGTGTACCGAATCATTCATCTTGATCTATCCCAAACCGCAATAGCAGCAATACCCCCTGCCATCCCCCCTCCCTCTCACCCTTCCCCTACACAGTCCCTCAGCACCCACCTGTTGCCCAAATAAGCATGTGAGGATATAGTTCCTTCTCCACACTTTGTAAAACCTAACCCCAAGGCAACAAGGAACAACACCCAATCTCTCACATCCCTCCCTGGGTAAACACTACAGAACAATTACTGTCTCCCCCAATCCGTGTGTGAATCCTATTATCCCCCCACCCCAGGCAGAATACCTAGTGAAAGGGGAAGCCGTGTGCTAGTTTACAACCCACCTTGTAGCAGAAGGCAAGATGTTGCAGGATGCTGTGCAGAGCAAGCATTCCAGCACACACCCACAGTCACCCAGTTCGCGCGCACACACACTGTCCCCAGTTATCGCAACTATATCAATGCTATAAAAAAGTATAGAGAAGGAGAAGAGAAATGGAAGAACAGACTAGCAAGAAATTACGAAAACAGAAAGGAGAAAAAAAAGATATGATAAGGGGGGGGAGTTGACTTCCTCATAGTGCTGTATCCCCATTCATTATTGCTGTCTCGAAGCCCCGCAAATCTCAAGAAAAAAAGAGGGGAACAAGGAGAAAACAGGGAGGGGGAGAGGGAAGGGGAAGAGTGAGGCCCCCAGGCTCAGTTGAGAGACCAAGAGTGCAACAGTTATCCTCAAAGGATGGAGTGTCGGAGCAGAGAAGAAACAATGCATCATATATCATTTTTTAAGCATTGTTCACACTTCGCCAAATGTCGCCCATGTGCCCCAGAAGCATGTCCCCACTACTGCAACACAGTACAGCAATTACATCTCACATAATGTGTGGGCATCGTCTAGGTCTACAGCTGGGCCCTCTTCTCCCTGCAGTGTGAGGACGCCATAGAAATGACAGACTCCACCAGAACCCTGGCTTCTTCCTGTTCCTGTCGCTGCTGTTCCAGGCTCAAGGAGCCATCTGGGCCAATATCACTTTGGTATCAGAGCTGGTACGGCGTCGTCACCTGCTTTTCCTCCATGTAGTAGCCAGTGCAACCCGACCCCCCCTAGGTGTCCCCGCAGCCTCCTCCAGAGGGGTCCACCGGGAGTCGATCGCCCCCTCTGAATTCCAGCCAATCCCATGCAGCTTCCGGCATTTGGAAAAAGTGCGAGCGGCCAACATGTAGAACTTTCAACTTGGCAGGGTACAGCAGCATGTATGTGTTCCCCAGTGCTTTCGACTTTTTTTTTTAACTCCACTGAAGTCTTTGGAGTTGAACAGTCCTCTTGTAGTCAGGAAAAAAATGTATGGTGTGATTCTCTTGTGATGGGACACCATGCTTGCGTACCTAATGTAGTATATTGTCACGGTCCTTGTAATTGAGAATCTTAGCAATGATCGTCCTCGAAGGGGCACCAGGCAGCAGAAGAGGGGCCTGGTACCTATGTGCCCGCTCCACCACAAGTACAGGCAACAAGTGGGCAGCAGGCAACACCTTCTTGATCCAGTCTTCAAAGAATACTTCCGGAGTAGTACCCTCCGCTCCCTCCGGGAATCCCACATATCTCCTCCGCCCACATATGTGCTGCAGCGCAAGTACCGGCTCCCGAAGCCCCCCTTGCAGCTTCAGTCCAGTTCCCCCATCCCTTGCATGGGGTTCACTTGGTCCTCAGGGCCTCAGGACAGCAGGAAGCTGCAGCCGGGGCCGGGAGCACTCACTCAGTACAGCCGTTCAGCCATCTTGTTGGCCAAGCCCCCGATTGTTTCAATAGAGTTATGTATTGTCTCTTTGGAAGAAGTTGTGAACCAGAAACAAGAAGAGTTTTTGGCTAACAGGGAAAGGTTGACTTTGCATGAAAGAAAAAGTGGGAGAGACATTAACCACTGTGTTATAAGGACTCAGATTCTGATTGGTTGCTGTTTAGACCATAATTTTACCTAAAGTTTCTAGGGAAATGTAGTGTTTGTGTTTTTGCGACTGCTGGAGAAAATGCAGAGACAGTAGAATTCTCCCCTCCGTGTTCATAATAGAACTAAAACTTTGTTTCACACTAGCTAGTAACTTTTATATTATAATTGCATCACACAAGCTAGGGTGCATAATGGGATTCCAACATATTACACAATATAGCATTCTGTACTAGGGAAATACTTTTGGTAACACAATTACCCTGCACTTCTTCAGTAAGTATTTATAATAGTTTATTACTCTTTATACACATTCAGGAACTGTAGCATTACTTTGTCCAAAGAGTTAGTATGTTTTCTGAATATCCTTCAGTTAACATAGGACAACTTTTCAATCTTCTTAGCACAATTGCTTCAAGTGCCATTTTCAGAAAATATTAAGGTCAGCTATTCATACTTTGTCTAAACCACTCTAACACAACTGATCCTCATACGTACGTCTGACAAGCTTTAGAGGCATCTACCCAACCCCTTATCACTCAAGTAATAACATTTCTCCCTCCAAAATCTTTATTCTCGATCTGCCTCTATTTGCCTTACCCCAAATTCTCTAAATCTACAGCAATCCTACCTTTGCGTAAAAAGTCCACGATTTCCCACCTTCTTTATATAACGACTACTGAGTCTCACAATGCCCATTCTTTACAGAATCCAGAGAGGCTAGTTTTCCTTCAGCTTACTCCTTGCCACTCTTCAATTCAATGTGCTCAATTTACCTCAATCCAACTTCCATTACATTTCCTCAATTGAAGTAATCGCCAACTTTCTCCCTTTTGTTCAAAACAAACAGATTTCCTGTATACACATTCTGTTTGACATGTCAAAAGCATTCAACTCTGTTAACCCCTTTACTTTGGCTGCAACTCTTACCTTTCTAGGTATTAAGTGTAAAGCAGTAGAATAGTTATTATTCCCGGACTCCCATTTATCATGCTTTCTTACTCCCCATCTGTTGGAGTACACTAGGATTCAGGGCCAGGACATCACCAACTGGTCTCTATGCCAACTCCATTGGTGACACTATCTCCTCCATCAGGTTTCAATAGCTTACAAAATGCTGATTTAGGTTTAATTGTTTCTCCATTCTTACATTCATGCTTCTCTTCCACATCTTCCTTGCCGTCTATGTCTATCTTTGCCACATCATCCTCCACAGACACCCCTGTTAGGGACCTAGAGGTACTCATTCCAGCATGAATATGGAATTCCTAATAACTAGAACCCCAACAAATGAAACTAGGTTCCATCTAGTGCGCAGAAAATCTTGCCAGCACATGCATTTCTAGAGACTTAAGACTCTTTGGTTACGAGAACAGAGACTATAAGGGATGTTGTGACACCTACATGTTTTCTATTCCCGCTGTATAGTTGTCAACTGTGACAGGCATACACTATAGAGTTCGCTCAGACATTCACCTACCACATTTCTTTGATGTCAAGCTGGTTGACTGTCTGTCAAAAAAGAGCAGAGTATCAATTTTCTGGCTTAAAAAATATTCTTGACAAATTACTCTATTATCTCTCTCATTAGTTGCATGCCATACACCCCTGCCTATGCTCCGATTTCAGCTAACCTCAACTGCTAATAGTACCAAATAAAATGGTTATTTACCAGTAGGTGTAGTTTTGCAGCTTGAGGAATTGTCTGAGTTCATGTGCTGTGCACTGATTTTGTAGTGGTATTATGGGTCACTCTTGGCAGTGGTGTAAAAATGAGGATGAGCTTGTGAACAGATGCTTCAGTACTCTCTGTCCCACCTGTGCCTCTTGTGTATTTGGATGTCCACCCAAGAATGTTTTGTGAAGGTGTGGATTGATGATCACATGGCTGTCATTCATGTGTTGTTTATGGAATGTTTACTAGAAAGGTCAAGATGGATCCATTCTTCGTGATGAAATGTTATCTATGTTTCTGTTCCAGGAGTGTTTCTGCCTTCTGGTAACACAACTGAACTGTTTTTACTATCCACCTTGTAGTGGTCCCCTTCACTACTGGTGAGCCCTTGTTTGGGTCTGCAAATGATATGAAGAACTGACTTCTCTTTCTGATCCCCTTTCTCCTGTTTAGGTAGTACATCACAGCCCTGTGCACGTCTAGTTTAGCAGTTTTCTCTCAGCTTGCGTTCTTGGTTGTTGGAAGAACCCCAATCACTGGATAGCTTGGTTCACGTTGACCTGTGATATATTCTTTGGGAGAAAAAGTGTTTTGGTCGTCAAAGTTACCCTTTCTCTGTGTATTTGCAAGTATGGTTCTTTGGTGGTTAATGCCTGCAGCTCTCTCACTCTGTGCAGCGATGTTATTGCAAATACTAAGGCCGCGTTCCAGTTCAGGAACCACAGTTCTGCCTTATGCAATGGTTACAACGGTTGTGTTAGAACCAAGTTGAGGCTCCACACTGGAATCAATGCTGATTAGGGTGGAGCTATTCTCCTTGCCCCTTCCAGGAATCTCTTGATAACTGATGTAAAGAAGCTCCTTTATATGTGACATCTGGTGTACAGTTCTATTGCCACCAAGTGCACGTTTAATGAGCTGTGTCAGTTTGTTGGCTAGCAGGTGGGTGAGATACCTGATCACTATAGTGCTTTCAGTTCTGCTGAGGAGCTGACCCTTGTCTTTGCACCCTAGGACGTATCTACTCCATTTCATCATGTAGCATTTACTTGTGCTCAGCCTACTCGCTTTCTTTAGAATATCCATTGAATGTTTTGTGAGATTCAAGGGTCCAGACACTATGTCCTCAGGGGCCAAGCAGGTAAACTCGGGCGGTCTACTTCTGAATCTTAGAATTTGCCTCCTGGCATGGAAAGGTTATGTTTTCTTGACAACTTTTTTACATTTACCTGCTCTATCTCCAGGTTGAGTACCATGTTTATCTTGCTCACTGTGGAACAATTAGGGATCATTGTTATCTGGGACTGGTTGCACCTGCTTATCACTAGAGGTATGAGGGGGAATTGGTGGAAAAATGTGTGCAAATTACCCCTACCAGTCTGTCGACCAAGCATTCCCCTAAGAGAGGCAGTGTGAGTGCCTGGGTGTGAACTCTGCATTTTCTAGGGTTACAAACACGTCGATCTCTGGTGTACCCCAGTGCAGAAAGACCTCTTGGAGCACTCCGACTATCATTTCCTTCATGCAATACAAATGCTTGTCTGCTTAGTCTGTCTGCCTTGCCATTTTCTACACCCAGGAGTATTATTATCAGGGCTACTATTCCTCTCTGAATGAGCATCTCTAAATCTCTGGGCTAGTTCTGACAGCACACAATCTTGTCCCATCCTTGTCCGTACAAATAGAACATTGTGGTTGTGTTGCCAACCACTTGTGTCTGAAAGGCTTTTAGAGCTGTCTTTAGCTCCAGAACACTGCTGTGCTGGATTACTTCTTCTGCTTTCCAAATTCCTCTGACTCTTAGCTCTCCTATGTGTGGTCCTCAGCGTGTGTAGGAAGCATCCATGGTGATGGTTACTGCTGGCTGGTTATATGCCTGAAGTTATGTTGTCTACATTCCACCTTGTCATTTCCTTCTGTACTCTTTGCTTCCAAACTTCCCGTCACCTGTGATCGTTGATTTTTGATCCATTCTGCAGTTGTCTCATCTATAACCTTGCATGTGGGATCAGCGGAATCCATAAGGCCACCATGTCCATCACCTTCCCCATTGTTCTCACTGTCTGAGACTGACCCTTATGGAAGAAGCAAGCCTGGTCTCTTATTGCCTGAATCCTCTTGAAGTTGGAAGGCTCTTGCCATCTCTGCATTGAAACTTGCTCCCTGGAAGATCTTTTCTCTCTCTGTGTTAGAAATTGTGTTGTTTGTTGACTGTGGATTGAGCCCTGATCAAGCAGCAACCACAATCAGCAGCTAGCCCTTGGAGTCACTTTGGGTTCAAGTGATGCAGGTCCAGTCCTTCTCACCCAGGCAGGGGAACAGCAGGCAGCAGGGCAGCACATGGTAAGGTGCAAACAAAACCTAAATTAATCTGTGCTCACCCTCTAGTGGCTTAGCACAGAGCAGTCAGGCTTAATTCAGATGCAAAGTGTAAAGTATTTGTGTAATACTACAAACAGTAGAACAGTGAAAACACCACACAAAAAGATTCCACATCAGGTTAGAAAAACAGATCTGAATTTCATAAATGCAACAAGACCAAAACGACAACAATACAATAAGTATAACTGGAGATATTGAATTCCAAAGTTTTAAGTAGAAATAGAACCTACAAGCAAAAAGAGCTATGGGGATATCTATTTACACTGGACCAGGACAAAGTCAAAAGTTCAGTCTTACTACGATGGAGCACAGGCCGGCCACAGGGTCCACAGTTGGGCTTGCAGAAGCAAAGTACCTTGAATCCTGGAAGAAAAGCGTTGCATGGATTAAAGACAAAGATTTGTCGTTCAGCCAAGGCGATGCATCTGTTCCTAGATGCGTCAAGGGTGCGGTACGAGGTCCTGATGTGTTGACATCAAGGATTCTGTCAATGGGGCCTGAGACGCGAAAACTGCTGTCGAGGACACTTGCATAGATGGTTCTGAGGAGAGATGAAGCTGCGATGCAGTTTTATCATCATCGAGGCTGCTGTGGATGGAACATACAAGGAGCTTGCACCGGGTGTTTTGCAGTGAAGGTTCCAGAAGGCGATGCGCTGAACCCATGATGCGGCAATGCAAGTCTGTTACAACAGGTTCAATCCACTCAACAATGGTGATACGTCAGTTCTGCTCAAGGATGTGCCACTCAGCAGAGGAGATGTTTTGGTTCTACTCAGGAATGCATAGCTCAGCAGATTATGAGCTGGTTCTGCTGAGACGGCACCTCAGACTCACTTCCAAGGATCCAGGAATTTGGTGGCACTACTTGGCAGAGTAGATTCTTAGACGGCAGAGTCCAGGTGCAGAAGCAGGGTAGCTCTATGTCTTTTATGCCCCTGAGACTTCAGATCAGGAGGTCAGCAAGCTAGCCCTTAGAGTCACTCTGTGTTCAAGTGCTAGAGGCCCAGTCCTTCTCACCCAGGCAGAGGAACAGCATGCAGCAGGATAGCACTGCAAGGCAGGAGTCCAGCAAAACAGCAGTCCAACACAATGGCAGTCTTTCAGCATTACAGGAGTCCTTCTTCCTGGCAGAGTCTTCACAGGTCCAAAACTGTACTGAAGTGGTGGTGTCAGAGGTCCCAGTTGGGCCTTTGAAGTGGGGAAGACTTCAAAGACCGGCATTTGAAGTGCACAGAGGTCCTGCCTGGCTGTAGACTCACTACCAGGGGGTATGCAGTCCTTTGAATGGGAAAAGGACACAGTCTATCCAGGTATAAGTGAGAATGGGTCCAGCTCCTCCCTCCCATCCTGCAATGATGGCCCATCAAGTCACTCCTAACCTCCCATTGTGTGTGGCTGTCTGAGGAGAATACACAAAGCCCAGCTGTCACCCTCCCCAGACGTGATCAGAGGCAGGCAGGAGGCACAGAATGATTAAAGTAAGAAAATGATAACTTAAAGTGAGATTAGTGGCATAAGTGTGGATTTTAAATTATGATTCCAGAGACGCCAAACTTAAAAAAGTCTCCGTCTTCACAACTGGGAACTACACCTATAAAATGTAATAAGGCAATCCTGTCAGGAATAAGGCCATGCGCGGTCCAGGTCCCGCCCGAAACTCTGCTGCGCGGCTCTGCGGCGATTTATGCGCACCACTTGTCATCCCCTCTTGTTCCAAAGGTGGCCATCAACGTTGTCTGCCCTGTGTCAAAGGTTATAGAGCTGCAGGTTCAGGACATTAGTGGACAAGATGCACTTATCAGTGCTATTCCCTGAAGGGACTACAATTCCCATGTTTTTAGAGGCAGCAGCCATCCTGGGATGTGGAAGGCCTATAAAGCCCAGCCACACCCAAGCATGTTGCTCACTATTTTGAAGACTTCGATTCAGTCAGACCTCGTGGAGGGCTCTCTGAAGAAGAGCAGAGTTCCTGCATGGCAGAGTGACATCCAATCGAAGTATCCTTGTTTCCATGGTGAATTCAAAAACGAGTAGGTCGTACTCATAGCGGTAAGGCCTTGATGAATCCAATTTTGGAGGAAGTCATTACTTCCAGAAGGAAAGCGCGCCTTAGCACAACGAGCAAAGCGTTTTCAGTTTCCAGAATACAGCGGCCTTGGCGCGACGATTAAAGGCTTTTCAGTTCACAGGTGTAAAAGCGCTCTTGGCACGGCAATTCAAGCGCTTCAGTTCACAGGTGTAAAAGCGCTCTTGGCACGGCAATTCAAACGCTTCAGTTCACAAATGTAAAAGCGCTCTTGGCACGGCAATTCAAGCGCTTCAGTCCACAGATGTAACACGTTCCTGGCACGGCAAATCAATCGCTTCAATCCACAGATGTAAAGCGCTCTTGGCATGGCAATCAAAGCGCTTCAATCCACAGGAATAACAGGCTCTTGGCAAGTCAATCAAAGTGATTCAGGCCCCATGAATAAAGCGCCCCCTTAGCATAACGAGTGTAGTGCTTCAGGCAAGACAAGTAAAAGCACTTCCTGGTATTATAAGTAAAGCTTTTCAAGTTCAATGAGTAAAAACCTTTCGGCCTTTATAGTTGTGAATGTGAAAGTATTTTGGGAGTTAAGCAAATCATAGTTTTTTTGGAAAGCATAATATGTGAAAAGCATATTTAATTCTTTAAGATTTTCTAGGTCATGATCAAAGGTTTATGTTATGAATGCATAGATGTTACAGGATTGATATTCTGAGTATGATCATAGTCCAAAGCTCTTACCATCTCTTGGTTCAGAGGTCGTTGTTTATTCTTGTTCCATGATTCAAACAAGGGGCTTTGCCCTCATTTCAAAAAGGGTCTCCATCTGATATCAGAGACACATTTAATCAAGAGTTTATTGATGAGTTATATTTCTACGAATGAGTAAGTGCATATTTGTTCTAACCTTTTCTTTTCAGATCTCTCTCCCTGCTGTTCCCTACCCTAATTCCCTACCCCCAACTGGCTTCATCATAACTCTGTGCTATATTAGCTTTCTGAGTTGGTGACGCCGGAAGGTGGGCCTTTTGTTCAGCAACATGCAGATCCTGAGGAAAGGACACTGTGACAAATCCTAATGTTATCCTATTGTAAAAATGGGCCTGGCAGCAGTGAAAAATGACTTTGGGAGTTTTTCACTACCAGGACATGTAAAACTTAAAAGTATATGTCCCACCTTTTAAATACTTAGCACCCTGCCCTCTGGGTTGTCCTTAGCCTACCTGAGGGGTGACATATGTATAAAACGGGAAGGTTCGGGCCTGGCAAAAGGGATAGTTTGGTCAACCAGACCCAGAATGCACAACCTACCAGCTTCCATAGTATTTTCAAGATACACAGTAGTAAAACAATTAGCCAAAACCAAAAGTAGTACTCTTCGATGCCCCAATTTCTTTAATGAAGATGAAGTTTGATTAATGTATGTTGATAATTGGTGTGCATTCTACCATCATTTGTGTAGATCCTACAAGGGTTTCCTACAGAAAATAACTGAAAAAGAAAAATATTGAAATTGAGGTGAAAAAAACATCAATTTTTCTCTACATTTTACTCTGTAACTTTTCCCTGCAATGTCAGATTATCGAAAGCAATATACCGTTACGTCTGCTGGACTCCTCTGGTTGCGGGGATATATAGGGCTTGTAGGTTCATCAAGAACCCGAGGAACCCAGAGCCAATAAATGAGCTGCACCCTGCAGTGCGTTTTCATTCTATACTGGGTATACAGCAATTCATTTGCTGAAATATAAAGAGTAAAAAATTGCTATCAAGAAAACCTTTGTATTTCCAAAAAGGGCACAAGATAAGGTGTTGAGGAGCAGTGGTTATTTGCACATCTCTGAATTCCGGGGTGACCATACTAGCATGTGAATTACAGGGCATTTCTCAAATAGATGTCTTTTTTACACACTCTCCTATTTTTGGAAGGAAAATATATAGAGAAAGACAAGAGGCAATAACACTTGTTTTGCTAATCTATGTTCCCCCAAGTCTCCCGATAAAAATGATACCTCACTTGTGTGGTTAGGCCTAGCGCCCGCGACAGGAAACGCCCCAAAGCGCAACGTGGACACATCCAAATTTTTTAAAGAAAACAGAGGTGTTTTTTGCGAAGTGCCTACCTGTAGATTTTGGCCTCTAGCTCAGCCGGCACCTAGGGAAACCTACCAAACCTTAGCATTTCTGAAAACTAGAGACCTAGGGGAATCCAAGATGGGGTGACTTGCGGGGCTCGGACCAGGTTCTGTTACCCAGAATCCTTTGCAAACCTCAAAATTTGGGTAAAAAAACACATGTTCCTCACATTTCTGTGGCAGAAAGTTCTGGAATCTGAGAGGAGCCACAAATTTCCTTCCACCCAGCGTTCCCCCAAGTCTCCCGATAAAAATGATACCTCACTTGTGTGGGTAGGCCTAGCGCCCGCGACAGGAAACACCCCAAAGCGCAACGTGGACACATCCAAATTTTTGAAAGAAAACAGAGGTGTTTTTTGCGAAGTGCCTACCTGTAGATTTTGGCCTCTAGCTCAGCCGGCACCTAGGGAAACCTACCAAACCTGTGCATTTCTGAAAACTTGAGACCCAGGGGAATCCAAGGAGGGGTGACTTGCGGGGCTCGGACCAGGTTCTGTTACCCAGAATCCTTTGCAAACCTCAAAATTTGGCTAAAAAAACACATGTTCCTCACATTTCTGTGGCAGAAAGTTCTGGAATCTGAGAGGAGCCACAAATTTCCTTCCACCCAGCGTTTCCCCAAGTCTCCCGATAAAAATGATACCTCACTTGTGTGGGTAGGCCTAGCGCCCGCAACAGGAAACACCCCAAAGCGCAACGTGGACACATCCAAATTTTTGAAAGAAAACAGAGGTGTTTTTTGCGAAGTGCCTACCTGTAGATTTTGGCCTCTAGCTCAGCCGGCACCTAAGGAAACCTACCAAACCTGTGCATTTCTGAAAACTAGAGACCTAGGGGAATCCAAAATGGGGTGACTTGCGGGGCTCGGACCAGGTTCTGTTACCCAGAATCCTTTGCAAACCTCAAAATTTGGCTAAAAAAAACACATGTTCCTCACATTTCTGTGGCAGAAAGTTCTGGAATCTGAGAGGAGCCACAAATTTCCTTCCACCCAGCGTTCCCCCAAGTCTCCCGATAAAAATGATACCTCACTTGTGTGGGTAGGCCTAGCGCCCGCGACAGGAAACGCCCCAAAGCGCAACGTGGACACATCCAAATTTTTGAAAGAAAACAGATGTGTTTTTTGCGAAGTGCCTACCTGTAGATTTTGGCCTCTAGCTCAGCCGGCATCTAGGGAAACCTACCAAACCTGTGCATTTCTGAAAACTAGAGACCTAGGGGAATTCAAGATGCGGTGACTTGCGGGGCTCGGACCAGGTTCTGTTACCCAGAATCCTTTGCAAACCTCGAAATTTGGCAAAAAAAACACATGTTCCTCACATTTCTGTGGCAGAAAGTTCTGGAATCTGAGAGGAGCCACAAATTTCCTTCCACCCAGCGTTCCCCCAAGTCTCCCGATAAAAATGATACCTCACTTGTGTGGGTAGGCCTAGCGCCCGCGACAGGAAACGTCCCAAAGCGCAACGTGGACACATCCAAATTTTTGAAAGAAAACAGAGGTGTTTTTTGCCAAGTGCCTACCTGTAGATTTTGGCCTCTAGCTCAGCCGGCACCTAGGGAAACCTACCAAACCTGTGCATTTCTGAAAACTAGAGACCTAGGGGAATCCAAGATGCGGTGACTTGCGGGGCTCGGACCAGGTTCTGTTACCCAGAATCCTTTGCAAACCTCAAAATTTGGCAAAAAAAACACATGTTCCTCACATTTCTGTGGCAGAAAGTTCTAGAATCTGAGAGGAGCCACAAATTTCCTTCCACCCAGCGTTCCCCCAAGTCTCCCGATAAAAATGATACCTCACTTGTGTGGGTAGGCCTAGCGCCCGAGACAGGAAACGCCCCAAAGCGCAACGTGGACACATCCACATTTTTGAAAGAAAACAGAGGTGTTTTTTGCGAAGTGCCTACCTGTAGATTTTGGCCTCTAGCTCAGCCGGCATCTAGGGAAACCTACCAAACCTGTGCATTTCTGAAAACTAGAGACCTAGGGGAATCCAAGGAGGGGTGACTTGCGGGGCTTGGACCAGGTTCTGTTACCCAGAATCCTTTGCAAACCTCAAACTTTGCCTAAAAAAAACACATGTTCCTCACATTTCTGTGGCAGAAAGTTCTGGAATCTGAGAGGAGCCACAAATTTCCTTCCACCCAGCGTTCCCCCAAGTCTCCCGATAAAAATGATACCTCACTTGTGTGGGTAGGCCTAGCGCCCGCGACAGGAAACGCCCCAAAGCGCAACGTGGACACATCCACATTTTTGAAAGAAAACAGAGGTGTTTTTTGCGAAGTGCCTACCTGTAGATTTTGGCCTCTAGCTCAGCCGGCATCTAGGGAAACCTACCAAACCTGTGCATTTCTGAAAACTAGAGACCTAGGGGAATCCAAGGAGGGGTGACTTGCGGGGCTTGGACCAGGTTCTGTTACCCAGAATCCTTTGCAAACCTCAAACTTTGCCTAAAAAAAACACATGTTCCTCACATTTCTGTGGCAGAAAGTTCTGGAATCTGAGAGGAGCCACAAATTTCCTTCCACCCAGCGTTCCCCCAAGTCTCCCGATAAAAATGATACCTCACTTGTGTGGGTAGGCCTAGCGCCCGCGACAGGAAACGCCCCAAAGCGCAACGTGGACACATCCAAATTTTTGAAAGAAAACAGAGGTGTTTTTTGCGAAGTGCCTACCTGTAGATTTTGGCCTCTAGCTCAGCCGGCACCTAGGGAAACCTACCAAACCTGTGCATTTCTGAAAACTAGAGACCTAGGGGAATCCAAGATGCCGTGACTTGCGGGGCTCGGACCAGGTTCTGTTACCCAGAATCCTTTGCAAACCTCGAAATTTGGCAAAAAAAACACATGTTCCTCACATTTCTGTGGCAGAAAGTTCTGGAATCTGAGAGGAGCCACAAATTTCCTTCCACCCAGCGTTCCCCCAAGTCTCCCGATAAAAATGATACCTCACTTGTGTGGGTAGGCCTAGCGCCCGCAACAGGAAACACCCCAAAGCGCAACGTGGACACATCCAAATTTTTGAAAGAAAACAGAGGTGTTTTTTGCGAAGTGCCTACCTGTAGATTTTGGCCTCTAGCTCAGCCGGCACCTAAGGAAACCTACCAAACCTGTGCATTTCTGAAAACTAGAGACCTAGGGGAATCCAAAATGGGGTGACTTGCGGGGCTCGGACCAGGTTCTGTTACCCAGAATCCTTTGCAAACCTCAAAATTTGGCTAAAAAAAACACATGTTCCTCACATTTCTGTGGCAGAAAGTTCTGGAATCTGAGAGGAGCCACAAATTTCCTTCCACCCAGCGTTCCCCCAAGTCTCCCGATAAAAATGATACCTCACTTGTGTGGGTAGGCCTAGCGCCCGCGACAGGAAACGCCCCAAAGCGCAACGTGGACACATCCAAATTTTTGAAAGAAAACAGAGGTGTTTTTTGCGAAGTGCCTACCTGTAGATTTTGGCCTCTAGCTCAGCCGGCATCTAGGGAAACCTACCAAACCTGTGCATTTCTGAAAACTAGAGACCTAGGGGAATTCAAGATGCGGTGACTTGCGGGGCTCGGACCAGGTTCTGTTACCCAGAATCCTTTGCAAACCTCGAAATTTGGCAAAAAAAACACATGTTCCTCACATTTCTGTGGCAGAAAGTTCTGGAATCTGAGAGGAGCCACAAATTTCCTTCCACCCAGCGTTCCCCCAAGTCTCCCGATAAAAATGATACCTCACTTGTGTGGGTAGGCCTAGCGCCCACGAAAGGAAATGGCCCAAAACACAACGTGGACACAACATTTTTTTCACAGAAAACAGAGGTGTTTTTTGCAAAGTGCCTACCGGTGGAGTTTGGCCTCTAGCTCAGCCGGCCCCAGGGGGCAGAAATGGCCTAAAATAAATGTGCCCGCTCCATCCCCCACTCCCCCCCGGGAGCGAGCCTTGCCTACGGGGTCGCTCCCCCTGCGTGACATTGGCACCAAAAAACAAATCCCCGGTGCCTAGTGGTTTCTGCCTTGGGGGCAGATTGACCTAAAATCGGCCAATCTGCCCCCAGCGGGGCAGAAATGGTCTAAATACAATTTGCCCCCCAGGGGAGCGACCCTTGCCTGATGGGTCGCTCCCCGTCTCTAAAAAAAAAAAAAAAAAAAAAAAAAAAAAAAAAAAAAAAAAATTTTTTTTTTGCTCTGGCGCCTAGAGGTTTCTGCCCCCCTGGGGGTAGAAATGGCCTAAAATAAATTGCCCCCCCCCAGGGAGTGACCCTTGCCTAAGGGGTTGCTCCCCTTGCGTGAAATTCACGCAAAGAAAAAACTCCCTGGTGTCTAGTGGTTTCTGCCCCCCTTGGGGGCAGATTGGCCTCATCAAAATAGGCCAATCTGCCCCCAAGGGGGGCAGAAATGGCCTAAATATAATTTCCCCCCAAGGGGAGCGACCCTTGCCTAAGGGGTCGCTCCCCACCTAAAAAAAAGAAGAAAAAAAGTTTTTTAAATTTTTTTAAAAAAAATTATCCCTGGTGCCTAGAGGTTTCTGCCCCCCCTGGGGGCAGATCGGCCTAATAATAGGCCGATCTGCCTCCAGGGGGGGGCCGAAAAGGCCTTCCCGAAAAAATGCCCCCCCCTGGGAGCGACCCTTGCCCAAGGGGTCGCTCCCTTATGACAATTTCAGAAGAAAGAAAAAAATCCCTGGTGTCTAGTGGGGTTTCAAAAGCCGGATTGCAAGCAATCCGGGTTTTGAAACCCTCGGAGAGACTTCAAAGGGAAGGAAATACATTTTCTTCCCTTTGAAGCCCGTCCGGGCCTCCCCCACGTGATTGAAAGAGAAATGCTTAGCATTTCTCTTTCAATCGCGCTGGAAGCTCTGCTTCCAGCGCGATGGAGGAGGCCCCTGTGACTAATCAGCGCGCGCTGACGTCACAGTGGGGGGGGCGGGGGTGGAAGGGGAAGGTCTTCCCCTTCCATCCCCACCTTGGGGGGGAGGGGGGTGCACGGGGGGCGCGCTAGCGCTCCCCCAAGTTCCCCTGTGCCTTGGACGAGATGATCTCATCCAAGGCACAGGGGAACTGTAGCCTTGGACGAGATCATCTCGTCCAAGGCACAGAACAGGTTAAGGACTTTGTTAGGAAAAGAAGGTTTAGGTTCAGTCTTAGCAACCTGTTTGATTTTAGAATGAGGCAGTATGCTGAATAGTTTCCTTAACTGATTTCTGCTGCAGGCACCCTCCCCTATTGCTCTCCTTTGCATTAGTTCCTAAACTTCGCCTTATAGGCAGCACCTTTCCTCCTCAATATAGACCTTTCTTTGGTTTGACTCCGGGTGGCTTATTTAAAAGTTCTATGCAGTAAACCTTTTGTGTGATGTTTCTGATCCACTTGACTTCCCTGACCCCACCCCCCCTCCACTCCTGTGGGAAGGCCTTTAGTCTGCCCACCACTGGTGTTATGTGGTGAGGCGTCTGATAAGTGGAGTCATTTGCTGGAGGAGCTGACTCTTATGGAATGCTGTCCCCTTCTTCTGGCTCCTCACCGGAAGGGCTGTTGATGGTGTCCTGGGAATTGCCACTGCTGTTGAACACCTTGGTGTTGAGCCAGTTGCTGGAAGGACAGATGTGGGTTTGCACCTTGAAAGTTTACCCGCCCTGCGGATCTTCATGCTGGTGTTCCCCTCCATGGCTGACCATGAAACTGCAATGCCTTTGCTGTGTCATTATCCTTCTTAATTTGCTGTAGGCTGTCCCTTTAGAAGGGTGTGTTTATGATGTTTGCCTGAACTCATTTTTAAATCCAGACACACACAGCCAGGAGGACCTCCTCATAGATGTTCCAGTTACCTATTGGCTACATTTGCTTCATCCAAAGCTACTTTAATTCATGTGTTGTGCATTGCTCTATCGTCTACCAGTGCATCACCCCTCTTTTGATACTCTTCAGGGAGATGTTTCAGGAGTTCTCCAACCTCCTCCCAATGGCTATGGGCATAACGGTTTAGGAGCATGTTCGAGTTTGTGATCCTCCATTGTGTTGCAGTCCTCTCTTTCAACTTTTCAGCCCTGTGAATGTTGGTTCATTCACTAACTTTCTTGTTGTGTCCACAATGATGGATATTGCCACTGCATTGCCCTTGATGCAGACAGGATCTTTTGAGGAATGTTTACATTTCTTCTCAATCCTTGGTATTGTCACCTTGCAAGATGCTGTTTCTCTAAAGGCATCCCTCCCCTATCTAGAATGCTTGGCATCATGGGGAGGTGTTAGATTTTGCTCTAAGATGGTCTCTAAGATGAAACAAGCCTGAGTCCTCTCCTCCTCTAGTTGTAACCCGTACTTGTTCACTACAGAAGTGTACACTGTGGGTGGTGAAGGTCTAGAGGAATATGTGATGACAGCCTCTTCCAGTGAGTCTGTTTCGAGTTCTTCTCACTGTTCCTCACCGCTTTCAGCGTGTTAGAAGATCCCATAGTCCTCCATGTCCCCCTCATAGAGGAACATCTGTTCCTCTTCTTGTGGTTCAGAAGTTTTTTGGCAGGTTGAGCTCGCCGTGCTAGTCTTCCTCTTTGCTCTTTTCCCGTGGTGACCTTGAAGGGATTTTGAATTCCTTCATGGAGGCCTTGAAATCCTTCTTCTGAAGGATCGCTGTCCTTTCGGCCATGAGCCTTCTCTTCTTTCTCTTAAATTTGAAGTCCCACTTTTCAACGTTGATAGGCTTTGACGCTCTTTTCTTCTGGTCCGGTAGCTCTCTCCTCTCAATTGTATTGATCTTGAAGGCTTCTCCGAGGGGCAACCTTAATTGGAGTCTCACGATCAGATCCAAGGGGTTCTTCTTTGCACTTCAACTTTCTTTCGGTTGCTGAGTGCCTCGATGCCGACGTAGTCTTATATGACTTTGAGTCCGAAGTCTTCGGCTCGGCCCCAGAAGGATTTTTTCATTTTTTTTCAATACCTGTTGTTTTTGAGGTTCCCCATCCCTGGGTTTCTTTGTCAGCTCTTTCACCTCGATTTCGCCAACCTCTTTCAACTCTATGCCAGAGCCTTCTGCCTGGGCCACTTCTGCTTCCCTGACATTGTCTTCATCACTCCTGAGGCCTAGGTTCCTAAGCAACGGGTGGTCACATCTCTGCCTCTCTCACTTTCAAGGTTTTAGGTCTAAACTCAATGCACTCTTTACAGCTCCTGTCATGGTTCCCTGGAAGGCAGAGGTTACATATCTCATAGCTTTCTTTTTGAGCAGCCTTGTGGTAACACCGTGGGCAGAATCTAAAGGCAGTGTTCTCCATATCCCTTAGTGGCTTTCTCACTTCTTCTATGCATTCACCGACTGCATGGTCTACGACTTACCTGATCCGTTTTTTTCCCCTTGGTGATCCTTTGACATCTTTCGGTGATTTTCAGTGTTGTTTGGTTTTCACTTGTTCTTTATCTTTCTCTCCTTCCATTGACGATCCAACACTTTACCTTCTGTGGTTCCGTAGGCTCCCACAAAGCTTCAGCTATAGACCCAAAGTCTACAGCTTTCAGACCCAAAGGCAGAAAAAAAAGAATATGAAGATGGCAACCATGCACACAGGCTTTCAGAGTGCATGCCTGATGCCATAAGAGAAGGGACATAGCAGTAAATGGCTGCAGAAAATGCCCAAAGGGGAAAAAATAAAACTAACAAGATATTTTGGACCCCAAGGGGGAAGTGTAGCCTTTGACTCCCACGGCAAAAAAAATGCAAGGTTGAAAGAATTTGAGTAGCATTTTATGTCATTATTAACATGAGCATGAATCAACATATTTAGGTGCTCCCAAGATAACGACGCAGTGAAACGTGATCATGACAAAAGTCATATTTTATAGAAACAGACTAGAAAGAGAATAGTTGACGTCCGTCTCTTGGCCAACAAGCTGGCGGTGGGATTGACTTTGGAGTTTTACAACAATTCCTATGGATTCGACAAGGCAAATACAAATAGACAGATAAAATATTATTGCAGAATAGCATATTTGAACTTGGGATCAAGGGGGAATCATTGATTATGAATCGGACATATTGAAAGAAAAGCATAAAAGTGTTTTCATTTGGTGTAGTGAGGGTGCTACCTAAGAAATTATGACTTTTGTCCTATTGATGACCCTTTGTCGATTGGTTCTCTTTGTGGGTTTGAAACATCAACATTAATTCTTGTGGACTATACTTTATAATGCGATGAGTGACTTCCGGACACCTGGATTGAAGGGATCCCATTGAAGATCACTCCATATACATTTTTCAACTACAATTTGTATGTATTGTAGATAGCACTATTTTTATTTCACCTCTCACGTTTCACTGCGTCGTTATCTTGGGAGCACCTAAATATGTTGATTCATGCTTATAATTAAATAAAATGCTACTCAAATACATTCTTTCAACCTTGTGGGTACACAAGGTGTTTTTTAATTTTAAAAAAACTGTTTTGCCGTGGGAGTCAAAGGCTACACTTCCCCACTTTGGGCCAGACATTTCTTGTTAGATTTATATGCCCAGGTCCCCAGGTTTCTGGGTTTGCCTCATTTTCTTTGAATTCAGAGAGAAAAAAAGAAAGAGACTAAGAAGATTAACAAGTTTCCGGGCCCAACCACTAGATGGTGGAATAATGCACAGCACATGTATCCAGAAAAGGATTCATGCTGCAAAATCTTGAGCACCCTGAAGGTTCATACATTTTTGTTGCTTCATCCTCTCTTCTGGAAAGTTCTTAACTAACTTTGCGAAGCTGCGTTCCTCCAAGAGTTCAAAGTCCATCTTCTTGCACTCAAAAAGCCATTCAGCTGACAGCTGTGGGTTTTTACCCTTGCCTAACATTTTAGGTCCTCTGCTCAGACCTAAAGGGCATACCTCCACAACAGTTACTGTTTGTATAACCCTACCGTTTGTATAAAAAAATATAAAAAAAGTTGATTGTTTCATGGTCTGTATGAATATGGGTACCACTGCTTAAACATCTTTGATCGTATGTTCTGTAGGTTATTACCACTCCGTTGGTTGTCTCTTAAATACTGTCTGGATGCTATACCCTGCACGTCCGTTAGAAGGAACTCATGATCAATAAATACAAGTTGACACACTTGATTACATGCTTTCCAAGCTCCCAATTATACATAGATTTTCCCTTCCTGACGTTTAACATCTTAGTTTTGTAGTGGTTTATCTTACTCTTCTTAAAATACCTGTAATGCACTGAACCTGTTCTGCTCTAAGTGTACAATCCTAATACACTGCTGTCTACATGCAATAAGGATATATATATATATATATATATATATATATATATATATATATATACACACACTGCATTATTTAATTTTGGGGGAGCAGGAGGACATCATCCATCCCACTGATCTTTATATTCTTAAATGTATAGCACAAAAAAGATATGCAGCACTTAGCGACCTCACCTGTGCACACAAAATGGTACAGCAGTTATACCATCTATTTTTTTTTATCTTACTACTGCTCTGAATAGTTTAGTGGAAGGCATGGATCAAGGATATCTGGCATGCTTCGAATCCCACAGCATCAAGACTTCCTAAAGGAGTTCATGTTGACAGAACTGAAGGTCTGGGCCGGGTCCAATAATATCCACCACAGATAACCGGCCCCCTAAAACCATTGTATGACTGGACATTTGTAAGACCAAACCACAACAGATATAGAAGCCTCAATTAAAACCTGCAGATGGTGTGAAATCATCTTTTATTCAGAACACCAATTTTTTAGAAACCATTTTGTGAAAATCTTGCCTACTATGTCAAGCAAAGTTATTAAGACTATAACATTTTTACCGGGGGAACTAGAAGACTTCTGTCCCACAAGTTGGGAATGTTCTTTATTATATTTATGTATCGCTCACTACCCCTAATGAGGCATTGAAATTTACTAACATGAAATTAGCCAGCTCCTCCAAGGAAGGCTTTTACTCACGAATTAACAGTTAGGCAAAACTTAACAGAGTATATCCTAGCACACCCTGGAGTTTTTTTGCTAGTGTTTACCGATCTGATGTGAGCAGCAATTTCCCTTGAACATTGTGGTGTTTATTCTTTGATAAATCCACCAGTGTCCCTGAACTTCCTGGTTACCTTACTTAGTTGGGCTGAGAAGATACTTTCCCATAGCCTACTAGTACGTTGTGTAACAGAAGCTATACACCTAATATCTATTAGCCTAATTGTTTAGTTTAACTAGACTAGTGGTGTGGTATTGGCAAAGAGGCACTACTCTGGTTTGCCTTATTTTTACAAGCTAGAACATTTCAGATATTCTTTAAAACCATTCCACTCAACGGTCTTTCTGCTACAACGAGAAGTTCCTCTGTGGTCTTTCTTAAGTCCTATTCTTCTTAATGTTTACATTCGGATGCTGGCAGACATTGTTGAAGCCTTTGGCTTCTCCATAATTTCTTATGCTGGTGGCATACAAATCATTAGAACCCTTTCCCAAAATCCACTGTAATTGTCCCCCAGCTAAATGTGTGTCTTCTGGAGGTGGTTTTGCTACTTTGGAACCAAACCAATGTCTGGTCCCTCGTTTGTTGGTCTGCACATTTAGGTCCTTTTCTTCAATAAAAAAAAATCTAGGAGTATGGTTAGATTGAAAACTGACATTTCAAGATCAAGTAAACTATCTAGCAACCAAATGCTTCAGAAAAATCAGAGTTCTTAGGAAGATACTACCATTTCTACCCCCTTTGGCCAAGAATATCATAATTCACTATCAGGATCGCAACTTCACTCTCTGATAGTGGAGCAGTGCCGGTCCCTTTGTGGTTGACACCAATCGCATATCCATTTTCCCTGATTTCACAATAGCTGTGCAGCGACAAAGGGCTTCCTTATATGCCACAGGAAAGGAGGCTCAAAGAGCTTGGATTCAAGTATGCTCTATTGTTTACGGCTAGGCCACAAACCTACTAGGATGGGAAAACTGCATTTAAACTACTCTAGAGGAAGCTTGAGAGTAACTGAACACATATGACTCTGGGGCCACTTACAGTCAGATCCCCTGGCAACCGGGGTTTAACTGTGCAGAAATTCGTTTCACACAATGCGTGGAGGAATACGGCCTACACTGCAGTAGGTCCGCGAGCCCAAGAGGGGTGCAGTAGCCACAGTGGCAACACAGGTGCAGGGTGGCAGTGGTTGGGAAAAATGAGTTCAGTCTTCACCTACCCAAAATCACCCCGGGCTCCGCAGATGAAATAAGACCAGCAGGTTTATTTCTGTATGGTTCATTCTCGTATTCAACAAGACACCGAAATCTATGGGGGCTCACACACCCACTGATATAGCCCGGGGTCAGGGCCCTGCAAAGTATCGGATCTATGGGCCATCATCATCAATGGCATACCAGGAGCTTGGCGCGGAGTCTGCTTCTGCTGCCACACTGAGTTATATTGGGAGTTGAGCAATTTGGACATGGTGATTGTCCTGAGTGGGTACAGTTGGAGATTATTTGGTTCTTGATGGTTATTCCTTGTTCTTCCTATCATCTAAAACAAAAGCTATACCTGGGATGCTGACTGGTGGAGAGAAGGGCAGAGTAAAGCCCAGGGTGTTAGGTGAACAGAACAGATCATAATGACTAGCACGTGCTCCACTATAAAGCTTACTTACCTGGAATGTATGGGGCCTTAACTTTCCTAGTAAGAGATACAAAGTCCAGGCCTACATTAGATGACAAAAAGTACAGGTTGTCATGCTGCAGGAAATGCACCTCATCAAGGCAGAAGGTTTTGCCCTTCAAAAAAGATTTTGTGGGGGTTTACTACACATTACTCTACCTTTTCTCAAGGAGTGCTGATGTGGATCCTGCAAGGACTACCTCCTTGACCACAATTAGGGATCTATGATCCAGAAGGGCGATATATTGTACTTGGAGTTAAGCTCAGAGGGAGGGGGGATGTGGCATATTGTCAAAGCCCAGCTCACCTGAGTCCTTGTTCAGTTCTGATGGAGGTTGAAGACAATCCGACCCCACCCTGAAACTGCTTATTCCAGCACACTAGTTTTTAAAACAGTGCACTAAGAACAGAAGCTCAAGGGAAGGGGGGAAGTGGATAAAATAAAATAAAGAGACAACACCGTTCTTGCGTTTCCACTGTTGAAGTGCTGCACAAATCTGCGGCCCTTTCTGACTTCTGTAGAAACTGGTGCCTAATGAAACATAAACAAAGAACAGATAAGTACAACCTATTCCTAACTGGGTTCCTGACTATCACTTTATTTATTAGAAATTCTCTTCTAAAAGTACCTCTTGGATCCTGGTCTCTAGTTTCCAGGTTTGGAATGTGTTACTGCTCTGGGATGTGCTTTGTATTACTCTAAAGCTTCTAAAACATTAAACAAATACCGTTATCAGAATTATCAATATCAAACATTCATCTTAATATAACTAAAGCCTAAATTCTCAATAGCAGACTCACTTTTCCCATATTTCCAGAATCTTTTATAAAACAAATACTGTACTTTTACATCAAAATACAGCATGTAATTTGTGCAAGTCCTTGATTTACTGTTTGCCTTGTTGTTAATGGTTTCCACTGTTCGATTCTTAAAAGTTCCATAAAAAAAAAAAATGTTTGCTTCACAAAGTTCCGCAAAGTATTCTTGTAACAAAGAGTTTGAATCACAATGTTCGTGGAAGGTATCTTGTTTCAAATTGTCTATACACGAATCCAGAAATTGTTGTCAAAGTTCTTTCAGGTAATACAAAGTTTTGCACTTACTTGTTGCTGACAAGAGTTACTGATCAGTCTAACCTTGTCTTCTTTCTCTTTTGCAGGTTGCTTGTAGGAGAGAGGCTGAGGCAAGGAGGAACCGGAAACCGGAAGAAGGAAGAGCCAGCAGCTGCGCCCATTGAAGACAATGAAAGTCTGTAGAGAGCAGGAGTGCCAGCGCCGAGGGATCTGTTCTCAGGTAAGCGGGAGGTAGACGAGCACAAGCACTGGGTGAGGCTCGGGGGCTGTCTTTTATAGACAGGGCTGGGTGTGGTCCTCACATGCTGCACATGTTCTTGAAAGGTGTGCAGAGCTGGGTGTGGTTTGAAGAGCTGGGTGTGGTCCTCACATGCTGCACATGTTCTTGAAAGGTGTGCAGAGTTTCAGTTATTATGCAAATGAGTTGAATTAACACATGGCCTAGAGAGGAGTGTTTTAAAAGAAGCCTTGGTAAAAGTAAGGCCCAATGTATAAACAAAACAGCACATTAAACAACATACACAGAAGCCTAGGGGGGGGAAGGTGAGATAACAAGAAAGACTTTCAATAGTAAGTTTAAAAGGGAGCTATTACAGAACTCACTAATGCAGTGAGAGGGGACATGCTCTTTGCTGTGCACAAACCCTAACACATATAAACCTCTATGCTCCCAAATCAGACCAACTTGTTTTTCTAAAAATCACTGGCACCACACCTCTCCGCCCTCCTTCATCACCCCTTGGTGTTCAGCAGAGAATTGAATTACACAGCTGACTTATCCCTTGACAGGTCACACCCTCTTCTACCCACTTCACCAGCACAAGGGGGAGCAAGGGCCTTTCAAGACTGGAAATGAGTGGACCTGGTAGATGTCTGAAGAGTGCATAACCCCTAACAGAGGGAACATTCCAATTATTTGGGAACACCTGACCTTTTCCTGAGGCTAGATGTACTACTAAGCAGGAGCTCGCTCTATATCAGGGTAATACACTCTGAATACCTTGCCAAAATACACTCAGACCATAATCCATTCTTATTAGCGCCCCACTGGGAAACCCATAGGGCGCAGATACCAACTTGGAAGCTATGCACAGAGACCTTTGGAGACTGTTTTGTGGGAGCCCAGGCGACTGCTATCCGAGTTATTTTTCAGAGATTGAGGGGTATGCCTTGTCTGAACTAACCAATTGGAGGCATTTAAGATGGTGATCAGGGGCCACTGAGTTGCAGCAGCCAAAGGGGGATTCGAATGCAAATGCTGACAAATTACCCAGCAGGAACTGCTTGACCAGCTGGAAAGGGAGGGCCCGTCAGATGCCGCTGGGCACCAGCAGCTGCTGGCAGCTAAAGAGAAACTGCTAGAATCACTAGGGAGACTGAGAGTATAGAACTATTGCCAATACCTCACTAAGGCTCACAGTGAATTAGACCAGTCTGGCACTTGCTAGATTGGCTTGCTGACTACTCCTGAGGTCGCAAAAAAGACTGCCCCTTGTCAAAACTGATGGCGCTCGAATATATATCCAGGTAGATACCAATGCAGAGTTTGAAGACTATGCTTAATTCTACTGGGCCCTTAGGCACTGCATATGTATGTTCTGAATACATTTGTCCTGAACCCCTGGACCACCAGAGTGGTATGTGAGCTAGTGTTGACCCTAGGGGAGGATATTCAGGTGGAGGAGGTTTGAGGAGCTATTAATTCCTTGGCTAGGGGCAAGCCCCCGGAACGGACGGCTTGCCAATTGAGTTTTACTCCATGTACAATGAAATCCTTGCCCCCAGGATAACCAAGATCTTTAACCTTTCACAAGAGCAAGGATCACTCCCTCCCATCATAGTGATACTACTCTTATAACCTGGTAAAGAAGGGGACCTTGTTTACTCCTACAGACAACTCTCCATTATGAACGTGGATTATAAAATACTTAGCAAAGTTTTGGTCACCAGATTACAACCCCATTTTCAGGCTCTTATCCACCCAGATCAGACCGGCTTTGTTACGACCAGTAGTAAGGCCCCACACATAAGACAGCTAATACACGTTTCACATTCTCCTCCCACGACATATCCAAAGGCCATTGTGATGGCAGTAGACACTGAAAAAGTCTAGATGGAGTTGGGCAGAGGTTACCTGAAATGGACCAAACTCCTCTATACCGATCCCATCATCTGTGTGATTACCGGGACTTTCTCTTGGAAGCCTCCAGCAATGAAGTGGGCACTAGGCAAGAACACCCCTTATCACTGTCCCTCTTTACCATGGCGCGTCAAGCCTATCACTTTCACGCTCAGGCAGGGCGAATATATTGAGGTTTACCAATAGATAACATCACACTAAGTCTCCCTATTCGCAGTTGACTTGCTGCTCTATCTTCGTAGAGAGCCCCCTGACGTGGTATGAGCAGTACAAGCTCACAGAGTTTGACGCTTTGTTAGGACTGGGGGTCAACTGGAATAAATCCCAATTATACACTGTCCACGAATTTGAGGATAAGGCATGACCACCAGACATGGGGGAAACTTTACATTGAGAACCACACACCTTCCCCTACTTAGGAGTACCGGAACCCAATTGCTGTAGGGTAATGTACGAACAACCATTGCCCCACTATGTCATATTATAGTATTCTGGCATGCTCTACCGCTGCCGGTTGTGGATTGTGTTGCTTTGCCCCGCCTCGTGTACTCCTTTGCTACACTCCAGATTTAGAGTACCCCATACCATATTTCATGAAATAGACAATCTATTAGTATCCTTATGGAGCACACAACACTGTAGAATTTCCCTGGCCAAAGTTCACCTTTCTATGACAGAGGACAGCCCGCATTTCCTGATTTTGGACTTTATTATCTGGCTGCACAATTGGTGTGGGTAACTAAATGGAGGGTGGCTTGTTGGCTCTTCCACTCCCAAAGGTAAATGTGACCACATCCACACGCACATGGCTGCAAATAATTCTTCATCCGTTACACAAATCACAAGAAACTATACTAAATATCGTGATTGACAATCTTAAATATGCTTGGTCCAGGGCATTACAGAGAACATGCTTTAAATACCCCTATGCCAGAGACCTTCTACTAACGGCAGTTCTTCAGCGTTGGTGAGTCGAGGTTCTGAAATAGGCAGGCTGTGAATAATCAGCCCTTCAGAAGGAAGCATTGCGGGTCACGAGGTCCGTTGAACATGCACAGGCCTGGATTGCAGGATTTCTCTACGATTGATTGCACAGGAAGAATCATTCTCCCTTAGTAAGGGGGATAGCGAGACAAAACAGGAACCCTCGCGGGTAGGAAAAGGCTCTTAACTTTCCTGCCTTGCGCATGCGTTTTGCTTGTGAGATGCTTTAGGAGTTAGAAAAGGTTTCGGAGGCCCGTCCACGTCACGTCAGTGTCTTTCATTGGTTCGTGGGCTTGCCTGTTAAAATCTGCTTGCTTTCATTATTGGAAGGCACGCATATGTCATGCCTTTTCCGGTGGTTAGCCCTCCTCGAGCGCAGCGGCCAAGTACTGAAAATATGCGAGGCTCGCTGTTTCCCCGTCAGGTTGTGGACTACTTTTTATCTTTTGTTCGCAGCGCGATCTCGTTTGGCAGAAGTCAAGCGCTTTGCATAACATCGAACCTCGTCAAGATGGCAGTCGCACTTTAATAGTGCTCCGGACCCCTCCGTCATCCGCACAAGCAGCGCCTATCGCTTGCCCTCTCCAGCAGAAGGGAGAGGCTTCAGGGGGCCGCTGGGGGTTCCTGGAGTGCCTGGACCGTGCTCCGGGCCCCGCGGCTCGCCCAGGTGAGACGATCGCACGGAGCGGCCCGCGTCCAAAATGGCAGACCCGCTCATGAGCGTGGAGATGTCAGCGGCTGCACCGAGCCGTGTGAAAAAAATTGTGTTCTGCGGGTGAGGCGGCTCATAGGTGGGGACTCAAGCCCCCCCCCCCCCACCGAACGGGGGGAGCAACAGCAATAAATCGGCCCGGGTGGGCCTGCAGGTGGGCATAGCCCAGAAGGGGAGACGACCGCGGAGTGTCTGGCTGGCCCAGAGGAACCGAACGGGCGGCGAAGCAGAGAAATAGTGCGCCCGGGTGGGCAGAAACATAGTGTGGAGGCGGTGGTGGGACCTGGCCTCCCCCGGATTGAGGAGGGTGCTGGAGGAGGCGTGCCTTTCCGGTCAGCGGTTTTTCCCCTTCCCCGCCCCCCTGCTCCGGTTCCGTGCCGGAGGAGAGTTGCTGGACAACGGCAGGGGGGGAGGAGCAGAGCTGAAGAGAAGCCTCGCCCCCGGGGCGGGGGGGGGGGGGACACAACCAGGAAGAGGCGAGATGCCTCCATCCCCTCCCCCCTTTGTTTCGCTTGGCACAGGGGCCCATGGAGGCAAACAGAGCTGGTGGCAAGACTGGAACGCCGGGCACCCGGAGGCTCATGGAAGAGCCCCTCGCTGCTGAAAGGGGGCGACTGGCGTCAGGTCCAACCCTGGGGACTCCCACGGCCGCTGTTGGTGGTCTATGCCACGAGAGAGGAGGTCGTGACCTCAGGTTCTGAAGGGCGAACCTTGCAGTGCATATTTTGCAGGGGTGAAGATCCACTTACATAGGTGCCCACGGTCATAGAGCTGTGGCCATAGGTGGTGGTTTGGCAGGGACCTAGCCCCAAGGACTAACGGGGGCGGGTCTGTGAAGCGAGGAACAGGAACAGGCGTGACGGAAAGTCCCATTGCCTCGGTTGTAATGGGCAAAGACAGAGAGACCCGCCCGGCTGCTGCGCAGATGCGCATAGACCAGTTTGCCACGGGCCCAGGTGGAGCTCGGAAAGAAGATCAGGCGTCGAAGAGGCGGTGGGAAACAGGCGGTGACCGGCGATCTGGCGGCCATCCTTCAGGCTATTCAGGTGTCCCAGACAGCAGTGGAGGCTAAGATTGGAGAAGTAAGGGTGGATGTGGCTTTAGTTCCCCAGGACCTCCGCAATGCAACAGCCAGGATCACAGAGGCGGAGTCCAGAATCTCCACTGTGGAAGACGATCTGACTGCCCTTAAAATGCAGGTGTCAACACTAACAGCCTGCACAGCAGAACTGTATCGCAGGGCTGAAGACGCTGAAAACAGGTCCCGAGGCAACAAACTTCGGATCGTGGGCCTTTCGGAGAACACTGCGGCCTCCTCCCTGGCCCCCTTCCTGGAGGAATGGTCCCTGTCCTGGATGCCACAGGACCGCCTCACACCGTCGTTTGCGATTGAACAAGCTCACAGGGCTCTACAGGCCAGGCCTCCACCTGGCTCTCCGCCAAGGCCAGTGATTCTCCGCCTTTTCAATTTTAAAGACAGGGACGCAATATTTCAGGCGCGCACTCGAGAGGCGACTTACAATGTGAAGGAACAAAAGTCATGGTGTTCCCAGACTACACGAGGGACGTGCAGGTGCAGCGCCACTCCTTTATAGAAGTGAAACAAAAACTGAGAGCGATGGACGTGCCGTACCGCCTTCTCTTTCCTGCAAAGCTTAGGGTGGTCCACAATAACAAGACATATTTCTTTGAGACCCCGGGTACGGCCTGGACATGGTTAACAGAGGAGGTCCCGCTGGGCTCTGCTGGAGGAGAGCAGCGGCAAATCCGTGTCAAGCGACAGACGGAAAATCAAACGCAGCAACAGCGGGGCCCCTCCGGTGAACGCATTCCAGGAAGCGCAGGGAATGACGAGGCTCGCACTCCAGCTCCCCTGTGGGACCTACAAGAGAAGTATACCCCGGGCCCTCAGCGGCTGCTGAGCCCGAGAGTGCGGGGGGAGGCTCTCAGGCGGAGGACCTGGCGCAGCTGCGCCCCGAAACGGTGGAAAATACCAATCTGTCCCAGAGTCCAGTGCTGTGACTCCCTTTTGGGGGTGGAAGAGGACGAGGCCAATATGGCTCACAAACGCGATGTGGTCGCATTACGTCTGTTTATTACTTAACACTCTTTAATCCGCAGGAATGGAGGGGTACACCACAGCTCAGACAATTGGTATTTTCAACTCACTATGTTAGGGAGGGAGCTGTTTGATAAGGGCGACAGATGCTTCTTGGGGGAAGTATGGGGAGGGGTGGGAGTTGGGGGGTATGAGGGTTTTTGCCCTACCACAGGGCAGCTGTTAATGTTATCTGAAGTTAACATTGATTTGTTATCTTGCGTACCGGCAGGGGGTAGTAGAGCAAAGAGGTCATGGCAGGGAACACACACAACACAGGGGAAGTGGTATCTGTTTCAGGATATACAAGGGGAAATGAGAAAAAGGGGCGAGGTGAGCGTCCACAAACAAACGAGATGAATGGGGTTGACTCATATCATATCTTGGAACGTTAATGGTCTTCTAGATAAGATCAAACGTGCAACAGTGCTTACACATGTCCACAGACACATACCCAGTATGCTCCTGATGCAAGAAACTCACCTCCTAGGGAACCACTGCCCCTTTTTAGCCTGTAAAGGGTTCGGCAGGGTATACCACGCAGGGTTCATAAGGGGCTCGCGGGTGTGGCGATACTGCTTCACCGCTCACTTCCCATGGTGGTGGTCGAGGTATGGAGACCCACAGGGGAGTTGTGGCGATCTCAGGGACAATAGAGGGTCGCACGCTGAACGTTATTAGGGTATATGCACCTCCAAGCATGGTGCGCGGGACCCTCAGGGACCTGACTTGACTGCTGCTGGAATTACCCCCAGGGGTCACGGTGTTGGGGGGCTACTTCGATGCAGTTCCGGACCATGGGTTGGACGTGAGCGGGGTGTCATCGGCACATAGACAGGCAATGGGCGCTAGTCTATCCGGGTGGATGTCGACGGCAGGGCTCTGCGATGCTTGCAGACTATGGCATCCGCAGCGCAGACACTTTACACATATCTCAGTGGCCCGCAGTACGCAATCTAGCATTGACCTTGTGTTCATGCCGGCCACTGACTGCTGCCACCTCTCACACATTGAGATTCTGCCACTGGGGATCTCTGACCATGCGCCAATCCGGTTCATTGTGGGCCCTGCGAACTCGGTGGTGTGCCTCATGTGGCAGCTGAATGGATGGTATTTGCAAGATAAGGCTTATGTTAATCGCTTACAGGGGACACTGCCCGAGTACTTTAATATTAACAAAGGCTCGGTGGCGTCGCCTGGGACCCTATGGGCCGCGAGTAAAGCGGTACTGAGGGGAATGGCAAAGAGCCATGTCCGCGCACGGGAGCATTCCCTGACTTCCCGTGTTGCCCAGCTGGAGGTTCGGGCCTTACACTTGGAGGCGGAGCAGGAGGTCCACCCAAATGAAAGGATAACCAGACAACTCTTGCTGATACAAGAGGAGATCCGTAACCAATCTTTAGAAGCGGCTAAGCACATGTGGCGTGCATCCACAGCCCGGGTTTATGGTTGGGGAAATAAGACTGGGAAATTGCTGTACTGGCATCCCAGCAACAGACCTCCTGAATCGTCCCCGAAATTTGTAAACAGCAGGGGGAACATGTATCCAAGCTCCAAGAAGTGGCAGAGGCGTTCGCCGCATATTACAGGGTCCTGTATCAGGAGGCAGGTGCGAAGGTGCCAGGCAACTCCGATCAGTTCTTGGCAGATGTTCCTCTCCTGGCACTGTCCTTGGTGGCGGTCCGGGCATTGGAGGAACCGTTCACCGAAACGGAAATTAGAGAGGCCATTGCTGCGATGGTGGTGGGCAGGACTCCTGGGCGTGATGGGTTTCCACTAGAATATTATAAGGTGTTTCGGGACGACCTGGTGCCGCGTCTTATGGCTTTATATGCGTAGGTGGGCCACCGTGGCTCCTTCCCAGAGGGGTTGGATGTTGCCACCGTTGTCGTGTTGCCCAAGACTCAACACCCATCCCTTCATTGTGCTGATTACAGACCCATATCCCTGATTAACAGTGAAGTGAAAATTTACGCCATGATCCTCACCTCCTGCTTAAGAGGGTGATGCCCCTGCTGATACATCCAGACCAGTGTGGCTTCATGGCCGGCCACAGTACACGCCATTGTATACGACAGATTCACGTGGCCCTTGCGAGGCGTCACCGGTTGCCCCAGAATCTGGCCCTCCTATTTATAGGCTTTGAGAAGGCCTTTGACTCCATTGACTGGGGGTTCCTCTTCTTGGTACTCCAGTGGGCGGGCTTTGGGCCAAGGTTTCACCGAATGGTCCGGGCCTTGTATGCTACCCCTTCGGCGCATGTACAGGTGAATGGGACCTTATTTTCAGCCTTCACTATTCATCGGGGAACGCGCCAGGGCTGCCCCCTTTCCCCTCTCCCTATTGCTCTGGCCATCAAGCCCTTGGCACGACTGATAAGGGGAGACCCAATATATCGCGGGTGGAAGTGGGGCCCTTTGTATGAAGACAGAGTGGCCCTATATGCTGATGATGTCCTGCTGTATATGGAGAATCCTAGTGTGACGGGACCCCGAGGTTTTCATCTCCTTCGTTGTTTTGAGGAGGCCTCTGGGCTCAAAATGAACCCCGCCAAATCGGTGTTGGTCCCGCTGGCGAGGTCACGAGAATGCTTCGACTGGCAGGAGGTGGTGCCCTTGCGCCGGCTGAGTTTTAAATATCTCGGAGTATGGGTCACGTTGCTTCTGGAGCTATCCTGGGCTCTGAACCTGACGCCGCTTGTGTCTCGCATTAGGGCGGATCTCCAGCGGTGGCAAACATTGACTTTAAATGTTTTGGGTCGTGTAGCCATATATAAAATGATGGTCTTGCCGCGACTCCTATATGTGCTCCAAAATTTACCGTTTGTGATCCCTCACTCATGGTTCAGAAAATTAGAGGGAACCACTGCCTCATTTCTGTGGGGCGGTGCGAGGTACCGGGTGGAATCGCAAAGCTGTCGTAGAGGGGTGTACGATGGGGGATTGGGCATGGCCAATCCATACCTGTATTATTTGGCAACTCAACTCCTGGTCGCTCATGACTTTTTCAACGGGGATGGACGGACCCATCCTATCAGGTAGAGATGGATGCGTTGGGGTTTTCTTGTATTCTAGACTTCCTTTACAGCACACCAATTCCCCGAGTCTTAGAGCCAGTCACTAAAGCAGTCTTTATTGCATTGCATGCGGCGCTACGGCACACTGGGTGGAATAACGTTGTCACCCAGCAAACTCCAGTGTGGCAAGGTAAATAACTGAAGGAAACGGCCACACTGGGGGGCTTCACGAGGTGGGACACACTGGGCATCTCCCTGGTGGGAGACGTATGGAAAAGGAACACACTGAAGTCCTTCCAGGAATTACAGTGCGAGTTTCAGCTGTCCCCAACTCAGTTCTTTAGATACCTTCAACTCCGGCTTGCCCTAAGTACGCACCTGACTGGCAGGCACCCAATACCGGAATTCAACCCACTTGAGGCTAAACTGCTCATGGGTAGCTTGGGGAAGAAAGGTGTTTCCCAAATTTACAGAATGTTAATAAATAATGCCCCTGGGGACTTAGGCCACCTTAAGAGTGGGTGGGAGGCATGGGTGGGGCTGCTTGATGAAGCCGAATGGGCAGAGGCTTTGATGGCTCCTCGATCGCTGGCGGTGTCGGCGAGGTTGAGGGCGATACAATTCTATTTCATACACGTAGCATACTTATTTCCCGACAGATTGCATAAGATGGGCCTCCGGAGCTCTGTCCAATGGCCATGGTGCGATAGGGGCCCGGCCGATTTCTTCCACATGGTATGGTCATGTCCTGTGATATAGGTGTATTGGGGAAAGATAAATCAAGAGTTGAACAAATTACTAGGAAAGGCACAACCGTTGTCCCCAAAAATGGTCCTATTGGGTACAATGGAGGAGCTGGAGGGCTCTAGAGCGGACCGAGCATTTGTTGGAACGGCCTTACTGGTGGCAAAGAGGGACATTGCAGCTGTCTGGAGCACAGCCATGGGTCCCTCCCTCCAGAAATGGAGGCGTGGAGTGGACTGGTGCGCAGCACAAGAAAAAGTGGTGTATGAATCAAGGGGGTATCCCCACAAACATGGAAAGGTGTGGGGGAAGTGGACGGGCTTACTCATTTGAAGCTGAGCCAGTGGTTGTGTGTACCTGCATATTTGTTTTATTCCGTTAAGTAGCACTAACAATAACCCATGTGTTCTATATCAAATGGATGCATAACAGAATTGGTAATACCCACTTGCATAGGTGCAGGTTGTAATAAGTTTGTCCTTTTAAAAATGTGTTTATTAAAAAAAAAAAAAAAAACAACATCGAATCTGTTACATAGTTAATTGCACTTTTGCCGGTTACGCAGATAATTGCACTTTGCCGATAGGTTTCATTATGAGTGAACTGTAGCAGCGCGATCGTGCTGTTTTTTTTCATTCAATCTGGCAAGAAAAATCTGCTTGGGAGTTTATAACTGCTAATAGCTGTAACTTGGAGAAATGCAACCTCGAGGACAGCAGAAGTAAGTGCTGTACAACCTTGCCATACCGTGCGTTTTCATTCGAGTGCTTTTCTCCTCAACTTGTGCTGCAGATATTTCGGGGGTTCTACATATCCGCTACTGTCCTGTTGTGCAACCTGGAGTCCGGGTGCACAAAGAAAGTTAGGCTGTGTTACGTTATGTATTTCGCCATAGTGGCAACTGTTACGCCCATATTAACATTTTCATACAAACAACTGCATTTTCGTGTCATCTGAACTTTTCCCTCATGCGCTTCTGTTATACTATTTCATTACCGTGTGATAAGCACAGACAACTAGGCCAACACACCGGAGATGACCTGATCTAATAATAGAGCTTCTGGCGGGGCTCCAGGGCTCCTTAAATAATTATTTAAGTTCAATACGAGTGCTGCGCATGTCCACTTTTATGACTTGATAATTAGGCTAGCCTCTTTCAAAGCGCTTTCAGTGTTGTCAGATAAGGCAAGAATACACAAACACAACCCTGTCCGTTTTACATCTTCCTGCCTCACTCCATCTTGAACCGCAAAAGACGACCGCTGCAAATCATTTGGAACAGACATCTAACCTCTCATGCACAACCTTTATAGCAGGTGAGATGGGTACTCATTAAGAACAACACTTGATTTAGGCAGGGAGTCTTCATTTTAACTCCAAAAAGGTGTATTATTTTATCTAGCTGCGCATATTTAAAGCACTCTGTTTTCGTCCCCTTTCAGCTCTATATTCTAGAGCTTCTAGCCAGGCTCAGGGGCATCTCAGGCAGGGCTCCAGTGCCGTGTTGTGCAATCCTGGCACATGTAAGGAATGCCACTGACACGCTGTTAACCCTGCTCAGACACATATCTGCCCTAGTGGCTCACCCCTGTTCAAAAACAATTATTTGAGCAGAATACACATGCTGTACACGTCCAGTTTTATGGCTTGATCATTGGGCTAGCCTGTTTCAAAGCTCTTTTTATGTTGTCAGATAAGACAAGTAAGCACAACCACGACTCTGTCCGTTTTACATCTTCCTCTCCCACCCCATCTTGAACCGCAAAAGTCAGCCGCCGCAACTCATTTGGAATAGTCATCTAACCTCACGAGCAACCCTTATAGCAGGTTGGTGGGTGAGATGTGTACTCATTCAGAACAGCACTGAATTTAGGCGGGGAAGTCTTCATTTTTTAGCCCCAAAAAGTTGTGTTATTTTATCTAGCTGCGCATATTTACAGTTATCGTATCGCCTCAGCTCTATGTGACTTTCTCCGAGTATACCTTCCTGCTTTTATAAACCATCCTGGGGTATCCCTTTACAAACCACTTTTATCTCGTCCTTATTCAGTCTACTACTTGGTTGCAGGAAGTGGGGAAAAAAACAACTCACAACATTCACCACGTTGTGAAATGAACACAAAGGGCCAAAACGGGACGTCTCTCTTAAAATTGTGTCATCTGCTAATGACAGCTAGATGTATGTTTTTAGGTCGAGCAGAGCAGCGCACATGCGCTGCTTTTCTGACATATTTGTATGTATCTGGGCTTTTAGCAACACCCACCTCCGCCCATCACTACCACTCGTTCATGGGCTTGCACTTCAGTAATACTTTGATGACATTGGTAAATGGTTTATGTTTATCCCTCGTGGGGAGGTTTTGTTACCGCCTTGGATATCACCCCTGTTACGTGGCTAATTGCACTTTTGCCAATAAGTTTAACTGTAAGCGAACTTCTTTTTCCTTTTGTGTGTCTCCTTATAGCTGATGCTCATGGTGGCCGTAGCGCTGTGAATCGGCTCACTTATATGAAACTGTTTTACTTTTGATTTTCAAGTTATGTGGCAAAAAAAGTCTGGTTAGGAGTTTACAACGCTAGTAGCTCTAACTCAAGCAAATGCAAGACCCATTGTATTGCAAATGCTTGTTTCTCACATATTGACTTCTAGGTGGAAACCCTAACATGTTTCCTACATATTTAGTATTTCAATATATGTTTAATGGTCGTTGAAAAGTAGTTGCTTTCCCCTCCTCACTTATTCATACCAATCATTCGATATCCATTTTTAACAATGGCAGGATGATAATTCAGTCGACAGATGTTAACCTGCTTTAATTTGATTTTAGCTTTTATTCTTTTCAGCAATAGTTTTATACTCCAATGCCCACTCCCCTTTCTCCTTGGTGTTTCATTAATTCAGCCAAGGGAGCAATGACCCTGTGCTATGTTTCCTCATGGTTCTAGTGGGTCTGCTAGCGCAAACCTAATCTCCTGCCAGACACTTTTGGTGTCCAGGCACAGCCTTTCACTTTTTTTCTTCAAAGTAATTACTGATAAGAAACTAATTACCCACACCCAACCCATCTTGCTGGTTCCTCAACTCTCACCATCACAGCTCATTTTGAGACCATCCAGTCCCTCAATGCACGCAGAAACTTCTCAAACTGATAAGGAGCAAATAGTGTCAAACCAGTAGACAATCACTGTTGACACCCATCTTACTTTTTGATGCTCTCTCAAAATATGCTCAGTTGATCATAAACGGATGTAACTGTCCTCTGAAAATAAATAACATCTCAAACCTATTGAAAGTCTGGAGGAAGGTCAGAATACCAATTGCCTCAATGTACTCCCTAATGTTCAACAGAATGAGATAAAACCAATTATGTTGCAAATGCAAACTAGCTAACAGGTTGTAAGCACAAAATTAAATATCCTTATGACAAGTCTTTATCATATGACAATGTACTGACAAACATGCCACAAGACTTGACGTCATAGAAGGTTGACTCTGAGACCCAACGTTGTCCTTAACTGACCGAAAGAAACCCGAGAAAATTGAAAAGACTACTGAATGTCAAAGCCAACTGTGAAGACCTTGAAGTTAGATAATGAAATAATTTACCCCTTACTGGCACCAATGAATCCTCAGAAATAGGTAGAGTTTAAATATTTGTCGAGGCTCTAATTGACCTATTAAGCAGAATACACCACCAACCCAGCCTTCCTTGGGGTATTAGCATATGCAGCAAACTACGAGCACTAGTATACAATTGCAAAACCCACTATTATGTTATTAAGTTTACTATGGGTTCTGTTATTAATATCATTTTTGCTGTTACACAAGTAAGCCATAAGCATTCTATTCTTTGGTGAATCAGCAATGGTTGTCACTTCTTCATTTTAAATAAATGAATTTCATTACCAAAACTTGGGGCGAGATGAGTTGTGTCAATTGATTCGTGGTTGCTTCATATCAATTTTGATAAGCTTGTCTCATTAAGTGGCTTTATTTTGTTTAAAAACAAAGACACCGGGAAGATAGACTGTAGTGAAAATAATTATGTTTGACCACTGACTTTATGTTTCATCACTGTGCATATTAGTTGTTCAATGATCACCAGTAGCACATCACATTCTGTATTCTGTTTAGCTGCCTATTGGCTTTATCGTGGCGTTAGACATTGCAGTTGAGACATTGCAGATGAGCTGTGTTTTTCTACATGGTAAACCAAAGCTGTGTTTTTCGTAGATTCTCTCACCGAACACTAATCATGATAAGGAAGCACATATTTTGTGTCTTTTCGCTAGTCAGCCTTGGGAGAGACAGCCCGAAGGCCTGGCCAACCTTCGACGCTTGTTTCTTCCAACTCTGACCTACAGTAGCCAGCATGTTTTGACTATTAGGGGGAAGGGATAAAAGGTGTCCCTGGGAAGCAGTGAGGGGAATTTTCCAAGACTTCAGTCAGGAGCTGGCGTCAGCTGCATGACCTGTCTCGTATAGGTAGAAAATCTCTTTCTCGCAGATGAACAGGAGTCATCAACTTGCAGGCATAGGAAAGCTGAAGAGCAGTGATAGGCACTACAGTGATGAATTATGACTTTTATTCTTTGCTTTGAAGTTAGCTATAATACATGGGTACTCACAAACAATTTGCCTGGGGCCACAAAGTTTGGTCTGTGGTATGACCGAGGGCCGCACTGATGCTAGCAGCGTAGCGATCAAAGGGAGGAGGGGGCTCTGGATGGGAGGGGTTGTGGCGTTATGTTGGTGTAAGGGGCAGCAAAGCATATAGATCTAGTGGCTGAATCGCACAATGTGAAACCAGAAAATGTGGCATTAATCCCAGCTTTGCCTCTTTACCAAATTGTGTGATCCTAGGCAATTGTTTTATTTAACGGTCCCTTCACCTTCTCTTCATTATTGTATGTAAGAGGACCTCACAATGCATGACTTCAGTATGTGCGCTGTGCGAACCCTTCTCCTGTGTTTGATTTAATAAACTATGAAGTTGTTCATGTATAATAGCAAATCAGGCCAATCAGAGAGTGCGGCTAAGTGACTTGCCTCTTAATTCACTATTGGCATTGTTATCAAGGTGGGGGTTGAATTTATGTTTGAAATCTATTGTTCTTAAAAAATAAAAACACTTCTCCATGCACTGATATAATCTGATGTAGTAAAATGAAATGGTCCTGTGTGTAAATGAAATACACTTTTTGAATTTTTAAGAACCCTTATTATAGTTGCAGACATTTGCTTCAAGATTTCTCAAAAAATGAAAGTGTTCCTGCAGTTAAGCAGTTCAGGGCAAATTCCTAGTGTTTAAATAAAGTATTGCCTGTTGAGTCCAGTAAACAGCAGCCTAGTGCTACTGCTGCCCTGGGGGCCGCATGTAAAGGTCAAAAGGGCCGCATGCGGCCCCCGGCCCGTACTTTGAGTATCACAGATATAATATAACCACATATATTTGCTGTGCACATTGCAATTGAGAATCACTTTGATATATTTTCCTTTCATTGCTGTGACTATTTTTAAACGTGTGCCTCCAACCTACTAATCTCTCTCAGGAACCTTGTGGTGAAGTAATAATAAATGTCTTCTTTAAACTAAGAAGTGCATTCCAGAGATTGTTTTCAGCTCGGTCATTAGTGAAAGCAAAACACAGTCATGCAGTGTTCATCCGTTAATTTAGTTAGGAGACACATTAAAATGAAGCCTATGCCCTTTAGCCTCAAACAGAAACCTTCACATTGGCCTTCAGACCCCACCTTGTTACTGCAAGACAGATGCCTCTAATGTCTGTTCCTGTCGGGGTGTAGTGTTCACTATTAGTATCAAGACCTCGGAAATAAGCTAAAAAAAAAAAAAAAAAATGTTGGGCTGTTAACTATGGCTAAAAACAAATACCTGTGTTCAAGATAGAGCATGGTTACAGCATACCAAATCACAGTTCCATCTCACATGCCTTTCATAGCATATGGAAATTACCACCTCACTCGCAATTTGATAGTTAACAAAGCACTTGCAACAACTGCCCTTAGGTGTCTCCCTCTCCAGAATACAAATAAGCTCTCCTCCACTGCACGCTCCTAGAGCCACAACTACCACCACGCTAAGCCCTTACACACTGGCAACGGGTCACGGCAAAATCACAGAATGTCAAGGGAAGAACACTGACGAGTGCACTCTGTTTGCAAAGCTGTTCAACCAGTAAAATGGCTCTGTGAGGTAACCAATTTCTTAACTTGCTAAAAAGTCCGATTCAATCCTTTATTCTCCTAAAGCTGATAAATTAAGTACCTTGGAATGTACAACACATAATAGCTTGAATAAATATATTTAATTCAGATTCAGTACTGATGTATTTAAGGTAGGCACAATCTGCAGGAAACAGGTCAGTACAGAGTTTCCTTGAAACCAATGAACAACTTATATTTCGTAATGTTTCACTTCTTCTGGTGTTTTGTTGGGGTCACCACCTCTCTCCAAGTATAGGTTATTGTATGGATACTGCTTTGGTCCCTACAAAAGAAAAGATTGACAACTGGGTTAAATTCCACAAAAGGTGCATACATTTAACAGTCAAACAATGATATTTACAGTGCAATATCAGAATCACCCACGCCAGTGGCCTTTGCACCCCTAATATATCAACTTTTTTTTAAAATCAAGAATGGCTTAGAGAAAGCTTTAGCTGTTTTGCTAGCCTCAAAATTTCCAAAAATACTAACAGACACATGCAGAGGCTTTTCGTCAGCCTTGTTCTTCCATTGATTTTTTTCACATACATCATTCACATGTTGTTTCCACCCACCACAGCATACATTGTGGGTCAATGGTTGGGCCAACTTCAATCACTGCTTGCCTTGCACTGTGAGTGCCGACATTTTGCTTGATCGCTTGTGCACTGCCACCAGAAAAGGACTGCACTTAAGTGCCAAGGCTGGTGTGCCCGAAATGATAGGCCATTATTTAGTTCTATATGTTTCCATGTTTGCCGAAAAAAATAGGAGCACACTTGCCAAGGCCATGTCTACTTGCTTTGCCAGTGCACATCCTAATCTGGGAATGTCCTATCCTACTAAAATAGCACCTTGTGGTAGTTACAATATATAGTTAAGCACATTTCTCCTTGTGCCCCATCCCCAATCACCTTAACCTCCCCCAAACACACACACCCTCGACCCCACCATCTGCCCCCCCCCGTATCGCCCTACATAAGCTGTCCAACTTCTGGGCCAGACATTTCTAAACTCTAAACTCCGCATTCCAGTTTTATTGATTTTCTATCTAATCTGCTAGCACATACAAAACTGTTAGTAGGACATGGTTGGAACGCTGACTAAAATGAAGAGGACTGAGGACTAGAGTCACTTTAATATTATATATATATATATATATAAAAATATAAATATAAATATATAGGCTGAATCCTGCCTGCCACTCCACAACGCATGCGAAGACTCCAAGTATAAAGAGGTATCAGTAACGGGCAAAACACCATAAATTCAGCCAAAGATGTCAGTTAGCATGGCCTCGGTTAACAGTGCTTTCAGAAACGTGCAGCCGACCTCTATTAAAGTGAATTTTGAAAAACAACGACGCTGCTTTTTGCCTATTCTACGATCATTAATCCCCACGAGTGAAAACAATCACTGCATACTTTATTATCTGTTCTTCAAGAAATCTGCAACACATGGTTTTCAATCCTGTTTCTGGGGTGGCGCCAGATAAACAAATCAATCCTGTTTCTGGGGTGGCGCCAGATAAACAAAATGATAAACGTCCTGTAAGTATCTACATTATGGAGTTAGGAGGTATTAGAGGAACACTTTCTAGGTCCCTTCACGGTTAGCACCTGTGACTTACCAAGCATTAAGACACGGTGTAAACCCAGATGACTTTCGTCAATGTAATACACTTTAACATCACTGGAACTTAATTCTACATACCTGTAGGATTCGAGACTTTATCACATTGCAATTAGAAAATATGTGTGGTGAAGAACACCCAGAGTCTATGTTTGAAAGATTTCTTTCTGAAGACATATAGGACTGCATTCCACAAGTATAGTTTGTTTTATGTGACCACTGAGGTGTGCGGAGGTACCTCATTACATTGGGGCTGCTTAACCCCTGCGTTTTTGGTCCTGGGGTCAGCAGCCATCTAGGGAAACCTACCAAACCCAGAAATTTCTGAAAACTAGAAACCTGAGGGAGTCAAGGGAGGTGCGTGGATCCCCCAATATTTTCTTACCCCGAATCCTCCGCAAACCGAGCTAAAAAAAAAAAAAAAAAAAAAAACACATTTTTCCCCACATTTCTGTGGGTCCAAAAGGGCAGTTTGAAAAAAAAACATTTTTAGGCTGACAAGTGCAGCAGAAATTTTATCGGTATAACAGAGACAATGCTGGGTGGTAGGAATTTTGTGGATTACTGCAGATTCCGGAAGGTTCCATCACAAAAATGTGGGAAAAATGTGTGTAGGAGGCTGGCCTGGTTTGTAGTGGTACCAAGGGGTACTTACTCTCTGCACCAGGTCCAGTTATCCCTTATAAGTGTAGAAGAGGGGTCTTGCAGTTTAGGCTGATAGAAAAGGTAGCTTAGCAGAGCAGCTTAGGCTGAACTAGGAGACATGTAAAGCTCCTACTATACCACTGGTGTCATATGCACAATATCATAAGAAAACACAATACACAGATTATAAAGTACCTTTATTTTTAGTATTTTTATGACAATATGCCCAAAAGTATCTCAGTGAGTACCCTCAGTATGAGGATAGCAAATATACACAAGATATATGTACACAATACCAAAAATATGCAGTAATAGCAATAGAAAGCAATGCAAGCAATGTACAGTCACAATAGATTGCAATGAGAGCACATAGGTACAGGGGCAACACAAACCATATACTCTAGAAGTGGAATGCGAACCAAGAATGGACCCCAAACCTATGTGACCTTGTAGAGGGTCGCTGGGACTGTAAGAAAACAGTGAGGGTTAGAGAAATAGCCCACCCCAAGACCCTGAAAAGTGGGTGCAAAGTGCACCTAAGTTCCCCAAAGAGCACAGAAGTAGTGATAGGGGAATTCTGCAAGGAAGACCAACACCAGCAATGCAACAACAATGGATTTCCGGACGAGAGTACCTGTGGAACAAGGGGACCAAGTCCAAAAGTCACGATCAAGTCGGGAGTGGGCAGATGCCTAGGAAATGCCAGCTGTGGGTGCAAAGAAGCTGCCACCGGATGGTAGAAGCTGTGGATTCTGCAAGAACGAAGAGGACTAGGAACTTCCCCTTTGGAGGATGGATGTCCCACGTCGTGAAGAAGCTTGCAGAGGTGTTTCCGTGCAGAAAGACCGCAAACAAGCCTTGCTAGCGGCAAGGGTCGCGGTTAGGGTTTTTGGATGCTGCTGTGGCCCAGGAGCGACCAGGATGTAGCCAATTGCGTGAGGAGACAGCGGGGGCCTCCAGCAAGACAAAGAGCCCACTCAGAAGCAAGCAGCATCCGCAGAAGTGCCGGAACAGGCACTACGAAGAAGAGTGAACCAGAGCTCACCCGAAGTCACAAAAGAAGGTCCCACGACGCCGGAGGACAACTCAGGAGGTCGTGCACTGCAGGTTAGAGTGTCGGGGACCCAGGCTTGGCTGTGCACAAAGGAAATCCTGGAAGAGTGCACAGGAGCCGGAGCAGCTGCAAATCACGCGCTACCCAGCAATGCAGTCTAGCGTGGGGAGGCAAGGACTTACCTCCACCAAACTTGGACTGAAGAGTCACTGGACTGTGGGAGTCACTTGGACAGAGTTGCTGAGTTCCAGGGACCTCGCTCGCCGTGCTGAGAGGAGACCCAGAGGACCGGTGATGCAGTCTTTTGGTGCCTGCGGTTGCAGGTGGAAGATTCCGTTGACCCACGGGAGATTTCTTCGGAGCTTCTAGTGCAGAGAGGAGGCAGACTACCCCTACAGCATGCACCACCAGGAAAACAGTCGAGAAGGCGGCCGGATCAGCGTTACAAGGTCGCAGTAGTCGTCTTTGGTACTTTGTTGCAGTTTTGCAGGCTTCCAGAGCAGTCAGCGGTCGATTCCTTGGCAGAAGGTGAAGAGAGAGATGCAGAGGAACTCTGAGGAGCTCTTGCGTTAGTTATCTAAAGAATTCCCCAAAGCAGAGACCCTAAATAGCCAGAAAAGGAGGTTTGGCTACTTAGGAGAGAGGATAGGCTAGCAACACCTGTAGGAGCCTATCAGAAGGAGTCTCTGACGTCACCTGCTGGCACTGGCCACTCAGAGAAGTCCAGTGTGCCAGCAGCACCTCTGTTTCCAAGATGGCAGAGGTCTGGAGCACACTGGAGAAGCTCTGGGCACCTCCCAGGGGAGGTGCAGGTCAGGGGAGTGGTCACTCCCCTTTCCTTTGACCAGTTTCGCACCAGAGCAGGGCTGGGGGATCCCTGAACCAGTGTAGACTGGCTTATGCAGAAATGGGCACCATCTGTGCCCATGAAAGCATTTCCAGAGGCTGGGGGAGGCTACTCATCCCAGCCCTAACACCTTTTTCCAAAGGGAGAGGGTGTAACACCCTCTCTCTGAGGAAGTCCTTTGTTCTGCCTTCCTGGGCCAAGCCTGGCTGGACCCCAGGAGGGCAGAAACCTGTCTGAGGGGTTGGCAGCAGCAGCTGCAGTGAAACCCCGGGAAAGGCAGTTTGGCAGTACCCAGGTCTGTGCTAGAGACTCGGGGGATCATGGAATTGTCTCCCCAATGCCATGGGGTGACAATTCCATGATCTTGGACATGTTACATGGCCATGTTCGGAGTTACCATTGTGACGCTATACATATGTAGTGACATATGTATAGTGCACCCGTGTAATGGTGTCCCCGCACTCACAAAGTCCGGGGAATTTGTCCTGAACAATGTGGGGGCACCTTGGCTAGTGCCAGGGTGCCCACACACTAAGTAACTTAGCACCCAACCTTTACCAGGTAAAGGTTAGACATATAGGTGACTTATAAGTTACTTAAGTGCAGTGGTAAATGGCTGTGAAATAACGTGGACGTTATTTCACTCAGGGTGCAATGGCAGGCCTGTGTAAGAATTGTCAGGGCTCCCTATGGGTGGCAAAAGAAATGCTGCAGCCCATAGGGATCTCCTGGAACCCCAATACCCTGGGTACCTCAGTACCATATACTAGGGAATTATAAGGGTGTTCTAGTGTGCCAATGTAAATTGGTGAAATTGGTCACTAGCCTGTTAGTGACAATTTGGAAAGAAATGAGAGAGCATAACCACTGAGGTTCTGGTTAGCAGAGCCTCAGTGAGACAGTTAGTCATAACACAGGTAACACATACAGGGCACACTTATTAGCACTGGGGCCCTGGCTGGCAGGGTCCCAGTGACACATACAACTAAAACAACATATATACAGTGAAATATGGGGGTAACATGCCAGGCAAGAAGGAACTTTCCTACACAACCCCCCCCCCCAAACATAGGACAATAAGACTAGCCATGACCTGATGAGTCTTCATTGTCTAAGTGGACATATCTGGAGAGTCCATCTGCATTGGAGTGGGTATTCCCAGGTCTATGTTCCACTGTATAGTCCATTCCCTGTAGGGATATGGACCACCTCAACAATTTAGGGTTTTCACCTTTCATTTGTTTTAGCCAAAGTAGAGGTTTGTGGTCTGTCTGAACAATGAAGTGAGTGCCAAACAGGTATGGCCTCAACTTCTTCAGTGCCCAGACCACAGCAAAGGCCTCCCTCTCTATGGCAGACCAACGCTTTTCTCTAGGGGTCAACCTCCTGCTGATAAAAGCAACAGGTTGATCCTGGCCCTCAGAATTAAGTTGTGATAAGACTGCCCCTACCCCTAATTCAGATGCATCAGTTTGGACAATGAATTTTTTGGAGTAACAGGGGCTTTTCGGGACAGGTACAGAGCACATGGCCTGCTTCAGCTCCTCAAAAGCTTTCTGACAGTTAGCTGTCCACAATACCTTTTTAGGCATCTTCTTTGAAGTGAGGTCATTAAGAGGGGCTGCTATGGAGCCATAGTTCTTTATGAACCTCCTGTAGTACCCAGTGAGGCCTAAGAAGGCTCTCACTTGAGTCTGAGTTGTAGGGGGAACCCAATCTATGATAGTTTGGATTTCCCCCTGAAGTGGTGCAATCTGTTCTCCACCTACCAAGTGTCCCAGACAAACCACTTTCCCCTGCCCTATCTGGCACTTTGAAGCCTTGATAGTGAGGCCTGCCTTTTGCAGGGCCTCCAAAACTTTCCACAGGTGGACCAGGTGATCATCCCAGGTGGAGCTAAAGACAGCTATATCATCTAGATATGATGCACTAAAAGTCTCCAACCCTTGCAGGACTGTATTCACCAACCTCTGAAAAGTGGCAGGTGCATTTTTCAAACCAAAGGGCATTAATGTGAACTGGTAGTGCCCTCCAATGGTGGAAAATGCAGTTTTTGCTTTTGCATCCTCTGATAACTTGATCTGCCAATACCATGCAGTCAAATCAAAGGTGCTTAGATACTTGGCAGATGCCAGTGTATCTATTAGCTCATCTGCCCTGGGTATAGGGTGAACATCAGTTTTAGTTACCTGGTTGAGACCTCTGTAATCTACACAAAATCTCATTTCCCTTTTCCCATCTTTGGAATGAGGTTTTGGTACAAGTACCACAGGAGAGGCCCATGGACTTTCAGAGTGCTCAACCACTCCCAGTTCAAGCATTTTCTGAACTTCTTGTTTTATGCAGTCTCTGACATGGTCAGGCTGCCTATAGATCTTACTTTTGACAGGCAAGCTGTCTCCAGTATCTATAGTGTGCTCACACCAAGAAGTGGTGCCTGGCACAGTAGAAAAGAGTTCAGAAAACTGACCCAGGAGATTTATGCAGTGGTCTTTCTGCTCAGCAGTAAGACAATCTGCCAGAATTACACCTTCCACTAGAGCATCTTGTTCTGTGGAAGAGAAGAGATCAGGGAGAGGGTCACTCTCTTCTTCCTGTCCTTCATCTGTTGCCATGAGCAGGGTGAGATCAGCCCTGTCATAGTAGGGTTTCAGGCGATTGACATGGAGCACCCTAAGGGGACTCCTGGCAGTGCCTAAGTCAACCAAGTAGGTGACTTCTCCCTTTTTCTCAACAATAATGTGGGGTCCACTCCATTTTTCTTGGAGTGCTCGTGGGGCCACAGGCTCCAAGACCCGCACTTTCTGCCCTGGTTGGTACTGAATCAGAAAAACCTTCTGGTCATGCCATTGCTTTTGGAGCTCTTGGCTGGCCTGAAGGTTTTTACTGGCCTTTTTCATGTACCCAGCCATCCTAGATCTTAGGCCAAGTACATAGTCCACTATGTCTGGCTTTGGAGCTTTTAAAGGTTGTTCCCAACCCTCCTTCACAAGTGTTAGAGGACCTCTCACAGGGTGTCCAAATAGGAGTTCAAAGGGGCTGAAGCCCACTCCTTTTTGGGGTACCTCTATGTAAGCAAAAAGGAGGCAAGGTAACAGGACATCCCATCTCCTTCGGAGTTTTTCAGGGAGTCCCATTATCATTCCTTTGAGAGTTTTATTAAACCTCTCAACCAGTCCATTTGTTTGTGGATGATAGGGTGTGGTGAACTTGTATGTCACACCACATTCCTTCCACATGGCCTTTAAGTAAGCAGACATGAAATTGCTTCCCCTGTCTGATACCACCTCTTTTGGGAAGCCCACCCTGGAAAAGATTCCCAGGAGGGCCTTTGCCACTGCAGGAGCTGTAGTGGTCCTTAGATGAATTGCTTCAGGATATCTGGTGGCATGGTCCACTACCGCCAAGATAAACCTATTGCCTGAAGCAGTAGGAGGGTCAAGGGGGCCAACTAAGTCAACCCCTACCCTTTCAAAGGGAACCCCAACCACAGGTAGTGGAATAAGGGGTGCCTTTGGGGTGCCACCTGTTTTGCCACTGGCTTGACAGGTGACACAGGACTTACAAAATTCCTTTGTGTCCTCTGACATTCTTGGCCAATGAAACAAGGGAACAAGCCTGTCCCAAGTTTTCATTTGTCCCCAATGTCCAGCTAAGGGAATATTGTGGGCTAGAGTTAGGAGGAACTCTCTGTATTGCAAGGGAATGACCAATCTCCTGGCTGCTCCAGGTTTAGTGTCCCTTGCCTCAGTATACAAGAGGTTGTCCTCCCAGTAAACTCTGTGAGAGTCACTGACATCCCCATTTTGCTGTTTGACAGCTTGCTGTCTTAGACCCTCTAGTGTGGGACAGGTCTGCTGTGCCACACTCAGCTCCTCCCTGGCAGGCCCCCCTCCACCCAAAAGCTCAGCAGTGTCTGCTTCCAGCTCCTCTGGTGAAGGTTCTGCACAGGGTGGAAATTCTTCTTCCTCAGAAGTAGAATCCAGTGTAGAGGGAGGGATAGTAGGTAGTGTTTTACCTTTACTAACCCTAGCTTTAGGGAGCACTTGGTCCATTGTTCCAGGATCCAAGTCACCCTGTCCTTTTTGATTTTTGGCCTGAGCCCTTGTCAAAGCAAAAATATGCCCAGGAATGCCCAGCATTGCTGCATGAGCCTCCAACTCCACTTCTGCCCAAGCTGATGTCTCTAAATCGTTCCCTAGTAGACAGTCTACAGGTAAATCTGAGGCAACCACAACTTTCTTTGGACCAGTAACCCCCCCCCCCCCCCCACCCAAAAGCTCAGCAGTGTCTGCTTGCTTCCAGCTCCTCTGGTGAAGGTTCTGCACATGGTGGAAATTCTTCTTCCTCCGAAGTAGAATCCAGTGTAGAGGGAGGGATAGTAGGTAGTGTTTTACCTTTACTAACCCTAGCTTTAGGGAGCACTTGGTCCATTGTTCCAGGATCCAAGTCACCCTGTCCTTTTTGCTTTTTGGCCTGAGCCCTTGTCAAAGCAAAAATATGCCCAGGAATGCCCAGCATTGCTGCATGAGCCTCCAACTCCACTTCTGCCCAAGCTGATGTCTCTAAATCATTCCCTAGTAGACAGTCTACAGGTAAATCTGAGGCAACCACAACTTTCTTTGGACTAGTAACCCCCCCCCCCCCCCCCCCCCCCCCCCCCCCCAGTTGAGATTCACAACAGCCATGGGGTGGCTAAGAGTGTTGTTATGAGCATCAGTCACTTGGTACTGGTGACCAAGTAGGTGTTGTTCAGGGTGGACCAGTTTCTCTATTACCATTGTAACACTGGCACCTGTGTCCATGTAGGCCTGAACCTCAACACCATTTATTAGGGGAAGTTGCTTGTATTTATCCATATTAACGGGACAAGCAACCAAGGTGGCCAAATCAATGGCACCTTCAGAGACTAACACAGCCTCTGTGGTCTCCCTAACAAGACCAACCCCAACTAAATTACCAAAAGTGAGCCCAGCTACTCCCTTGGATTGGCTATTAGTAGGTTTGCTCCCACCACCACTGCTATTACTAGGGGCACTAGGTGTAGCAGTAGGGGTTGTAGTAGTGGGAGGCTTGGTGCTTTTCTTTTGGACAACTGGGATCAGTTGTCCAATGGCCTTTTACTTTACATAAATAGACCTGTGGTTTCTTTACTTGATTTGAAGAGGATTTGGGCCCACCACCCCCACCAGAGTGTTTTTGTGGGCCTGATGAAGACTCATTTTTAGATTTGTCCCCACCCTTGTCTGAAGACTTACCATCCTTCTTCTTGCCATCCTTGTCACCCCCTGTATGAACTTTTCTGTTCACTCTTGCTCTGACCCATTTGTCTGCCTTCTTTCCCAATTATTGGGGAGAGGTCAGATCTGAGTCCACTAGATAGTGGTGTAACAAATCAGACACACAATTATTAAGAATATGCTCTCTCAGGATTAAGTTATACAGGCTTTCATAGTCAGAAACTTTACTGCCATGTAACCACCCCTCCAAGGCCTTCACTGAATGGTCAACAAAGTCTACCCAGTCTTGTGAAGACTCCTTTTTGGTTTCTCTGAACTTGATCCTGTACTGTTCAGTGGTTAAGCCATAACCATATAGGAGTGCATTCTTAAGAACTGTAAAATCATTGGCATCACTTTCCTTAACAGTAAGGAGCCTATCCCTACCCTTTCCACTGAAAGATAGCCATAGGATAGCAGCCCACTGCCTTTGAGGGACCCCCCTGTACAACACAGGCCCCCTCAAGTGCAGCAAACCACTTGTTAATGTCATCCCCCTCCTTGTAAGGGGGAACTATCTTGTGCAGATTCCTAGAATCATGCTCTTTTACAGGATTACTATCTGTAATACTGCTGCTGCCACCATGGGGTCCAAACCCCAACCTCGGTCTTTCTTTTTCTAAGTCAAATGCTTGCCTGTCTAAATCCAGCTTCCTGAGCTTCAGTCTGGATTCTTCCACTCTCAATCTATTGAGTTCCCTTTCTAACACTCTGTCTTAAGGGTGGGTGGGTTGGGCATGCCTTGACACAGAAGAATGGTGTGAATGAACAGAGGGAGACCTGTCCCTAACAGATGGCACTCTAACAACCTGGCCTAAAGGAGTAACCTCTATACTATGATGAGAACTCACATCAGTACCAGCCCTGCTAGGTGGCCTGCTAAGGGGCAGGTTGGGAAGGTTCCCTTCTAACCCTTTTATTGGGGCTACCCCAGAATCAGAGTGTGAACCATCAGCTAATCTCTGACCAGATGTGCCAGCTATGGCCTTATCTTGTTCAATGAGCATATTAACTAACAATTCTCTTGAGGGATTCTTCCCTACCCCTAAACCTCTTTCAATGCAGAGACTCCTTGCTCCTTTCCAGCTAAGGAGGTCATAAGCAGTTCTGGTTAGATCCAGAGTTTGACCTGTACCAGACATGATAGAAAAGGTTTAAGGGACAGAAAAAGAAAGAAAAGGTTTCAGGACTTTTTAAAGAACAGAAAAAAACCTTTTTCAACTTTTAAGAACTTTTTGAAAGTTTTAGAGGTACTTTTCAGCACTTAGCAATAGAGTAAGAGAAGAAAAGCAACACTTTTTGGTTAGGTGTACATACACTGAACTTTTTTTGTATATTTTTCTCTTATGAAAAGTAAAAAATGACAAAGTGGTAAGTAGTTGCAAGTACTTATCCCACTGCTGCACAATCAATGTAGGAGGCTGGCCCGGTTTGTAGTGGTACCAAGGGGTACTTACACTCTGCACCAGGTCCAGTTATCCCTTATTAGTGTAGAAGAGGTGTCTTGCAGCTTAGGCTGATAGAAAAGGTAGCTTAGCAGAGCAGCTTAGGCTGAACTAGGTGTCGTGTAAAGCTCCTACTATACCACTGGTGTCATATGCACAATATCATAGGAAACACAATACACAGATTATAAAGTACCTTTATTTTTAGTATTTTTATGACAATATGCCCAAAAGTATCTCAGTGAGTACCCTCAGTATGAGGATAGCAAATATACACAAGATATATGTACACAATACCAAAAATATGCAGTAATAGCAATAGAAAGCAATGCAAGCAATGTACAGTCACAATAGATTGCAATGAGAGCACATAGGTACAGGGGCAACAAAAACCATATACTCTAGAAGTGGATTGCGAACCACGAATGGACCCCAAACCTATGTGACCTTGTAGAGGGTCGCTGGGACTGTAAGAAAACAGTGAGGGTTAGAAACATAGCCCACCCCAAGACCCTGAAAAGTGGGTGCAAAGTGCACCTAAGTTCCCCAAAGAGCACAGAAGTAGTGATAGGGGAATTCTGCAAGGAAGACCAACACCAGCAATGCAACAACAATGGATTTCCAGACAAGAGTACCTGTGGAACAAGGGGACCAAGTCCAAAAGTCATGATCAAGTCGGGAGTGGGCAGATGCCTAGGAAATGCCAGCTGTGGGTGCAAAGAAGCTGCCACCGGATGGTAGAAGCTGTGGATTCTGCAAGAACGAAGAGGACTAGGAACTTCCCCTTTGGAGGATGGATGTCCCACGTCGTGAAGAAGCTTGCAGAGGCGTTTCCGTGCAGAAAGACCGCAAACAAGCCTTGCTAGCTGCAAGGGTTGCGGTTAGGGTTTTTGGATGCTGCTGTGGCCCAGGAGGGACCAGGATGTCGCCAATTGCGTGAGGAGACAGAGGGGGCGTCCAGCAAGACAAAGAGCCCACTCAGAAGCAAGCAGCACCCGCAGAAGTGCCGGACAAGCACTACGAAGAAGAGTGAACCAGAGCTCACCCGAAGTCACAAAAGAAGGTCCCACGACGCCGGAGGACAACTCTGGAGGTCGTGCACTGCAGGTTAGAGTGTCGGGGACCCAGTCTTGGCTGTGCACAAAGGAAATCCTGGAAGAGTGCACAGGAGCCGGAGCAGCTGCAAATCACGCGGTACCCAGCAATGCAGTCTAGCGTGGGGAGGCAAGGACTTACCTCCACCAAACTTGGACTAAAGAGTCACTGGACTGTGGGAGTCACTTGGACAAAGTTGCTGAGTTCCAGGGACCTCGCTCGCCGTGCTGAGAGGAGACCCAGAGGACCGGTGATGCAGTCTTTTGGTGCCTGCGGTAACAGGGGGAAGATTCCGTCGACCCACGGGAGATTTCTTCGGAGCTTCTAGTGCAGAGAGGAGGCAGACTACCCCCACAGCATGCACCACCAGGAAAACAGTCGAGAAGGCGGCCGGATCAGCGTTACAAGGTCGCAGTAGTCGTCTTTACTACTTTGTTGCAGTTTTGCTGGCTTCCAGAGCAGTCAGGGGTCGATTCCTTGGCAGAAGGTGAAGAGAGATGCAGAGGAACTCTGAGGAGCTCTTGCATTCGTTATCTAAAGAATTCCCCAAAGCAGAGACCCTAAATAGCCAGAAAAGGAGGTTTGGCTACTTAGGAGAGAGGATAGGCTAGCAACACCTGTAGGAGCCTATCAGAAGGAGTCTCTGACGTCACCTGCTGGCACTGGCCACTCAGAGCAGTCTAGTGTGCCAGCAGCACGTCTGTTTTCAAGATTGCAGAGGTCTGGAGCACACTGGAGGAGCTCTGGGCACCTCCCAGGGGAGGTGCAGGTCAGGGGAGTGGTCACTCCCCTTTCCTTTGTCCAGTTTCGCGCCAGAGCAGGGCTGGGGGATCCCTGAACCGGTGTAGACTGGTTTATGCAGAAATGGGCACCATCTGTGCCCATGAAAGCATTTCCAGAGGCTGGGGGAGGCTACTCCTCCCCAGCCCTAACACCTACTTCCAAAGGGAGAGGGTGTAACACCCTCTCTCTGAGGAAGTCCTTTGTTCTGCCTTCCTGGGCCAAGCCTGGCTGGACCCCAGGAGGGCAGAAACCTGTCTGAGGGGTTGGCAGCAGCAGCAGTGAAACCCCGGGAAAGGCAGTTTGGCAGTACCCAGGTTCTGTGCTAGAGACAGGGATGCATGGAATTGTACCCCCAATACCAGAATGGTATTGGGGTGACAATTCCATGATCCTAGACATGTTACATGGCCATGTTCGGAGTTACCATTGTGACGCTACATATAGGTAGTGACCTATATGTAGTGCACGTGTGTAATGGTGTCCCCGCACTCACAAAGTCCGGGGAATTTGCCCTAAACAATGTGGGGGCACCTTGGCTAGTGCCAGGATGCCCACACACTAAGTAACGTGGCACCTAACCTTCACCAAGTGAGGGTTAGACATATAGGTGACTTATAAGTTACTTATGTGCAGTGAAAAATGGCTGTGAAATAACGTGGACATTATTTCACTCAGGCTGCAGTGGCAGTCCTGTGTACGAATTGTCTGAGCTCCCTATGGGTAGCAAAAGAAATGCTGCATCCCATAGGGATCTCCTGGAACCCCAATACCCTGGGTACCTAGGTACCATATACAAGGGAATTATAAGGGTGTTCTAGTGTGCCAATGAGAATTGGTAAAATTAGTCACTAGCCTGCAGTGACAATTTTAAAAGCACAGAGAGCATAAACACTGAGGTTCTGGTTAGCAGAGCCTCAGTGGTACAGTTAGGCACCACACAGGGAACACATATAGTCCACAAACTATGAGCACTGGGGTCCTGGCTAGCAGGATCCCAGTGACACATATCAAACACACTGACAACATAGGGTTTTCACTATGAGCACTGACTAGCAGGATCCCAGTGAGACAGTAAAAACACCCTGACATATACTCACAAACAGGCCAAAAGTGGGGGTAACAAGGCTAGAAAGAGGCTACCTTCCTACCACAGGTTTCCAGGAATGCTACTTGGACAGTCATGATACTTCTGCAGCCTCCTAATCCTGATGAATAGTGTTCTGCATAGGATTTACCTCTGTACAAAGGAAATGGAGTGTTCTGGGAAAATGCTAATTTTTTCCTCCCCAGAAAAAATCTTTCCCTATAAAAAAAAGCTCTTTCCTCAGGACGATCAGTTCTCCTTCTGGTTCTCGATGTAGGGTGTGCTGCAGCCCTTGGAAGGAGTAAAATCTCCAACTATTTCCAAGGTGGAAATGTGTCAGAGAGGAGGCTTAGAATCCACATAAATGTACACACCTGTGGCCATTATCAAAATCACTCCTCAGAATGCCCACTTTCCACCCCTTGAGTGGAATTACGAATTGCATATTTCTACCCACTTGTGTCAGGGGAATCCACATTGCAAATTCATTTATTCATGCCAGGAATCCGGCAGGCACAATTTATATCTCTCTGGCAATTACCCAATTTACACCAAAAAGACCCTTGTGAATAGGCTCCTACATCCCTAGTGATTATAGTCACATCAAGCCTTAACAATATAGTAAGGTCGACAACCAATGCTAAGCAATGGTAGCTGCTTGCCCATTTAGGCATAATGAATCTTGTTGAAAATTATTATAGTGCAATATTCTTATGCGTCTTTACCTACATACACTTCACCACAATCTCCAGATTCGCTGACAGAACGGTTAAAGCATGAATGATACAGCACAGAAATGAAGACTAGCAAGAGAAAAAGGTAAGGATTAAATGAAACAGAGGAACATTTGGATGCCCCTGCTTTAAAACATATTTAGAAGCAACTGTCTTGAAATAGACAGGAAACTAGCCTCCCGAGATCAAACGAGACAGGAACTGAGAAAGCGTTAACATGGATGCCACCTCTCAACCATATTCACTTTAATATAAAAATGGTGAAAAGCCCTGGACCCATGGGTTCAATTAGTTCAGTAAATTACTATAAACATTTTGAAGTAAACAAAGCAAATGTTCCACTACAATTGAGCACTTGCCAATATAGTGAAAGGATCTTTCTGCCAGGGGCTATAGGACAATGGACATAAGATATTCTTAATCTTTATGATAATAAAATGTCACCATAAAGAAAAAACATAAAAAATATAGTCAACCAAGAAGCAATTTGTGAGACATTTTAGTTTCTACCTGAGCTAGTGATCTTGAAAAAAAAGGAACACGTTAGCATTCATCACAACAAGTAAAAGTAGTGAAAGATGACGCTGTATAAAGCATGAAACAATTTAAAGACTACAAGAATGCAAAACTACTAAGATAAAGCACGCAAAAGATATTGGGAGCTCACAAAGAATGGGGTGAAATCCTAAACAGCTTATCTAAAAGAACAAGTTACTTACCTTCGGTAACGCTTTTTCTGGTGGATACACTGACTACCTGTGGATTACTCACCTTATGAATTCGATCCTTGCGCCAGCATCCGACGGAAAGTCTTCTTCCTAGCTGTCTACGTCGACGAGGACGTCATAATGGCACGGCTCCGCGTGACTCCGTCTGACGTCAGCGTGCCAATAAGAGGTCCCCGTCAGCGTACTAACGTCAGTTTCACCTCACTTTTTTCGTGCCTTTAAAGGAAATAGGAGTAAACCGACCATGAAAATTGATAAATAATATAGAAAGATATACACACACAAAAACCTTGATCATTTAAATAATCCATTCTTATTGAGAGCTGGAATACATAAATATATAAAATAAATAGAGAAATATCACTATATACATATAAATATACATATATAAGCGCTTTCATATATATATATATATATATAAATAAATATAAATCTAAATACTGCAAGATAAGAGTGTAACCAGGCAGGCAACGGGGAGGCGGGAGGGACCGTGAGGAATCCACAGGTAGTCAGTGTATCCACCAGAAAAAGCGTTACCGAAGGTAAGTAACTTCTTCTTCTGATGGATACAACTACCTGTGGATTCCTCACCTTATGAATAGAGTCCCAAGCAGTACCGCACTCGGTGGTGGGTGCCCACCTGATTACACTAAGAAATCTTGCAATACCGAGCGAGCAAAGTGACCGTCCCTCCTCATCTCGGAGTCTAAACAGTAATGTTTCACGAAAGTATGGAGGGACGCACAAGTTGCCGCTTTACATATATCCATCAATGGAACTCCCCTCGCCAAAGCCGAGGATGCGGATTTAGCCCTAGTAGAGTGGGCCCTGATACCTTCAGGAGGGACCTTTTTTGCCAAAGAGTAACAGATCTTTATACACAAGATAACCCACCTGGAGAGTGTCCTTCTGTACAGCTCTGCCCTTTTGTTGACCAGCATATCCAACAAACAGTTGCTCATCCAAACAAAAGTTTTTAGTTCTTTCGAGATAAAAACTCAGGGCCCTCTTAGGGTCCAACCTATGGAGTCTCTCTTCCTCTTTAGACGGGTGGGGAGGAGGATAAAAAGCAGGAAGAGTCATATTCTGCCCTAAATGAAAAGGGGTGAAAACCTTTGGCAGAAAAGCAGCCCTGGTTTTTAGAACCACTTTATCAGGGAAAAACACAGTGAAAGGGGGCTTAACGGAGAGCACCTGAAGCTCTCCAATCCTCCTAGCAGAAGTAATTGCGATCAAGAAAACCGTCTTGAAGGCTAATATCTTAATGGACATGAATGCATGGGCTCGAAAGGCGAACCCATTAAGAATGTTAAAACAATATTTAAGTCCCACTGAGGCATGTGAAAAGGAGTAGGAGGAAAGCTATTCACCAAACCCTTAAGGAACCTATGTACAATGGGAGACTTGAATAAAGACTGCTGATCCGGAAGGCAAAGAAACGCCGACAGAGCTGCCAAATAACCCTTAACTGTAGCTATAGCACAGCCTTTCTTCGCCAAACTGAGAACAAACAAAAGTACATCTGAAAGATGGGCCTTTAAAGGATCTTTTTGGTTCTCTCCACACCACAACACAAATTTTGCCCACCTTCCGGCATAAATAGACCAAGTGGAGTGTCGCCTGGACGATAGTATAACATCCACTACATCCGGTGGGAGAGAAAAAGAACTCAGGTTGCCCCATTCAATCTCCAGGCATGAAGGTGCAGGCTCTGGAGGTGGGGGTGTAGAACCTGCCCCTGCGAATGAGAGAGGAGATCTGCCCTGAGCGGGAGACGGAGTGGAGGGCACTGAGAGAGTTGAAGTAGGTCTGTATACCATGCCCTTCTCGGCCAGTCCGGTGCCACCAATATGACTTGGGCCCGGTCTTGACGAACCTTCCTCAAAACCCAAGGAATCAAGGGTATGGGGGAAACGCGTAAAACAACTGGCCGTTCCAGGACATCTGAAACGCGTCCCCCAACGCCCCTTGCATCGGATACTGGAGGCTGCCGAATAACGGGCAATGCGCGTTCTCCCGAGTGGCAAATAAATCCACCTGAGGAGTACCCCACATCTCGAAGATGTGGAGGACTAGATCCGGATGGAGACGGCACTCGTGGTCTAATGAGAAGTGACGACTGAGAACGTCCGCATGTACATTCAACACTCTGGCCAAATGATTTGCCATCAAGCAAATCTGATGGTCCTGAGCCCAGGACCAGAGTCGTAGGGCTTCTCGGCAAAGAAGATACAACCCCACTCCTCCCTGCTTGTTTATATACCACATCGCGGTAGTGTTGTCCGTCAGGATCTGAACTGACTGACCGCGAAGGGAAGGGAGGAAGGCCTTGAGCGCCAAACGTACAGCCCGCAATTCCAACAGATTGATATGCAACATCTGTTCCGCTGGAGACCAACGACCCTTGATCTCCACGTCCCCCAGATGAGCTCCCCACCCTAGAGTGGAAGCATCCGATATCACTGTAGCCACCGGAGGAGGTAGTGAAAACGGTTTTCCTTGAGAAAGGTTGCCGTCCACTGTCCACCAATGAAGAGCCGCTACAGCGTCCCTGGAGATCTTTATTGAATCCCTGAGATCTCCCTTGTGCTGGAACCACTGTCTGCGGAGACACCACTGAAGAGCCCTCATATGCCAGCGAGCATGAGTGACCAACATAATGCAAGAAGCAAACAGACCTAGCAGGCGTAAGACTTTGAGGACTGGAACTGCCGCTCCTCTTTGAAACAAAGGAATCAGTGCCTGAATGTCCCGTACCCGCTGAGGCGGGGGGTAGGCCCGAAACCTTGCCGTGTCCAATACTGCCCCTATGAACAGGAGGCGTTGAGAGGGCTCCAAGTGAGATTTGGGTACGTTCACCAAAAAACCCAGATCGAACAACAACTGCGTTGTCATTCGCAGATGAGACAACACAATCTCTGGAGACTTGGCTTTGATCAACCAATCGTCCAGGTAGGGAAAAACCGCTACCTCCCTCTTTCTGAGATGTGCTGCAACAACTGCCATCACCTTTGTGAAGACCCGGGGTGCTGAAGTAAGACCAAACGGGAGGACCGCAAACTGGTAATGTTGCGATCCGACCACAAAACGGAGATACTTCCTGTGCAACTTGACTATGGGAACATGAAAGTACGCGTCCTGCAAGTCGACAGACACCATCCAGTCTCCTTCGTTCAACACCAACAGCACCTGCGCTAGGGTCAGCATTTTGAATTTTTCCTGCTTGAGGAACAAATTCAAAATCCTCAAGTCTAGGATCGGCCTTAGACGACCGTCCACTTTGGGAATCAGGAAATACCTTAAATAACACCCCTGACCCCTTTCCTGCAACGGTACCAACTCTATAGCGCCCTTTGCCAACAGGACTACAACCTCCTGTTGCAACAACAGAAGATGTTCTTCTGAACAAAAGGAGGGACGGGGAGGGAAGGGAGGAGGAAACTCCTGAAAGGGGAGAGCAGATCCCTTTTCCACAATTCCTAGCACCCACGATTCTGTTGTAATTGACCTCCATTGCTGCAGAAAAAGACTCAATCTTCCCCCTACAGGAGAAGTGTGACTGATAAAGTGGGGGAAAACTAGGGCTGCTTCTGCTGCTGTCCACCAGAGGAGGATGAAGAAGAAGAGAGCTGCTGGGCTGGACCTCTAGCCCTACCCCTACCTCGCCCTCTGAAGGCACGATAGGGCGGGTTGGCAGGCTGTTGGGCATAAGATTGAGACCTACGAAAGGCAGAACCTCTAGCAAACCCTCGAAACCTACGAAAAGACCTGTACAATGTAGCAGAAGGGGTCTGCAAACCCAGGGACTTAGCTGTAGCCCGACAGTCCTTAAACCGTTCAAGGGCAGAGTCTGCCTTGTCCCCAAACAGCTTTTCCACATCAAATGGAAGGTCCATTAAAGTGGATTGTACATCCAACGAGAAGCCCGAAGACCTTAGCCAGGCATGCCTTCTCGTAGCCACCGATGTTCCCATGGCCCTGGCTATAGAATCCGTAGTATCCAGGCCAGATTGAATAATCTGCTGTGCAGCAGCTTGCGCATCCAAGAAAAGGGCCCCAAAAGATTTTCGCACTTCCTGTGGCAGATCTTTTGCCCTCTCCTTCGCAGAGTCCATTAGGGCATGAATGTATCTGCCTAGCACCCAAGTGGAATTGGTAGCTTTCAGGGCCATGCTGCAAGCGGAGAAAATTTTCTTCGAGGATTGCTCCATCCTCTTGGATTCTCTGTCTGTTGGAACACCAGGGAATGTACCGGGGGCAGATTTTGCAGAACATGATGCCTGAACCACCAAACTCTCCGGAGTGGGGTGACGAGATAGAAAAACTGGATCACCTGGGGCACTCCTAGGCCTTCTCACCACTGCCCTGTTCACCGCAGGAGATATCACCGGCTTTTTCCACAGGTCCATAATAGGCTCAGTCAACGCCTCATTAAAAGGCAACAAAGGGTCAGCACTGGAGGAAGAAGGATGAAGAACCTCAGTGAGCAGTTTAGTCTTAACTTCTGCCGTGGACAAAGACAAATCCAGATAGTCAGCTGCCTTCCTCACCACAGCATGGAAAGAGGCGGCCTCCTCAGTAAACTCCCCAGGAGAAGCAATGTCCTACTCCGGGGAAGTACCCAACCCACTTGCAGTGGCAAGTCCCTGGAAATCATCAGAAGGCTCTATCTCACCTTCCTCAAGCCTTGTGTATTACTCTTCCTTCAGAAGCCTCAACGCCTTCCTTCGAGATCTTAAATGCGTTTCCAGAGCCGGTGTCGACAAGGACTCCATCGACGCCATGATATCAGACCTTGAATTGGTTCCGGAAGGCTCCCGGATTCAACCGGCGCTGAAGTCGGCAGAATGTACAGAAGGAGATGGAGCCGGTCTGGATGAGGCCACCAATGGCGCCGGATGGTGCGGAGAAGGAGTCGGACGAGAAGCTGACGGATCCACAGTCCCAGACGAAGGACTCCTGCCAGGGGAAACTCCTGGCGCCGGACCACCAGGCTCTGTAGGGCAGAAGGGCATGAATGCACGGAAAAAGGAAAACTGACGTTAGTACGCCGACGGGGACCTCTTATTGGCACGCTGACGTCAGACGGAGTCACGCGGAGCCGTGCCATTAGGACGTCCTCGTCGACGTAGACAGCTAGGAAGAAGACTTTCCATCGGATGCTGGCGCAAGGATTGAATTCAGAAGGTGAGGAATCCACAGGTAGTTGTATCCATCAGAAACGACTTGCACCTTTGTTAAATATACAGCCAGTAAACGTATCTTGGCTATCTACAAGTAGATTGCAAACTAGAGGAAATCTTGAAAGCAAAGACAAAGGTTTAGTCTTTAATGTTTTTGTTCTCTTTTAATTTATCATTTATCCTTCAACTTATTTGTGGCACCTCTTTATTAACATTGTGTCTACGTATCTCAAATGTGTTGATCAGTTCCAGCTATACCACATACATTTTTCATCTAGTGAGATATTTAGGGTTAATTGTGAACCTTCACACCATGGTCATCAGAGATTGCACCCTGGTGCCTTTTCATTGAAATATATGTACGATACATCTTACCTTAAAAAATTAAAGCATAGGCTGGTCTCTTACTTGCTCCGGCTTCTGGTCTAAGAAAGGACTTTAATTCCCTAGGGTGCTCAATATCTACCAACTGTTCATTCTTCAACCTTTCACTGATCTTCTGGCATAGAACCTGATATAGCAAAGGTATGCTGATTTCCCTAAGGATATCTGTTGTCCTAAATTGTCATAAGTTGGTCAAGGAAACGACCCTGTATTTAAAAGTAATTTTGCTTGAAATCAATTCTTCCTTTACAACAAAGTTTATGTCAAATGAGTAAAGGAAAGGAGAAGCAGTCCCACTGCTGAAATGAAGCCCACTGACATCACTAGTCTTCAGGCAATTTGGAAACTTCCTCTTTCCATGAAAGCAATGGAATGTGCATCATGTTCGCAGCTGCAACATTTTTATGAATCTAACAGGTCACAAATCCCATGATTTTGGTTTTCATCCATGAAGAACACAATTAGTGATATAGCAGATGACATGGAATGGATTGCAGATGGAGAGGCAAAGCAACAGGTACCTATAATATATTAGATTTGTGCCGGATTTGAGACCAATAAGCATCTTGTACTACTGAGGAGGCTGTAAGCTGCGGTTTATAAAGGAACTGCACTCTCCCCTTGATCCTTTATAGCTACGGAATAGTCATCTATGGCACTTCCTCATCATGAATCAAGACAGACAACGGTTTGTGCAATCCAAAATGGATTAGTCTTAAGGACTCTTGGTAGAGCAGAACAGAAACTCTGGATTCTCATATTATTTGTATGTTTAAGACACACAGCTTCTGCTATTTAAGCAAGCAATTTCAGTAATGTACATTTGGTAGTTGCGGACTGGATGAATCGCAATGTCCTAAGGTGTAATCCTTGAAAAACTCAGATTCTGGGTTTCAACCACATAGAAGATGACAGAACACAATTTTACCCACTCCTGGACCCCACCCCACTCATATCAAACAAGTCTACAACCTTGAAGTTAACAATAAGGAAGACTAGTCAAACAAGCCAAGCTTCAATTCTTTTTTTATTCAGTTATATAACAATAACCATAAATCACATAAATACATAACATATAAAATACAAAACATTTAAAAAAGAATAAAAGCTCAAATATTTAAAATCTTAAAAGCTTCCAATTTAATTTACAGTCAAAATTGGAAAAATATAAATATTTAATAATTAAAAAGAATTTACACTGTTTCGCCAACTTATAGCTCCCTTTGAGAAGGACCCCACCCCGACAAACCAATACATATGGGACCATACACAACACACAAATAGGCTGGACGCTACTGCACAAAACCCTTTTTTCTCTCAGTAGGGGGAATAACAATCTTAGTCTAAACGGTGCATAAACAAATCACAAAACATGGTAAAACGTATTAGAGCCTGAAAAGACACCCAATCACATGGGCAAGTTTGTATGGATTTCAAATCATACTGGCCAAGCTGGAAGCACAAATTACTTCTAATTATTCATAATCAGAAGCGAATAATGAGTGACCTTTCCCACACATTTTGTACCATCAAAAGATACAGCTCAGTATCCCACCTGCCTCTTTAGCATTAAGAAATCCCTCACCATTGGTTTCCTTAATACCTCTGCCTCCTTTTTTCTCCCAGAATTTTTAAAAATTCTCCTTTGCCCATCATTTATCGGTACGTATTAAACATTGTAGGGCATAAAACATTTCAGGCCTACCAAGGGATGTGGTGACCTCTTTTATATATGCCAACCAGGCGATATCCAGAACTTGATCACATGCCAAACAGTGACGCAACATTTCCCTATGTAGGGAGGCACAATCATTTGACCAGATGGAAATCTCTAGCAATAGGGGCGCAATCTTAATCCCATCCTCCACGAACACCAAATTAAATTCCTCGTGTAGGCAAAACCTGGAGATATTTTGCCCCACACCCAATAACCTTCTACAGAAGTGATTTTCCTCTATCTGGGGGGCTGTGTTACCCAAACAGCCCCCGAGTGGTGCCCCATACATAAGAACCAGGGGGCATTTACGTCTATACACCTCAAGCAGAGGCTGAATAGAATAGGTTTATTTCCCACTCTTACGGCAAACTCAAAAGTAGCTCCTAAAGTAGCATTAAAACACGCACATCGCCTTGAAATGTAGGGCTTCCATGTTCCTTTTTCATCAAAAGTTACCCCTAGATAAGGAAATTCCAGCACACGGCTGATGTTTTGGTCGCTGATCTTCAAAGCACCCACTTTGCTCAGTGGCCTGCCACAGACCATAAAATGGGACTTTCTGCTGTTAGCCTCTAAGTCTAAATCAGACATAAAATCACCATACGGCTTAACCATCTTGTGGAGTCCGTTCATACTAAGGGCCATCAGCACCGCATCATCTGCATATATCAGGCTGGCAAACTCCTACCATTTATTATAGGAACATCCTTACATCTTTCCACCCGATAATTGTGCAACCATTTGTGTATAAAAGAAACTGGCGCGGGCCAAAACACACCCCTGTCTCACACCTCTTAAAATTAAAACGTTCCGTGCATTCCCCAGGAGTCCCATATCTCACGGTTGCGTTTGCCCCAGAGTTTAGGTATCGGAGCAATTTCACAATTTGGGGCTCCAAACCCATCGAGGTTAAACGTTCCCATAACTTGCTGCCGTTTACTTTGTCAAAAACAAAGCTAAGATCCATAAACGCAAGATACAGGGTACCCTTCTTTGCCTGCATGTGTTTACCGATCAACATGAGCAAGTTCAAACATTGCTCCAGAGTCCCCCAGCCCTTCTCTAAAACCATACTGCACCTTACTCAGCACATCATGCTCTCTCATCCATTCCTCAATATGCTGTAAAACAATTTGTCCCATCATTTTCATTGAAGAGTCTAAGAGTTTGATTGGGCGGTAGAATTTGGGATCACTCCGGTTTCCCTTTTTGAACATGGGGTCGATACATGCAGATTTCCAGGAGGAAGGGATTCCTGCATTCATTGCGGCATTTAAGACATTTAGCATTATAGGTGCCCACAACTGAGGAACACTTTCATCCAAGTCCATTGGGATTGTATCAGGGGCCCAGCGCTTTGTGGCTTGAGCTATCTTGCATAGCTGCAAACACTTCATGAAGTGTTTGTTCTAATGGTCAAATTTGAAGTATGACCTGCCAGCTTATGCATGTCCTCCCCTTGGGTTCCTCCCAGGAAAACCCTACAAAAATGACTCACCCACACGTCAGGGGGTATATTGCAGTCCAGGCCTTCTGGGTACCCCTGTTGACTATCTTCCAGAACAGGCTTGAGTTTTTAGTGCATGACATGCTCCAAATCCTCCCAAGCCTGCTTCTTGAGCGGTTTTCTTTCTTTCAGAGCAGATTTATACTGAGCCCGTACACTACTCACATAGGCCTTACCCTGGGCTGTGCCTTCGATGCCCTCTTCAGGGTTTACTAAACCATCCTCCCTGATGCTTAGGAATGGTCTCTTAATTTTTGGTCACAAGTTCCTTGATGGCGTCATTTAACTTATTCACCGCATCAATCACTTCCTCAGGTGAGGGGGAATCAGCCAAAAGAATCCCCGTTATTTAAATTTTGGCTCACCATCCTACCTGTGGATGCTCACCTGTCTTCAACCAATTCTCCTGCCCTGATCTTTTATTATCAAGCCTACCAGCCCACCAATCTCCGACGTGCACATGTTGCATGGAAAGTTTAGGGAGATCGTGAGGGGGTTGTGATCACTAATGTGCTGCCTCTTCACTTCTCCATCCTGGATCAGATTTCCCACTGAAGAGGACACAATGATATGATCAATTATCAACCCAGTCCCTCTCCCCACAAAAGTTGGTACCTGATTTTCACATGCAGATTCTAGGTCAAAAGTATTCTGCAAACCCAGTCTCTGTTATCCCTTAATAAGGGACCTTGCCCTTACATCCTGTATATCCTCAGGTGCAGGGCAACCATAATCCCGCTCAAAGGGATTCTGAACAGTATAATAGCCCCATATCCTTGCATTAAAGTCTGCAGATACAATTGCATGGAATTCCATACCACAGGTTTTTAACCTACCCTTCAGTATCTGCAATGCCGACAAAAGGGCCCTGATTTGGCAACCAGAATCCCATACTGCATTGCAGAAGTTTACCAAAAGGGCGTTATACTTTTTGGGGGAAAACCACCCAAATAATGAGGAGACCCTAATGTCTACAATTAATCTAATAAGCTCTAGCAATCTTAGAGATGCGAACCAGGGTGACTAAATCCCCTTTTGGGCGACAACCAGGCACCTGTTCTGCCGGAACGGCAAACCTTTGGAATCCATCCCGTACCACAGCACCTTCTGACCAGGTTTCCTAAAGTAAAATAAAATCATAGCCTGAAATAAACTTTACCCATTGCTCATCTTGCAGCTTAGTGTCATATCCTGCCACATTCCAAGAGATTAGCCGAGTCAAGGAAGACACCTCACCCAACCCTGGGGTTTTAATAGGCGACCTCCATGAAACTACCTTATTTTTTTTTTTTTTTTACCTCCTGCATTAACGGATGCACCCCCCTCATACGGTCAAATATTCTGCTCCAGGTCCCAGAGTACAATAAAACTATTTTCCACTGTAAGTGGTTGCTGACCCTCCAGCAGTTTGGGAAGGCCCCTGCCTCGGAAACCGCCTAAGGACCGGGTGTGCCTATAAAAGAAGCCTAAAGGGGCCATACCAATCTTTTCACTCGCCTGTGGATCCATGGATCGTGACATGAGCAGACGCTGGGCTAGACCTGGGTGTATATACAGTTCACTATAATACAGTCCCCTTGTCCATCCTTTTATAGGGGGCCCACCCACCCAATCCTTCTAACAAATAAAATATCCATAATGTCCTTGCAGTTAAAAGCACAGTTTTTACTCAGCCAATGTCCTGTCTTGTTCTTCAGCTGTTCAATGGATTCCCTTACACCCAGAGATAACGGTGGAACATTTGTAAGTATTACCACATAAGGGGTACAGTCAGGTGGAAGTTCCAAACGGGCGAGTGGGCGACCATTACAAAAGTGCAAATTTTGACCCCTTCTCCACTGTTGAACTGCATTCTCTCCAGTCCGGCTCCCGGATCTCCCTCGAATACCATTTCTACTAGATTCCCCTGTAGTTCTACACAAATTCACCTGGCCCGTCTTTGCATGCTTTACAAGGATGCCTGTATTTGGATGGTGCAGGGACTGCTGGGTAACACTTGCCACAATTGCTGGGTTTTCATCCAGCGGGGTTTCCTTTACCAGGATGGGGTCATTACATTCAAGATCCAAAGTCCCACACTTTTTAGGTGCAGTACATCCTCCACAACATTATTTACAGCTGCTGCCAGGGGTGATTTGAGCAATTCTACCTGGTGTACCACAGGCCGACTTCACTATCAGAAAGCTCATAAACCTCATCATTGGATGATGCTCCCTGCCAGTCACTAATTTCCAATGAAAGGCGTCTTTCTGCCAAATCTATCTCCTTTGAGACTAGCCCAACCGCTAGGGCTAGAAAGGAGTCTAAAGTTGAATGTGGTGGACCCCCTTGCTGATTCTTCACCCTTCTGCAGAGTCCTCTTCCTGTCCATCCTGCCAAATTATACAGCAACCTTTTCCATCCAATGCACTTCTCAAGCGCTAGACAGTTACAGCTTTGGGAGGGTGAGTCAGAAAACCCCTTTCAGCTATGATCTGAAAGGGATATTTGAAGTTGGCACTCACCCTGCTTTTGCCAGATGTCAGAGGGGTGTCCCAGCTCAGCCTAGCCTCTTTCAGCCGCTGACGGGTGTGGACGAGCCTGCGTATGGCCCGGGCTTTGCCCAGGCACTTTATAGCGCTCGTTGATGAGTATGAGCAGCTGTGGCACGGGAATGGCAGCCTCCTGGGGCCAGAGTGCACTCTGGGAGGTGAAATCCCTCCTTGAGAGTGTAGCGTGCCCCCAGCCCAGCTTATTTAAGTAACAAAGTGCTGTTTCCCTATTTATGATCAAATCTGCATATTTAGAAGCCTTCTCCCTATATGGTCATAAGGTCTTGGAAGTCACTACGTTTTTCCTAAAGAACACAAATTACTGCAATGGAATTTACTAGGAGGTATGCATCATTTTCTTTTGCATAATCAAGTACATTTCTGAACAATTAGGCTAACATACAGCTGCACAGAATGTATAAATGGCATCTGGTGCTTGATTTTAGAATGAGATAAGTTCTCACATCTATTTTGGACCTGAAGACCCACTTCCTACTAAAACAAAAAAAAAGCATAAAAACATTAAGTGTATTAAGCAATTAAACATTAAGCAAACAGCAGCCACTCAAGCTCTGGTTGTTTGCATTGTTCCTGTGTGCTCATGATAAATGTTTGCTGCCCAGAACAAGTAATCACATGATGTTGTATAATTTCAGGAATTTTGCATAGCTACTTTAACTTACCAAAATTACATGAGATAACACCTGCGTAACAGAAATTTCACCTGGGCTTTGATTTTACCTTTATCTTCCTATGGATGGCATAGCCAATAAAAATGACAGCTTGCACTTTGTTACGTCTGCAACAATATAATATTTTGACAGCTCTTCTGCAGCTGCATTGGTCACTAACCAAGACACATATTCACTTTTAGGGTTGAGCCTGCGAGTGCATGCGCTAGTGCATGCGTCTCGCTTATTAGGCTTTGTTGTGTACAGTAAAGGACTTGGAGGCAGTCTGTCGCTCACCATTAGTTGGCTTGCGTGGCTCTCTTCTTTATAGCCTTGTAATTTATCCACTTCAGGTCTGGCATCATTTCCGTTTCTCTTTGTGGCACAGGGACCAAGCACTGATTGATTCAACTTAATCAGTGCCTGTCTGCCTCTCCTGACGTGTTCGAGGTACTATTTTGTTCTTTTTAACTTCTAGTGCCCTGCAAACAGAAGGCTTGTGACTGGCAAAAATGTACCCAGCAGGACAAACAAAATTGCTAAGTTTTCTTCTTTACAGCTAACTTTCTTTTAATTTGCCAAGTCGTCTTTTCTCACTTCCACTCATGTTTTATTTTGTTTTTGCTCGTGAGAGCTCCTCTCAAAAGATTAACTTGCTGGCAATATTGCAATGCAACATTGTTTCTTTATTATGTGTAATTTATGAAATGATGCTTTAACACATATTTGTGCAGTGTACCCCAATCCACTCCCCTTCAATTTATCCCACTCCAATCCACCCCACTCCAATCCAATCCAATCCTTACCACTAACCCAATCCAATCCTCCCAACCCACTCCAATCTAATCTGCTCTACTCCAATTAACCCCACTAATCCAAAACAATCTGTACCACTACAAAACAAACTGCCCCACTGCAATTCAAAACAATCTGTCCCACTCCCATCTGCCCCACTTCAAACCAAAACAATCCGCCCCACTCTAATCCAAAACAATACACTCCACTCCAATACAATTCATCTTACCCCAATCCAATCCACCCCACACCAACACACACCAACCCAACCCACCCTACTTTAAACCACCTTAATAAAAGATGCCCCACTCCAATCCAAAGCAACCTGTACTACTCCAATCCACCCTACTCCAATCCAAAACAACCTACCCCACTCTAATCTGATCCACTTTAATTCAATAACCCGACCGATTCCAACCTGCCTCACTCCAATCCCACAGAGCCCACTTCAATCCAAAACAATCGTCCCCAATCCAATCCAACCCACCCAAACCCAACTCCAATCCACTCCACTAAAATCCAGTCCACCCCACCCTAATCCAGCCCATTCTACCCCACTCCAATCCAATCCAGCCCAATCTACTCCACTCCAATACACCTCACCTCAACCCAATCCACCCCACTACAATCCACTACACTGCAACCCACCCCACTCCAATCCAACCCAAAATACTCCAGTCCAACCCACCCTACTCCAAACCAATCCAACCTACCTACCTCACTCCAATCCAGTCCACTCCACCCCACTCTAATACATCTCACCCCACTCCAATCCCCCCTACTCCAGTCCAACCCATCCGACTCAAGCCCAATCCGGCCCACTGCAATCCATCCAATCCACCTCAATCAAATCCAATCCAATCGACCTATAAAACCCAGGTCCATCCCACTCCAAAACAATCCACATTAATCCAATCAACCTCACTCCAAACCACCTTAATCTACCCCACTTCAATCTAGTCCCCTCCTCCAATCAATCCACCCCACTCCAAGCCAATTCACTCCAATCCACCACAATCCCCTTTATTTCAATCCACACCATCCCAATTCTCTCCTTCCCTATCCAGCACACCACAAATCCAATCCACCACACTCAATCCAATCCTCCACCCTAATATTCCACCTCACTCCAATGCACACCACCCCAATCAGATACACCCCAATCCAATTCAGTCCAATCTACCCCACTCCTGTGCAATCCACCCCATTGCAATCTCTCCCACCCCAATCCAACTCACCCTACTCCAATCCAACCCACACAGTTTCAGTCCAAACCACCCTATTCCAGTCTAATCCACTATATTCCAATCCACCCACACCACCCAGTCCTTTCCACTCTAATACAATCAACATTAAACCACCCTACTCCAGTCCAATCCGCCTCACTCCAAACCACCTTAATCTACCCCACTTCAAGCCAGTCCACCTCCTCCAATCAATCCACCCCACTCCAATCCATTGCACTCCAGTCCAATCCACTCCATCCACCCACAATTCAGCCCACCCCACCCCTATCCAATCTACCCCAAATAATTCCACCACTCAATTCAATCTACAAGCAATCCAATCCACTACACTAATCCACCCCATTCAATCCAATCCACACCACCCCAATCAGATAAGCCCCAATCCGATTCACCCCATTCCAGTACAATCTACCCAACTCCAGTCCACCCCACTGCAATCTGTCCCATCCCAATCCAACCCACCCTACTCCAATCAAATCCACACTACTCTAGTCCATACCACCCCACTCCAGTCCATTCCACCTCAATCTCCCACCCCAGTCCATACCAGTCCAATGCAATCTAGTCCACCTCACTCCAAACCACCTTAATACACCCACTTCAATCCAGTCCACCTACTCCAATCAATCCACCACAAGCCACTCCAATCCACCCATCCCTATCGGATCCACCTATCACTATAGAATCCACCCCACCCCAATCCACCCCATTTAATCCAATCCACCTCACTCCAATTCACCCCATGTCACCCCAGATACACCCCAATCCGATTCACCCCACTCCAGTCCACTCCACTCCACCTCAAAGCAATCTACCCCAGTCCAAACCTGGTTCTATTTAAATAATGTATTTTTATAACTGACACACATGAAAGATCAATGTGTCGTAAAACATATACATAGCATATTAGTGTGTATATCTATTTATCACAGTTATTGAGGGAGGGTATAGTGACACACTTGAGGTTTGAAGTCTCTCCAGCCACTCACCAAGCTCAGCAATGGTAAAAGCATATTACACTCAGCACAGCAGCCTATGAGAGACAGATTGATATGGACAATCCAAAAAGGGAGCACCCTGTTTTACATTTCAGCTCGAAATGATAAATTCACTGACGAGCTCTGGTGAAGCACCTGTGCGCCTACTGAGTGGTACAAAAACCTGAGAATACGGTTAGGCGGCATTTCAAGCAACCCCGTCAACAACACTTTGCTCTCCGCTGATGACACCAAAAGCCAGAAACATGTGTCCGGAGATACGGCAATCGCCGCACCAACTTATGGTGAAAAACTTTCTACAACGTTATAGCACTTACTGCACCCATTTATGGTGAAAGACTTTGAAATATTATTCAAATTCATCCTAATTACTGCATTTATCATGATGCTGTGGGGCTATTTGAGCTGAAATGTAAGACAGGGTGCTCCCTTTTTAGATTGTAGATTGATATAGAGTTAGCAAGAGATAGCTGGAGAGAGAACAGAGACAGCGAGACAGAGAGAGACAGTGTGAGATAGAGATAAAGCTTGAGATAGAACAACAGACAGATAAAAATACATAACTGTTAACTATTTTATTTTGTCAAATATTGTAATTGAGGAGTTCTGGTAACATCATAAACCACAAGGCCGAAGGATGGTAATAAAGGGCCATGTTACCTGGTATATATTTTTTATATTACATATTTATTTTGAGAGACTTGGCCTGAATAGGATATTTACTTCAAAGTGCAACTAACAATGGGCACTGACAAATTTATATTTCAGATTTTTGCCCTTCATTAATACGATGTTGATAAAATAATTAACAATGTTCAGGACCATTAGGTTTATGTGAATCTCTAGAGGAGGTGTATCAGTGGATAATATGTGCTTACAACATTTGGCACAAAATTTGCAGATTTCAGGAAAATGTTAATGTGATCTTAGATGCATATAAATATCATTGCCATTAAATGTGCTTCTTAATATAATAATTTGTGCTGCATGATTTAGATAACAGAGCCACATAGTTCTAGTAACCATCACAAAGACAAAAGCTCTGCAGAAGGTTTTGGGGACTGTCATTATTATGATGAAACAAATATTTCACAGAGAACCATGAAATATTTCCCATATTTTATCATTCTCCAGTTGGGAGCCTGCGACAGTTAGCAGCCAATCCATGTCGTGCATACCAAGGACAATGGAGGTTAATAAAAATGAGTACTATAAAATAAATAATAATTCACTTAAAAATACCACAATTAAAAAGAGTTATGATTCTTGCTCAAGCGCATAAAAATTGACCTGTGAGAGTATATGTCATGCACACAACGCAAACAGTAACTTGTGTTATCTTACATACAAAAAACATATATTTGCAAATGGCACTGGAATAAAGGGACTTGGGTAGTAGTTAAACAAGTGTTATTGTATGCATTGTGTTGGTTGCATAACCCAAATTGTGAACTTCAGTGGTTTTGTATTTTGATATTGAAACATAACTCAGGTTTTTTCAGTGAATATATACACATAAAATACCATGCATATCTCATGGTCGAAGGGTTCATTCATGATTGACAGCTTGTAAAATATTGGGTATTCTATGCAAATCGGTAATTCCCTTCTCTTCAGCCATCTCTGGGGACCCATGTTTGGTTTATTCTACAAGTCTCAGCAGTGTTTGCCTAAAGAGATCTCCTCAATGAATGGAGTGTTACAACCTGGCCTAGTACAGCCAAGCCAAATTGCTAATGGGGTGCTGCAGTAATAAACTAACAAATAGAAGGAACAAATGTGAGTTTAATGAGAACACCCATGTACAACGTCTCCACAGGAAAATAATCGGAACTCAGCAGTCAAGAACACACCATAATGAGCCAAGGTGGATGCTGCAGAGTCACAAAGGTCGTATTTATATGTATTCTGCAGACTGTGGTGTCTGTTCTGTGGGGCCCAGTGGTCTTCAGGAAGGGACAGGAGACAGCCCTTGCCTGTAATGACCATTGTCCTTTCAAACCAAGTAACAAATGGGTCAGTAAAACACTCACTGGCTTTACCAATGATAGCTGCAACGTTTTTATCAAATGCCTTGTTATTATATTTTAAAAGTGGGTGGTATTATTTTTTTATGCATGTTTATACCTGTAGTTTATGCAAATCATTGTATACCTCACACTAGTTGTAACACTTCAATGTATTGAATGCTCTGCTTGCTGTATTAGGTACACAAAGGGGCCCTTACTGGGTTTTCAATAATAGATTGCATTGTATGCAGTGAGGTGCCATACACTATAGCTAGAAATAGTATAAAATTCCTCAAACAATTTTAGACCTTAACTTTCTTAATGGGGTTGGCAAATGGTAATTACAGGTATCGGGATTTGCTTACAGCTCGTGCTGCATGTTGGTCACTTGTAAAAGGATCTCCCATCAGGCACTGGGTTGCTTTTTGCACAGAGCCCAGTATCTGCCACTTCACAAGTTAACACATCTCTAACAACAGTGGTAAAGCCAATAAGTCCACATACAAAAGAGCAATTGGCAATGTATTTTGCCATGTTTTATACCAGCGTGGCTGCTGTCCAGCCACGCTGGTATACAAAAAAGTTAGTTGCGTGGAGTGGGGGAATAGAGTGTCGTCAAATGGATTTGCTGGTGTGTCATGGAGTGGAGTAGGGGGAGTAGAGTGTCGTAGAGTGGAGTAGAGTGTCGCAGAGCAGAGGGGAGTACAGTTCAGTGACAAAGTGTGGTAGAGTGGAGAGAGGTGGAATAGGGTGGAGTGATTTGGAGTGGATTGAGGTAGTGGCGTGGACTATGGGATGGATTGGACTGGAGTAGGGTAGACTGAAATTGGGTGAAATGGATTGGACTGAGGTGGATACGAGTGGGGTGCTTTAGGGGTGGGTGGTTTGGATAGGAGAGGGGTGGACTGAATTCACAGGATTGGACTGGGGTTGAGTGGACTGGGGTGGAGTTGATTAGAACGGCATAGAGTGGAGTGGATTGCAGTGGGCTGGATGGATTAGGCTGGAGTGTGGTGTGGTGGACTGAACTGGGTGGAGTGGATTAGAACGGGATAGACTGAAGATGATTGGAGTGGCTGGATTTAAATGGGTTGAAGTGGGTTGGATGGGGTGTGGAGGGTTGCAGTGGGATGGACTGCATTGCAGTGGGATGAGGTGGATTGGAGTGGAGTGAGGTGTGTTAGATTGGAATGGGGTGGACTGGAGCGATTGGAGTGGGGTGGGGTGGACTGAACTGGGATAGGGTGGATTGGATTGGGAGTATTTGTGTGGAGTAGACTGGAGTGGGGTAGGGTAGATGGATTAGAGTGCAGTGAACTGATCTGGGATGGGTGGATTGGATTGATGTAGAGTGGGGTGGACTGAAGTAGAGGGGTGGATTGGAGTTGGGTGAAGTGGATTGAAATGGGGTGGGGCAGACTGGAGGGAGGTGAATCATTTGTGGTGGGGTGAGTCATTTGTGGTGGGTTGTATTGGAATGAGGTGGAGTGGACTGAGAGAGGTGCCTTGGATTGAGTGGGGTGGATTAGGCTTGGGTAGGTTAATGTGAGGTGGATTAGATTGAGTGTGGTGGATTGGATAAGAATTTGGTGGACTGTAGTAAAGTGGGGTGAACTGGAGTGGATTGGGCAGACGGGACTGGAGTGGGTTGCATTGGAGTGGGATGGATTAGATTGGTGTGGGGTGGATTGACTGGAGGGGGTGGACTAGACTGCAATGGGGTATATCAAGGTGGTTTGGAGTGGGGTGGATTGGACAGGAGTAGGGTGGATTAATGTAGACTGGATTTGACTGAGTGGGGTGAATTAAAGTGGACTGTATTGGAGTAGAATTAATTGGGATGGCGTGGATGGACTGGAGTGAGGTGGATAGGGTAGCAGTGGACTTGATTGGAGTGAGGTGTATTGGACTGGAGTGGGGTGGATTGTAGGAAGTTGGATTGTCCTGGAGTGGGATAGATGGATTGGACTGGGGTGGGGTGGAGTGGACTGAAGTGGGATGGACTGTACTTGAAAGAGGTAGATTGGACGGGGCTGGATTGGGGTACAGTGGATTGGGGTAGAGTGAATTGGTGTGGGGTAGACTGGATTGTATTGGGTGAATTAGGATGGAGTGTGATGGACTGGTTTGGAGGGGGACGAAGTAGAGTAGGGCAGATTGTTTTGGACTGAAGAACGAGTTACTTACCTTCGGTAACGACTTTTCTGGTGGATACATTAGCTACCTGTGGATTCCTCACCTAATGAATACTCCCATTGCGCCAGCATTCGACGGAAATCTTCTTCCTAGCTTCTGCACGTCGACGAGGACGTCACCTTTGCCCATGCGAAGCCGTCTGACGTCATATAGGCAATAAGAGGTCCTCGCCGACGTCAGTACCAACATTTTTTATGTGCCTGAGAACAATAATCCATTGAGATGAAAGACAATAGCAATATTTAATGACATTGTAAACAACACATCATTGTGAGAAGTCGGTCTACTAATTTAATATATATATTTTTTATTAAAACAAGTAAATAAATATATAAACTATATATAAAAATATATATATATATACATATACACACATATATATATATATACACATATATATATACACACACATATATATATATATATATATATATATATATATATATATATATATATATATACACACATAACCTATACCAATCCTCAAAGCCAAGAGGAGCACACTCAAGAATTACTTGGTTAGACCAAACAGGCAACGGGGAGGCGGGTGGGACCGTGAGGAATCCACAGGTAGCTAATGTATCCACCAGAAAAGTCGTTACCGAAGGTAAGTAACTCGTTCTTCTGATGGATACAACTACCTGTGGATTCCTTACCTAATGAATAGAGTCCCAAAGCAGTACCGCAATCAGTGGTGGGTGCCTGAATGGTCAAACCAAGAAATCCTGCAGCACTGACTGTGCAAAATGGCCGTCCCTTCTGACCTCAGAGTCCAAACAGTAATGTTTCGCAAAAGTGTGAAGGGACAACCAAGTCGCGGCCTTGCAGATGTCGACCACAGGAACACCTCTGGCCAAGGCCGAAGTGTCCAACTTAGCTCTGGTGGAATGAGCTCTAATACCATCAGGAGGATCCTTCTTTGCTAAAGAGTAACACATTTTAATGCAAAGAACAATCCACCTGGAGAGTGTTCTCTTGTGGACTGCCTTTCCTCTCCTCTTTCCCACGTATCCGATGAAAAGCTGATCCTCCAGCCTGAAATCCTTCGTCCTGTCTATGTAAAAGCTTAGCGCTGTCTTTGGGTCCAAGCGGTGTAGTCTCTCTTCTTCCTTTGAAGGATGAGGCGGAGGATAAAACGTGGACAGAGTAATTGTCTGGGCCAAATGAAAGGGTGAAACAACCTTCGGAAGGAAAGCAGCCTTGGTCCTCAACACCACCTTATCCCCATAAAAAGTTGTATAAGGGGGTTTTACCGATAAAGCCTGCAACTCACTCATTCTCCTTGCAGATGTTATAGCAACCAGGAAAACAGTTTTAAGAACGAACAATCTTAAGGGGCAAGAATGCATAGGCTCAAAATGGGGACCCCATAAGGAAAGTTAGGACCAAGGACAAATCCCATTGAGGCAGAACGAAAGGATTTGGAGGAAATGTATTCATAAGGCCCTTCAAGAATCTAAGTACTATAGGAGATTTAAATAACGAAGGCTGGTCTGGAAGGCAAATGAAGGCTGACAAAGCAGACAAGTAACCCTTAACAGTAGCCACTGCACAACCCCTCTGTGCTAAAGACAAAGCAAAAGATAAAAAGTCTGACAAATGACCACGTAAGGGATCAATCTGTCTCTCTCCACACCATACCACAAATTTAGACCACCTATTAGCGTAGATAGATTTAGTGGAGTGTCGCCTGGCCGCTAAGATAACATCCCCTACATCAGGCGGGAGAGAAAAGGAACTCAGGTTGCCCCGCTCAATCTCCAGGCATAAAGGTGCAGACTCTGGAGGTTGGGGTGTAAAACCTGCCCCTGCGACTGCGAGAGGAGGTCTGCCCTGAGAGGGAGACTGAGCGGAGGGCACAGTGAGAGTTGGAGAAGGTCGGAATACCACACCCTCCTTGGCCAATCCGGAGCAATTAAGATTACCTGGGCCCGGTCTTGGCGAATTTTCCTCAACACTCGAGGAATCAAGGGTATGGGGGGAAACGCGTAAAGCAACTGGTCGCACCAGGTTTTCTGAAACGCGTCCCCCAACGCTCCTTGCACCGGATACTGGAGGCTGCAGAATAACGGGCAGTGTGAGTTCTCCCAGGTGGCAAACAGATCTATCCGGGGAAACCCCCACATCTGGAAGATTAGACAGACTTTATCTGGATGGAGACGCCACTCGTGGTCGGCCAAGAAACGACGACTGAGACTGTCCGCACGTACATTCAAGACTCCGGCGAGATGATTTGCTACCAAGCAAATCTGATGGTCCTTTGCCCAGGACCATAGCCGAAGAGCTTCTCTGCAGAGAAGGTACGACCCCACTCCTCCCTGTTTGTTTATATACCACATCGCAGTAGTATTCTCCATCAGGACCTGAACCGACTGACCGCGAAGGGATGGGAGGAAGGCCTTGAAGCCCGTAACTCTAACAGATTGATATGAAACATCGGTTTCTCTGGAGACCAAAGCCCTTTGATCTCCAGGTCCCCCAGATGAGCTCCCCACCCTAGAGTGGAAGCATCCGTTATGACCGTGGTCACTGGTGGAGGCTGCGTGAACGGCCTTCCCCGGGAAAGATTGTCGTCCGCAATCCACCACTTCAAATCCTTGGCAGCATCTCTGGAGATCTTGACAGAACCTTCGAGATCTCCTTTGTGTTGAGACCACTGCCTTCGGAGGCACCACTGAAGAGCCCTCATGTGCCAGCGAGCATGCGTGACCAACAGTATGCAGGAGGCAAACAGACCGAGCAGACGTAGGACCTTGAGGACTGGAATGACCGCTCCACTTTGAAACATTGGAACCAACGCCTGAATGTCTTGAATCCGCTGAGGCGGAGGAAAGGCTCGATTCAATGTTGTATCCAGTACTGCCCCTATGAACAGGAGGCGCTGAGAGGGCTCTAGGTGAGATTTGGGAACGTTCACCGAAAAGCCCAGGTCGAACAACAACTGGGTTGTCGACTGCAGATGATGCAACACAAGCTCCGTGGACTTGGCTTTGATCAACCAGTCGTCCAGGTAAGGGAATACTGCTATCCCCTTCCTTCTGAGCTCTGCCGCAACCACCGACATCACCTTTGTGAAGACTCGAGGTGCTGAAGTAAGACCAAACGGGAGGACCGCAAACTGATAGTGCTGCGACCCTACCACAAACCGGAGATACTTCCTGTGCGACTTGAGTATTGGGATATGAAAATAAGCATCCTGCAAGACGGCCGACACCATCCAATCTCCCTTGTTCAACGCCAAAAGCACCTGAGCTAGGGTCAGCATCTTGAACTTTTCCTGTTTGAGGAACCAATTCAAAATCCTCAGGTCCAGGATTGGTCTCAACCGACCATCCTTCTTGGGAATCAGGAAGTACCTTGAATAACAACCTTGACCCTTTTCCTGCTCTGGAACCAACTCCACCGCGCCCTTTAAAAGGAGGACTTGAACCTCCTGTTCTAACAACAGGAGGTGTTCTTCTGAACAATAAGATGGGTGGAGCGGGATGGGGGGCGGAAACTCCCGAAAGGGAAGGGTGTAACCTTTTCTCACAATGCTGGTAACCCAGGCATCTGATGTGATGACCTCGCACTTGTGAAGAAAATACAGTAACCTTCCCCCTACAGGAGAGGAGTGAGTGGGAATTGGTGGAAGCCTAAGGCTGCTTCCCCTGCTGCACCCCTCCAGAGGAAGAGGAAGAGGCAGAGTGCTGCTGAGAGGCTCCCCTGGTACGGACCCTACCCCTCCCTTTAAAAGATCTATAGGTGAGAGAAGAGGTAGGCTGCTGGAATTTCCCCCGAAAGGAGGAGGAGGATGAGCCACGACCAAATCCTCGAAACCTCCTAAAAAACCTGGAGGAGGCAGAAGAAGTGGCTTGTAATCCTAACGACTTAGCCGTGGCCCTGCTCTCCTTAAACCTCTCCAAGGCCGAATCTGCCTTGGCACCAAAGAGCTTGTCTCCATCAAAAGGGAGGTCCTGCAGGGTCGACTTCACATCTGATGAAAACCCTGAGTTACGAAGCCAAGCCTGTCTTCTCGTAACTACAGCTGTGCCCATCGCTCTAGCCACAGATTGGATAACCTGGGTTGCAGCACCTTGAGCGTCCGACACAAGATTCAACAGCCCTTGAGGAACCTCTGTATGCGTAGATGTTATTTCGTCCATCAGAGCATAAATGTACCACCCTAAAATACACGTAGCATTGGTGGACTTTAATGCCATGCTACATGACGAGAACACCTTTTTGGATTGCATGTCCATCTTCTTGGAGTCTCTATCCGATTGCACTGATGGAAAAGACCCAGGCGCAGACCTTGCCGAGCAGGAAGCCTGGACCACCAAGCTTTCAGGCGTTGGGTGTCTGGTAAGAAAGCCAGGGTCAGCCGGTGCAGCCCGATACCTCCTGGCCACAGACCTATTGACAGCCGAAGAAGAAACCGGCTTCTTCCAGACCTCCAACACAGGTTCCAGCAGCGCCTCGTTGAATGGCAAAAGAGGTTCTGCTGATGTAGAGGCCGGATGCAACACCTCTGTCAGCAGATTCTGCTTCGCCTCAGTCACTGGCAAAGGCAGTTCCAGGAAGTTAGCTGCCTTCTTTATAACAGCATGAAAAGTGGCCGCCTCTTCAGTATACTCCCCTGGAGATGACAAGTCCCACTCAGGAGAAGTATCAAGGCCACTAGTGGTGTCCAGCCCATGAAGACCATCACCAGAGTCTTCAATTTCTCCTTCCTCCAGGTGCTGCTGATACTCTTGTTCTTCCAGGAGACGGAGAGCACGTCTCCTCGAGTGCAGCCTCTCTTCAATCCTCGGAGTCGACATGGCGTCAGCAGATGTCGAAGAACGACGCCGATCAACGGATCCATCCGACGCCGGGTTAACAGGCGCCACAGGTAGCTTCGGCGCCGAACCAGGAGTCGGATGGAGGGAAGACTGCTTCGGAGTCGCAGACGGCCTAGACGGCGTCACTGGCCGAAACACCGAAGCCGCTGGAGTCGAAGTCTCTGGAGCCACCGGAGCCGACACCGAGCCCACGTTCCCCAGGGGGAGAAAGGGCATGAAGGGTGCTGGTCGCAGCGGAGCCGGAGCACCCAATTTGAAAGCCAAAGGACCCGAAGGCCCAGCCGGTGCGCCACCTGGAGCCATCTGCTGAAAGATGGAAAACATCGCATTTAAAAATGCGGTATTATCGGCTCCAGGGGCCGGAATAGCCGGATACTGGGGTGCCTGGATCGAAGGCGACACAGACGCCGGCCTCGACGTCTGCAATGTCGGAGAGAACATTTGAGGCTGTGGAACCTCAAATACTGAAGGCGGTTGGCCCGAAGATCCGGGCGAAGTCGGCGAGGCTGGAGAAGGCAACGGCGTCGACGGATGGGGAGTGACTGTGGGACTGACCTCCCAAGTCTTCCGACGCCGAGTCGATGGCGACCTCTCTTTACTCGACCGGCGCCGTGATTTTTGACGGCGCCGGGAGTCTCGATGACGCCGATGAGACTTCGGTGAGGAGGATTTTCGATGGTGCCTCTTCTCCTTTTTCTTCGACTTCGTCATAAAAAGTTTGGCCTCACGCTCCTTCAGGGCTTTTGGATTCATATGCTGACATGAATCACACCTGGCAACATCATGATCGGAACTTAGACACCACAAACAGTCAGAATGTGGGTCCGTTACCGACATTTTGCCCCCACACACACGACGGGGCTTAAAACCAGACTTCCTCTGAGACATAGTAACCTCAGAGAAAAAACACAGCCAAAAAACACACTGTAACTGCCGAACAGCAACAGTAGCTCCCTCGAAGATAACCGTTTCGAATGGCACGGAAAAAAGGGAACTGACGTCGGCGAGGACCTCTTATTGCCTGTATGACGTCAGACGGCGTCGCGTCGTCCTCGTTGATGTGCAGAAGCTAGGAAGAAAATTTCCGTCGAATGCTGGCGCAATGGGAGTATTCATTAGGTGAGGAATCCACAGGTAGTTGTATCCATCAGAAGTCGGTTGTTTAGGATTGGGGTGGGGCAGATGGGAGTAGGACAATGTTTTGGATTGGAGTTGGCCAGAATGGAGTAAGGCAGATTGTTTTGGGTTTGGAGTGGGGCAGATTGTTTGTGATTGGAGTGGGGCAGATTGTTTTGGATTGGAGTGGGGCAAATTGTTTTGGATTAGAGTGCGGTCAATTTAAGTGGGACAGATTGTTTTGGACTGGAGTCGGGTAGATTGTTTTGGATTAGAGTGGGACAGATTGTTTTGGATTGGAGTGGGGCAGATTGTTTTGGATTGGAGTGGGGCAGATTGTTTTGGATTGGAGTGGGGCAGATTGTTTTGGATTAGAGTGGGGCAGTTGGGAGTGGAGTGGATTTGAGTGGGGCAGATTGTTTTGGATTGGAGTGGGGCAGATTTGTTTTGGATTAGATAGGACTGGGCCACACTGGTGGACTGTATTGGTGTGCGGTGGAATGGATTGTCGTGGTGTGGACTGGGGTGAATTGGGATGGAGTGGTGTGGGGGATGAATTGGAGTGGAGCAGACTGCTTTGGATTGGAGTGAGGTGTTTGGGATTCAAGTGGGGCAGTTTAGATTGGGACAGATTGTTTTGGAGTGGTGTAGATTGTTTTGGATTGGAGTGGGGCGTATTATACTGGGGTGGGTTGGGAGGTTTGAAGTGGGGTTAGGTAGGAGGATTGGAGTGGGGGGTTGGAGAGGATTGGTGTGGGTGAGGTGGGGTGGATTGTAGTGGGGTGGATTGTAGTGGCGTGCATTGAGGTGTACTGCACAATTATGTGATTATGTGTTAAAGCATCATTTCAGAAATTGCACATAATGAAGAAACAATGTGGTTTTGCAATACTTAGAACAAGATAATTGTCATATTTTGAGGACAGCGCAAAGGAGCAAAAACAAAAGAAAATATGAGTGCAAAGTGAGAAACTTGTCAAAATAAAAGTAAGCCAGCTATGAAAAAATAAAAAATAAACTTTGCAATTTTTTTTGTCCTTCTGGGCATTTTTTTAGGACAGTCACGCACCTTCTGTTTGCTGGGCACTAAAAGTTAATAAAAGGAGAAAACAGTACCTTAATTATGTATGGAGCAGCCGACAGGCACTGATTAAGAGGAATGGAAATGATGCCAGGCCTCCAGTGATAAATTACGAGGCTCCAAAGCAGAGTGCCACACAAACCAACAAATAAGCGACAGGCGGGCTCAAAGCCTTTTATTGTACACAACAGTCTTGCAAGTGAGACGCATGCGCTAATGCATGCACGACCCTAAAAAGGCTCCTAAAAAAAAAGCAAATTTCTTCAGAGTAGATTTTCAAACTGTAGTAGCGTCTCTCAGTAGTAGATGGTTTGTGTCAGTCTCTTTAAACCAGTTTACATCCACAATTCACATGCTATCTTAAAAAACTCCGCTCAGTAGATTCCTAAAACCCTGCATGAAAAATTTACTTGCACTAAGACGAATGACCCTTTCACCTTCTGCACGCATATTTCATATCTAGACAACTTTAAGTCACATGCTAGTGTGTATTAGTCTTTCTTTGAACCATATCCCAGCAAACAATAAATGTATTCATTCGATCAACCATGTGCTTTTTACATAGCCAGCACTAATTATCACACCCAAATCATTAATGCTCCAGACAGAAACTGGAGTAAATGCATTTAATGGGTAACCTTAAGAATCTAATACTACTCCCAATAACGACTAGACTAGCCAATAACTTTGGGTTCGGGAGTAGTGTGCTAGTAGCTGTAAAAGCTTCAATGCATCGTCAGGGGTAGGTGCTATGTAAATTCAATAATAAATATTTCTCATTATCAAACTAACGTTTTCAGCAAAGTCTGGAAAATGTGCTCACACATCTGTCTGTAGGAAAAAGATGAAAAACTCACCACTGGCTGGTAAGAAGGAAACTGTTCTCCAATCCAAAACATCACAAGCATAAAACCAATGAAACCAAAAAGCTGTTTGCACATGGTGTTCCAAGAGACAGGAGTTGGAGACGTGTCCACGCGGTTCCTGATGTACATGTCAAACTGCCAGTGCATCTGAAACAAAACAATTCCACTACTTTTCAGTTTCATGGATTGCCAAATTGTTTTGCGTAGTCTTGTCGTATCATCTTTGCAATGCATTTAATCACACAAATATAACTGAAGGCAAACAAACTTAACAAGTAACATAATCTCTAACATGTTTTAAAACCAAAACAGTGCTTGCCTTAAACACACTCATTGAGTGCACTTATGCTACTTTGACACCAAGAATAGTCAAGGGCTTAACATTTGCCTTCTATTCGAATTTCAGGTAACACACAGAGAATGCAAAAGTCACATATGCAATGGGGTTATTTCACAAAGCCCTAGCCTTCACGCGCACAATTGTAAAGGTAACCACGTTCTTTTGCTAAGAGGCATATCGTTAGGCTTGTGCAAATCAAGACAGGTAGTAAAATATATATACCTTGCGTCACACAGGTTACAATTTGTGGACCACTCTCCATAAAACATAGTGCCAAATTAGATCTTCCTGGACACCTTTACTCAGTCTTCGCGTCACAGTAAAACAAACTTGTGAAAAACCTTGAGTGGACACTGGAGAGCAGTGGAAAAGCGCGGGTAGAAAAGGTACGTTTAATCACCAGCCTTTTTGTGCTCTATCCGCAGTAAATTTCTATTCATTACAAAATGTGATAGCACTACCCCCTGGTGGTGCATGCTTGAATTATTGTCAGCTTTTTGAAAATAGCGAGTATAAAGCAGTATAACGGTTCCTCCTCAGATAGAAAGAACTGCCCGTCACGGATTCGAAACCCAGCATTATCAACGCAGTTTGTCCACATTCGTAAGCTGATGTGTAATGCTTCGCTGCGTAACGACTGGCAGTATTTATACCCGTAAGGGCGACTAAGCTTGTGGTATGCACAATTTAGGGTTTTGTACAATGAAAGATGGGTAAGCACTGCCTTCGGTTGGTGAGAAAGGATGTTCTCTAAATTCAAGAACGGTGTAACATCTCTACGCATGTACGATATATAAGAACACATTTTTTTATAAAAACAGTTTCAATGTTGACAAAAATTTAAACAAGAAATTATGGTAGTAGAAAAGGCGCTCCCAATTATTCATGGCAAGATATAACTGATCGAAAACCTGAATGAAAGACAATAATAATGCATATTTTTGAAAAAGAAAAGTAAAAATAAATGGTATTCCAATTCAGTTTTGAATGGAAATCGACAGTCATTTTGAGATCTCTGTAAGCGGCCCTATCCCCTCATGCGCAGCAGACACTCAAGGAATACCTCTGATATGGAACTAGAATTACAAGTCACTATACATTATTATGGGATTCTTTCTGATATTCTTGAACGCTACATTAGAGTACAGGTTTAATCCTTACCTCATAAGCTCAAGCTCAGAAGCACACTGACAATCATGCACATAGATTGCACAGTGAAGCCTGATCTACAACAGTATTAGTTCTAGAATCTAGGTTGTGCTTTACTAAGGAGTTAAGTTTAGTTAAGAAAGGACTTATCACCAGGTACCCATCATTGCCTCTAGGGCAGTGTCTCAAACTGTGGGTCAAGGCCCATTGGTGATTTGCAAGCAGATTTTTTATGGGGTTGTGAAGTCCTGGTCTACATGTAAGTAATATTTAATATGATTAACTCCGTTTTTGCAACAGTGTAAAGGTGCTAAACAATGGCCCCCAAGTCGAGTTTTAAAACAAACCCTTTCAATTATTTATATTGGTTGCAGATGTTTTTTTGTTACTTCACAAAGCCATTTCACCAGAGATTGTGCACACTAAACATGATCATACACAACCATACCACTTTTGTATGACTTTTCACACATAAATTGAGAAATATGAATGTGGCTTAATAGGGGAACCAGTTAACGGATGCGACGGGTCAGCACACTACTCTGAAACTGCCCCACCTACATACTCCAGTGCAGTTCAACATCTGCCACTTTGATGGGTAGGTCAATATCTTGTCAATAGTCCTATATTGAAGAGCTTGGTCAAGGTTGTGGCATTTCCAACCAATTTCTTTTATTCCATTAAAAAAACCTCAAACCACCTCATGTCCATTTAAGCTAGATGGCTCACAAACGTTTGGGCTGTGGTTCCAAGAAGTGTTTTCCAAGAAGTGTGGAAATCACTACTCTAGGCTAGTGATACTGGGGTATAGCCTAGAAATGTCAACCGATAGCAAGTTATTACGCAAGTAAGAAAACAGGCTTTTTACTGGTTCGGCTCTGACTTTTTGCCCCCAATGGACTATTCACTGCTGGTGTTTGGACTCAGAGTGCACAGAGGCCTGCTGCACAGAACTCAGTGACAGAGTTCAGTCCCTTTACAAAAGGTATGTTGAACTGGGAAGTTCCCCACTGGCAAGTAATTACTTGTAAGTCTTGAGTATATGCTACCCAGGGTACTTAAGGCACTGTGTTCCCTCAGGGCTGCAGCGCTGGTTGTGCCACCCTATTTGTGCCATAAACTGGAAAGGCAGTGCCACACTGCTAATTCAACTTTGCCATTAGCAATAAGGGCAAAGCTACCCTATCCAGTATACAGAAGCCTCCATTAAGGAAAACCTATAGAGCCCTATGGCAGGGAGTTGTATTTTGTTAAGTAGGATGTTTATTTTTCATATGTCTTAGCAGCAACTGTGAGAAGGTAGCCTCTTTCTAGCCTTGTTACCCCCACTTTTGGCCTGTTTGTGAGTGTATGTCATGGTGTTTGTCACTGTTTTCACTGTCTCACTGGGATCCTGATTGCCAGGCCTCGGTGCTCATAGTGAAAACACTACGTTTTCAGTATGTTTGTTATGTGTCACTGGGATCCTGCTCGTCAGGACCCCAGTGCTCATAGGTTTGTGGCCTATATGTATGTGTCACTGGGACCCTGTCACACAGGGCCCCAGTGCTCATAGGTGTGCATGTATATGTCCCCTGTGTGGTGCCTAACTGTCTCACTGAGGCTCTGCTAACCAGAACCTCAGTGGTTATGCTCTCTCATTACTTTTAAATTGTCACTAACAGGCTAGTGACCAATTTTACCAATTTACATTGGCTTACTGGAACACCCTTATAATTCCCTAGTATATGGTACTGAGGTACCCAGGGTATTGGGGTTCCAGGAGATCCTTATGGGCTGCAGCATTTCTTTTGCCACCCATAGGGAGCTCTGACAATTCTTACACAGGCCTGCCACTGCAGCCTGAGTGAAATAACGTCCACGTTATTTCACAGCCATTTTACACTGCACTTAAGTAACTTATAAGTCCCCTATATGTCTAACCTTTACCTGGTAAAGGTTAGGTGCAAAGTTACTTAGTGTGAGGGCACCCTGGCACTAGCCAAGGTGCCCCCACATTGTTCAGAGCCAATTCCCTGAACTTTGTGAGTGCGGGGACACCATTACACGTGTGCACTACATATAGGTCACTACCTATATGTAGCTTCACCATGGTAACTCCGAATATGGCCATGTAACATGTCTATGATCATGGAATTGCCCCCTCTATGCCATCCTGGCATTGTTGGTACAATTCCATGATCCCAGTGGTCTGTAGCACAGACCTGGTACTGCCAGACTGCCCTTCCTGTGGTTTCACTGCAGCTGCTGCTGCTGCCAACCCCTCAGACAGGCAGCTGCCCTCCTGGGGTCCAGCCAGGCCTGGCCCAGGATGGCAGAACAAAGAACTTCCTCTGAGAGAGGGTGTGACACCCTCTCCCTTTGGAAAATGGTGTGAAGGCAGGGGAGGAGTAGCCTCCCCCAGCCTCTGGAAATGCTTTGTTGGGCACAGATGTGCCCAATTCTGCATAAGCCAGTCTACACCGGTTCAGGGACCCCTTAGCCCCTGCTCTGGCGCGAAACTGGACAAAGGAAAGGGGAGTGACCACTCCCCTGACCTGCACCTCCCCTGGGAGGTGTCCAGAGCTCCTCCAGTGTGCTCCAGACCTCTGCCATCTTGGAAACAGAGGTGCTGCTGGCACACTGGACTGCTCCGAGTGGCCAGTGCCACCAGGTGACGTCAGAGACTCCTGCTGATAGGCTCCTTCAGGTGTTAGTAGCCTTTCCTCTCTCCTAGGTAGCCAAACCCTCTTTTCTGGCTATTTAGGGTCTCTGTCTCTGGGGAAACTTTAGATAACGAATGCATGAGCTCAGCCGAGTTCCTCTGCATCTCCCTCTTCACCTTCTGATAAGGAATCGACCGCTGACCGCGCTGGAAGCCTGCAAACCTGCAACATAGTAGCAAAGACGACTACTGCAACTCTGTAACGCTGATCCTGCCGCCTTCTCGACTGTTTTCCTGCTTGTGCATGCTGTGGGGGTAGTCTGCCTCCTCTCTGCACCAGAAGCTCCGAAGAAATCTCCCGTGGGTCGACGGAATCTTCCCCCTGCAACCGCAGGCACCAAAAAGCTGCATTACCGGTCCCTTGGGTCTCCTCTCAGCACGACGAGCGAGGTTCCTCGAATCCAGCGACACCGTCCAAGTGACCCCCACAGTCCAGTGACTCTTCAGCCCAAGTTTGGTGGAGGTAAGTCCTTGCCTCACCTCGCTGGGCTGCATTGCTGGGAACCGCGACTTTGCAAGCTACTCCGGCCCCTGTGCACTTCCGGCGGAAATCCTTCGTGCACAGCCAAGCCTGGGTCCACGGCACTCTACCCTGCATTGCACGACTTTCTAAGTTGGTCTCCGGCGACGTGGGACTCCTTTGTGCAACTTCGGCGAGCACCGTTTCACGCATCCTCGTAGTGCCTGTTTCTGGCACTGTTCCGGGTGCTACCTGCTTCAGTGAGGGCTCTTTGTCTTGCTCGACGTCCCCTCTCTCTGCAGGTCCAATTTGCGACCTCCTGGTCCCTCCTGGGCCCCAGCAGCGTCCAAAAACGCCAAACGCACGATTTGCGTGTAGCAAGGCTTGTTGGCGTCCATCCGGCGGGAAAACACTTCTGCACGACTCTCCAAGGCGTGGGGGATCCATCCTCCAAAGGGGAAGTCTCTAGCCCTTGTCGTTCCTGCAGTATTCACAGTTCTTCAGCCTAGTAAGAGCTTCTTTGCACCAACCACTGGCATTTCTTGGGCATCTGCCCATCTCCGAGTTGCTTGTGACTTTTGGACTTGGTCCCCTTGTTCCACAGGTACCCTCAGTCAGGAATCCATCGTTGTTGCATTGCTGATTTGTGTTTTCCTTGCATTTTCCCTCTAACACGACTATTTTGTCCTTAGGGGAACTTTAGTGCACTTTGCACTCACTTTTCAGGGTCTTGGGGAGGGTTATTTTTCTAACTCTCACTATTTTCTAATAGTCCCAGCGACCCTCTACAAGGTCACATAGGTTTGGGGTCCATTCGTGGTTCGCATTCCACTTTTGGAGTATATGGTTTGTGTTGCCCCTATCCCTATGTTTCCCCATTGCATCCTATTGTAACTATACATTGTTTGCACTGTTTTCTAAGACTATACTGCATATTTTTGCTATTGTGTATATATATCTTGTGTATATTTCCTATCCTCTCACTGAGGGTACACTCTAAGATACTTTGGCATATTGTCATAAAAATAAAGTACCTTTATGTTTAGTATAACTGTGTATTGTGTTTTCTTATGATATTGTGCATATGACACTAGGTGGTACTGTAGTAGCTTCACACGTCTCCTAGTTCAGCCTGAGCTGCTCTGCTAAGCTACCATTATCTATCAGCCTAAGCTGCTAGACACCCTATACACTAATAAGGGATAACTGGGCCTGGTGCAAGGTGCAAGTACCCCTTGGTACTCACTACAAGCCAGTCCAGCCTCCTACAGCAACACTTTCAAATTGTCATTTTGCTGTGGATAAAATGAGGAGTTCCACTGGATAACATAGGGTTACCGGCTGTTTCCCCAACCCAGCTAACTCCTGAATGGGATTACGTAACTGGGCCATGTAAAGTATCAAATTAATTGTGGCATTAAATGCAACTCAATGGTCAAGTCAACATTTATGTCACTTTTAAAGTCTGCAACATTTTAGAAAGTTGCCACTCTGTGTCTGAGCTAGTCCAGTGGCCTCACAAAGGGCCTGGCACACAATCAGCTTTCTGACCGCCTAGGGAGATGTGTGAAGAAGTCCCAGGCTCAGGAACAAAGGCAGTACTTGAGGAGTGAGGTGTGACCTCCTCCCCCAAGATGGCCAGTTGGGGTGTTAGGCCAAAAGGCGAGCTACAAAGAGGAAGCCACCTTTGAAGGGCAAATGGTGATAGCACTCCCAAGCCGGCTGCCTTTTGCTCCTGTAGACAGGTTGGAGACAGACACAGATAGGGAAACGGAATGCCAGAACTGGTTTTCAAGTGGGCGTGTAGCCCTCAGATAGCCACACCTCTGGGGTGGGCTCCCATGACGACCAAGGAAGGGTTGTGCTGTCTTAGAAGGGGCAAAGATGTGGCACTCTGGTATAGCCAGGTGCCAGACCAGACAGGAACTTCGTCACTCAAGATGAGGGAACCCACAGGCCCACTGGCTAGTGACCTGCTGTCCCCTTGAGGCACTTTCCTGGGATAAATATGGCACACTAGACTTCAGTACACTGTGGATTTGGAGAAGGGACTGAAACGGGGGCATCCTGCTGGCAATGAAAGCACACAACCAGAAGCTGCACCATCTGAAGTACTCACTTGCTGCACTCTGGGCTAGTAAAGTTTGGATCGTGTCCCTGGCTCCTGGCCAAGTTGATTTCCAGCTCCAGATCAAAGAAGCGACCCAAGGTAAGACGGCTGGTCCCAAGGAACAGTACCAGGGACATTAAACCTGGAGGAGCCCAAATCGCCAAGCTGCCGCTACCAGACTTCAGGCACTTCAAGAGACTTAGCCAAACGTTACACCAGTACCTGCGGATGTGTGAGTGTTTCCTGTTCTTGGATTTGTCGCCCAAGAGAGACACTAGCCACCACCAAAGATTTGCAGCCTGACTGCTGTATCGCAAGAACTGAATGCCTGCCGCAGTAGCCCTTCTATCATTGCAAGTTTGTGGGACCCAAAGATCTGTGGCCAAAGATGTCCCACCTCACCCCTGGACCAAAGACTCACCCAAAATTGACCCCATTGACCGCACAGCATCAGGAGCATCATTAAGCATCCTTTGCCTACATCCCTCAGCATCAGAACCACTCCACTGTAGTCTATGGCGGTTGTCCTGTAAAGTTTGGATGGATGTTGCTTCAAAGACGTGAAAAGATCTGGTGGCCAGGCAACTGTCCAAAGATTAGTTACTGGCCTCCTAGACCTCTGTTCTGCTGCAATTGATCACCCAACTGGGGTCGGAGTTGCCTGACTAACTCCCAAACATTTCAAAATATTACACATTTTTGTTGGCCAATGCTTGTTTGCGGTTGATATAAAAGTTATTTAATGCTTTAAAAAAAATCATATTTGAGGAACCCTCTGGTGGATTTAGATGATCCCAAGGACACTAAAAATTCTGTAAACTATTGCTGTATTTTTATAAACTGTTGTCTATTTCTTGTTTTATGACTTTCTTATTCCGTTGTGTGGTGCTTCTTTGCTAAGCCTTACTGCTTGCAGCCACAGTGACCCATGGTTGAGCCTAAGGTTAAGTAAACGTATGTGACTGCACCCAAGATGGTATCTGGGAGGGTACTGCATGATAAGGACCCACAGCCATATCGTACAGTTCACCAAATCCTCACAATGCAATATACTAAACTAGTTATCAACTCTTTCAAGAGGCCGGAAATGTTCATAAATTACTAAAACTTTTCGACCTTACCCATGGTGTGAATTCTGTCTAGCCATTAATACAGAGAGCATTCCACATCCAAGACTAGACATGAGACGTTTTCTACTGTTGTAGAAGGACCTTGAAAACATTGGACAGGAAACAGCCTGACTGATTGAAAGAAAGAAAAAAAAAAAAAAAAATCGGCAATAAATTAAATCTGAAACTTAGAAGTCCCTATGGAGCCTTTCATAAAATTAAAGGCCAAGTAGGGTACTTCGGTACAAAGAACTTGGTGTTTCCTCACTCATCTAGTTGTCACAATACCTATTAAGAAGGCAACTGCTGGAGTACTGCTGATCTTTTATTTAGAAAGCTACAAATACAATCTTTGTTGCATCTACAAATGGTTCAGTTTTCCTTGACAGTTCCTGGTTTGCTACACTGTACGTATTTCTGGTGTGGTCGATGGTTTCAAAATATAATAGGTCCACAAGAGCAGTGTTCTGACACCACCTCCATCAATCTATTTAATTACTCATGCAATTATAATTTTTCTGCTGTTAACTGGCCTAAATCCAGGTTGAAAGGGATGAAGGTTTTGCAGAATCTTGTAACTGGTAAATAAGGATTTTTCCAAATATTTTTTTTCAAATTATGTCAGCAAACAAATTGAACTAAAGTAATCTGAGCAAAATGTATCAAGGCAAATTCTTTGTAGCAGTGGTATAATTATAGCTTTATTCTACATTAGACATGTCACTACTTAGCGGTATTAACCAGCATGGTTAGGTTATCAACAACATAAGGTGCTAACTGCTGATTTTGAAAGGTAAAAGCGTAATGAGAGAGTAACTGCCAAAAGTAACAAGGAGTTTTTTTTTTGCTGACTGTTAGAAATGGGGTTTCTGGTGGTCGGAGTATGCTAGATACACACAGAGGTAACTTGGGCTCACCCTCGGGAAGCTTGGCACAGATCAGTCAGGTTTAACTTAAGAGTTAATGTGTAAAGTATCTGTGTGAGACAGAAACACACACACAAAAAATAAACCCCAAAAAACCCACCAGTTTAAGAAAAATAGAAAGTATTTATCGGAGTAAAATAAGATCAAAATGACAAAACACTGACCAGTAGAAGTCGAGATATAAATTTTTAAAGAATAAACCAAAAATAGTGCTTAGATGTTAATATCGTTAAAGGGTACTTGAGGTCGTGTTAGACCGAGGTAAATCCAAAGTTCAGGCTGACCACAATGGAGAGCAGGCTGGCTACAGGACTCACACAGAGTCCGCTAAAAGATACTTTGGATGGAAAAAGCTTTGGTACCGATCCACACAGTGGGGTAGATGCGTCAGCGTTGAGCCTAGCGGTGATGTCCTCGGATCAGCTCTATGTTGCTGTCGCACCTCACAGTCTGGTCCTGGTTTGGGTCTTTGGTGTCTGTCAGACTGCAGGAGAACGGGGCAAGCCAGTAAGCCCTTGGAGACACTCTGGATTCAAGTGAGAGGGTCCAGTCCTTGTCCTCAGCAGGGCACTGATCATCAGGCAGCAGGGGCACCTCAGCAAAGCAGCTCCTTCAGAACAGTCAGTCAAAAAGAGCGGCAATCCATGCAGCACAACAGTCCATACTCCTGCCAGAGTTCTTCACCCCATCCCCAGTACTTACATCCAAATGTGCAATTGAAGTGGGGAGTGACTTCAAAGAAGCTCCTTGAAGTGCACAGGTCCCACTTTCATCCCAGACCGGACTTCAGACGATCAGTAGGGGGTAATCAGCCCTTTGTGTGGGGGCAGAGAACACCTCCTATTGAAGTGTTAGTGCCATCTCCCCCTCCCTCTTCCTGCCCAGGAAGAGCTATCAGATTGCAGATGACTTTTCTGTCACACCCACCCTTCCTGTGTTTGTGGCGGTCTGGAGGGAATGCACAAGTGTAGCTGTCACCTACCCCAGACGTCTATTGGAGACAGGCTACAAGGCACAAAAAGCATTACCAGCAGAGAAATGGCCACTTTCCAAAGGCAGCATTTCTAAAATAGTAATGTTAAATCCAACTATACCCATAAAGAGGATTTATTATTACCATTCCAAAGATATGAAATATGAAGCAGCTACTCCGTTCTGATTAGGAATTACACGGTAAAGGTGTATTAAGGAATTCCCAATGCTGGCCTATGAGAGGAGTAGGCCTCACAGTAGTGAAAAACAGTGACAAATGGTAGTGTAGTGTAGTGAAAAATAGTGAAAAACAACTTTGGGTGTTTTCATTACCAAAGCATGTAAAACATAAAAGTACTTTTACTTACATAGCACCTTGACCTATGGGCTACCAATGGCCTACCTTAGGGGTGACCTATGTAATAAAAGGGGAGTTTAAGGCTTGGCAAGAGGGTTTTAAATACCAAGTCAAAGTGGCAGGAAAACTGTACACACAGCCTCTGCAATGGCAGGCCGGAGACATGTTTAAGAGTTACAGAAGTGGGTGGCACAATCAATTTCACAGGACCTCCAGTAGCATTTAAATGTACAGGCCCCGGGTATATGGTATACCACTTTACAAGGGACTTATAAGTAATTTAAATATGCCTATTGTGTATACACCCATGTTACCATGTTTAGAGGAGGAGCACATGCACGTTAGCACCGGTCAGCAGTGGTAAAGTGCTTGGAATCCTACGGCCAACAAAAAGATAGAGCAAAAAGGTGACGTAAAACAGGCAAAAAGATTGAAGGAAGACCACCTTAAGGCTGACAGGTCTAACACGTGTCCCCCGCCAACTGAAAGCGGTTAGAGCTATTCAACCTCTAACAGTTCTCATCACTAAGGCAGAAAAACCTGGATAGAACATCAACATTGGCATGCTCTACCCCTGGTCTGTGTTTCACCCTAAAGTCCGTACCCAGTAAGGGAAGGGATCACCTCAACAATTTAGAATTTTCACCCCTCATTTGCATGAACCACCGGAGGTCAGCCTGAAGCAGGAAGTGAGTGCCAAACAGGTATGGCCTCAATGTCTTCAGTGCCTATACCACAGCAAATGCTTCTCTTTCCATAGCAATCTACCTCTGTTCCCTGGGGAGTGACATCCTGGAGACAAAGGTTACAGGTTGTCCAGGCCCTCTTCATTTAGTTGTGATAAAAGTGTCTCTATGCCATGTTCTGAGGCATCTGTTTGAACGATAATCTCCTTAGAGAAGTAAGGGGCCTTGAGCACAGGGGCTGTGCACATGACTTGTTTAAGGGAATCAAATGCTTTTGGCATGCCTCCATCCAAATCACATTTCTGGGCTGCTTCTTAGAAGTCAGCTCTGTCAAGGGGGCAACAATGGTGCCATACCCCGTGACAAAACTTCCGTAGTACCCGGGGAGGCCCAAGAATGCTCTGACCTCAGTCTGGGTTTTAGGGGGGGTTCAGGCATTGATAGCCTTTATCTTGGCCTGGAGGGGTTGCACGTTAACCCTGCCCACCAGGTGTCCCATGTACACCACAGACCCCTGCCCTATCTGGCACTTACTGGTCTTGATAGGCAAGCCCCTTTGTTGCAGGGCCTCAAGCACTTCCTGGTGGTGGAAGAAGTAGCACTCGCAGCTGCCACTGAAGACCGCTATGTAATCCAGATAGGTAGCTGAGAAGGCCTCCATACCAGCAAGTACCTCCTTTAACACCACCTGGAAGCTGTCAGGGGCATTATTGAGTCCAAAGGGCATTAGGCAAAATTAGTAACGGCTCTTGGGTGGAGAAGGCTGACCGCTGCTTGGCATCATCTGTTAGGGCGATCTGCCAGGACCATGATGTAAGATTAAAGGTACCCAAGTACTGGGTAGCTCCTAACTGGTCAATCAGGTCATCAGCCCGGGGTAATGGGATGAATATCTGTCTTAGTCACAGTATTTAGCCCTCTGTAATCCACACAGAACCTCAGTTCAGGTGTGGTGCCCAGGGGGGCAGCTTTTGTTACCAGAACCACAGGACTTGACCTGACCAGGGGCTACTGGAGGGTTTTATCACCCACAACTCCAGCATCTTAGAAACTTCACTCGTAATGCTGGTCCTCACCTTATCTGACAACCTGTAAGACTTATTCTTGACAGGGAGGTTCTCCCCTGTGTCCATATCATTAGTACATAGGTGCATAATCCCAGTAAAGACGGAACACAGAGAGTCAAACTATCCCAACACTTGGCAGCAGCCCCTCTGTTGTTCAGGAGTTAGAGTGGGGGAAAGAATGACTCCTTCCACCGACTCATCTTTCTCCTTGGAGTCTTAGAGGCCAGAAAGAGGGTCACTCTCTGCTTCCTCTTGCACATCTGTCACCAACAGCATGGTGAGCTCAGGCCTCTCAAAGCTGGGTTTGAGGCAACGGATCCGGAGCACCCTGTGGGGTTGCTTAGGGGCCTGAAAGTCCACCAGGTAGGTGTTCTTACAGTTCTTCTCAAACATCAAATAGGGCCCAGTCCAGCTGTCCTGGAGGTTCCCAGGTTTCACAGGCCATGCTTTCTGCCCGGACTATAACTCTACAATTGTAGAGTATTGGTCATACCACACTTCCATCACAGCCTGGATGGCTTCTGGCTTTCTTCCACAACATAGCCATTTGGTTCCTGAAGTCCAGCATGTACTTTATTACATCATGTGGAATCTTCCAGCCTTCCTTGACCAGACTCAGAGGTCTTCCAACAGGGTGTCCATACAGAAGCTCAAATGGGCTGAAGCCCTCTTTTGTGGTATCTCCCTGTAGGAAAACAACAGGCATGGCAAGAGGATATCCCACTTTTTTTGCAAGGCATCAGTTAGGCCTCTGATCATGCCAGTTCCTCTGAAGGTCCGGATCATGCCTTTCAGGGTCTTGTTGAACCTCTCAACAAGCCCATTTGTCTGTGAGTGGTAAGGAGTAGAGAACGTGTAGGTTACCTCACACTCCTTCCATAACAGCTGCATATAAGGAGACTAAGTTTGTGCCCCCGTCTTCTCCACCAGGGCATTTGCCACTGCTGGTGCAGTTGTGGTCCTCAGAGGGACTGGCTCTGGGTTCCTAGTGGCATGATCCACCAGAATCAGGATGAAGCAGTGTGGGGATCTATAGGCACACAATATTGATGCCCACCCGCTCAAAGGGTGTGCCTACGACAGGCAAGAAATAAAGGGAGGCTTTCAGCCTCTGCCTTCTCTTCCCGTTGGCCTTGCAGGTAACACACTTTCTACAGAAGTTATCTGAGGACGTTCTTATCTTGGGCCAGTACAGGTGGGGGGCAAGCCTTGCAAAGGTCTTGTCCTGGCCCAAGTGTCCTGCCAGGGGAATTTTGTGAGCCCACTCCAGTAGGAAGCCCCTGTAGCACTGGGGGATCACCAGGGCCCTTGTTGTCTCATGCGCAGGAGTCTTAGGCTCACTGTAAAAAAGGCTGTCCTCCCAGTAAATGTGATAGCTCCCAAAGACATTACCTGCTGCTTGGGCTTCTGCCTGGCGCCTCATGCCCTCAAGAGTGGGACACTCCCTTTGTGCCCTACAGAACTACTCCTTGGTTGGGCCTCATTGTACATGCAATTCAGCAAGTGTAGGCAGGTCACCAAGGAAAGCAATGTCCTCCTCAGTGAACTACGGGGCAGGCATAGGAGACACCCCATCCATCTCACTGGGGTTATATTCAGAGGCTGGTTTCCCACACCCTCTGCCTTTCCTCTTTTTAGCAGCTGGCTGGGCCTTTGTTCCAGGCTCCAGCCTTTTCTGACTCTCCACCCGCTATGGACCGTGTGGTAGCACAGATCCAATCAGTTAGACCCAACCCCTCCATATTGCCTTGAGCTCTACTTCCTTTTAGACAGTGGACTTAAGGTAATTACCCATCCAACAGTCCACAGGCATGGCAGGGCTCACAGCAACCTTCAGAAGGCCTGAAACTCCTCCTCCACTCAAATGGAACAAGTGCAGCGGGATACTGTAAGCCACTACAACTTGGTGGAATGCATTGCGAATCACCTGCTCTGAGGACACCAACTGACTCCTTACCATAGTCATGCTGGCACCTGTATCCCTCACTGGCACTTGTATCCCTCAGAGCCTCAACACCATGCTCATTGATTGTCACCCACTGCCTATACTCTGTAATATTTGAGGGCACACGGATGTTAGGAACCATCTCGCTGTCATCCGGGGATACTTGGGGAACCCCACTAACTCCCCCACATTAACAGGGACAAAATCCTCCTCCACCATCACTACAATAGCCAGCCCTGGGGTTTTCCCTCCAGTGGGAGGTGGAGCTCTTTTTGGACACTTGGGATCCCCTTTGTGAGTACTTGTAGCACTTGGGAGTTTTGGGCTCTTGACTTTTGTCAGAGTAGTTGTTCTTCTGGTGGCCAGATTGGGAGTGACAATCAGACCCTTTCTCCTGTGAGTTGTTTTGGGGGCCTTTAGAAAACTCTGTATTTTATTCTCCCTCCTTCTTCAGGTGGGAATCTTGAACACCCTTTTGGGAGTCCTCCGCTAGATGCGAGTCCCCCCCCTAGATGCTGTCATGGACACTGTGGTGCTGACCTAAATGTCTGCAAGCTTCAGCAAGCTTCCTGGGTCAGAAAGCTTACCATCTACCATGTGTTGGCGCAGTTCTGTAAAACAAAGATAAAGCAGGTGTTCCTTTAAAATCAAGTTGTACAGCCCTTCATAATTTGCTGCTTTGCTGCCCCTCATCCAGCCCTTCAGTGCCAAGCTAGCATGGTCCAAGCAATCCATCCAGCTCTATGATACAACCTTGTGACTGGCCCTGAGCCTCTCTCACTATTTTTCAGGTATCAGCCCAAACTTGTTGACTGGAAAGGCCTTTATAGCAGTGTAGAGTGTGTGCCCCCCCCCACCTCTAATATGAGTGTATCCCTCCGTACTGTGGGCATGTACCCCCCCCCCAGGCTACCACACCAGAGCGCCTCTGGAACCTTGTGCACTCTCAGCCACTTCATAGGCTGCACACAATTTGTCTACATCATCCCCCATCACACAGCAGAGCACCACATCCTTGTGTACCCGGACTCTTGACTGACCAGTAGACACCGCAGGTTTGCTGCCACCATTTCCATTGCTGGACCCTATTCACAGGGCTCTTGGGCCAACTCTTTCAAACTGAGGTCCTGTTCTAATTTCTTCACCTCCCGCTTCAAAGACAACAACATCTGGGACAGGTTACCGGAGAAGACATAGCTCCCTGGTCTGGGAATCACACCTGCTACAGGCAAGCTGTTGGCCCTTTCTACAGGAAGTTCCAGAACCACCTCAGGCTCCTGATAACAGTCATCCTCCTCCTCTGGAATTTCCTGCTCCTCCCCCTGGGATGTCATCCCCTGCAATCTGGGCCTCTGGCCCAGTCCCCAACAGCGTCCTGTACTTCCACCTTCCTGGTGAAACCCCTTGTAGACACTTGAAAGCCCTTGCAGAAATCTTTCAGCTGTTGAACACTGTAAGACTCTAACATGGCTATCTCAAACTCAATTGCTGCAGGCTAGCTGCTGCTTCTCCAGAGTGAGACATAATTTAGCAGAAAAAATCAAAAAGCCAAATCGAGGAGAATAGAGAAAAAATTGAAATGGTCATAATGTAGAGTTCTAGTGAACACCGAGTTACAATATGGTATTGTACAAACAAGTCCTATCTTCACCGCTGATCATTAATGTTAGAAATGGGGTTTCTGGTTGTAAGAGTATACTCGGTATACGCGGGACCACCACTCTAGTCAGGGTGAGTTACATACACAGTAAGGGAGAGCCTGCGCGCACTCTCTAGTAGCTTGGCACACACCAGTCAGGCTTACTTAAAGAGGCAATGTGGAAAGTATTTGTGCAAAAAACACCCCCACCCCCACAGTAAAACAGTTAAAAACCACAAAAAGACTCCACACAGGTTTAGAAAAATAGAGAGTATTTGTACGAGTAAAACAAAACCAAAAACAACAAAATATAGTCAGTAGAAGTTGAGATATATATTTCTAAAAAATAAACCAAAATTAGTGCTCAGAAGTCAATAGCACTAAAAGGTTACCGGAGGTCATGCTAGACCAGGGTAAATCCAAAGTTCAGGCCAATCGCAATGGAGGGTAGACTACTACAAGACTCATGCAGAGCTTGCTAAAAAAGTACCTTGGATGGAGCAAGCATAGGCGTCAAAGTGTAGCTGTCACCTACTCCAGACATGTACTGGAGACAGGCTGCAAGGCACACCGCAGTAAGAGCAGAGGAATGCCTACTATCTAAAAGTGGCATTTCTAAAAATGTACTGTTAAATACAATTTTACCAACTTTAGGATTTATCATTACCATTCCAAAGATATGAAACATGAGGCAACTACTCCTTTCTGATCAGGAATTGTAGCATAAAGGGCTATTAAGGAATTCCTAATGCTGGCCTATGAAAGGAGTACGCTTCATAGTAGTGAAAAACAACTTTGGGTGTTTTTCACCATCAGGACATGTAAAACTTAAAAGTACATGTCTTACCTTTTACTTACATATCACCCTGCCTATGGGCTGCCAGGGGCTTACCTTAGGAGTGACAGAAGAAATAAGGGGAGTTTAAGGCTTGGCAAGGGGTTTTAAACTGCAAATCAAAGTGGTAGGGAAACTGCACACACAGGCTCTGCAATGGCATGTTTGAGACATGTTTAAGGGCTGCTGAAGTGGGTGGTACAATCAGTGCTGCAGGCCCACTAGTAGCATTTCATTTACAGACACTAGGTATTTGGTAACCACCTAGCAAGAAACATGTATATAACATTTAATACGCCAGTTGTTCATCCACCAATGTCACTAGGTTTAGGGGAGGAGCACATGTACTTTAGCACTGGTCAGCAGTGAGAGGAGGGGGTGGAGAACACTCTAAGGCTGACCGGTCTAGTACTAACGTCTGTAAACTATCTCCGTTTGCCTTTTCAGCAGAAGTCACATCATCTTTTAGAAAGAAATCTGGAGGTCATGAGTTGGATTCTTTCAGAATCTGAGCAATATACTTTGGTTTAAGATAACATAGGAACTAGTAATGGTGTCTGGAGAATACAAGCTTGAATTTTTTTATACTTTATTTTTTTTTAGAAATATTAAGGCCTTTAGTCATTTTAGCAAATATTTTGTTTTTTCTTGCTGGACGAGTAGTATATCACCTGAATATTATTCAACAAACATTTTTGGCATAGTCCTTGCACACACGTTTTTCATCACAGCAGTTTTTGAATACATTTATTTTCAGTTCCTAGACGAAATATTTGTTACAGCATAGACAGCTTGAGTTTGTGGCTTACCTTGTTTGAATGGCAGAACATCATCTACAATATTTAAATTATTTTGCCTCAGCTGCTCAGGACTACTCTTACTACAATCAATATGCCTATAAGACACTGTAAGAGTGAGAGGAATGAAGTGATTTACCACGTTTCCAGTTTCTGTCAGGTTATCTCAATCTCTTCTTTGCAAGCAAGATGTGCAGAAGTTACACTTTTAGATGTATCACGTGGTGACAGGGCCTTGCCATGGGAATACATTTATAAGCATGCACCTGTTTATGTGTGGAAAAGATTAAATCTAGTAAGTATTCCTCAATGTCGGACTGCTGTTAGGTAGTGCAAGTTTGAAAATTGAGAGGTTATTAAGTGCTTGCCCTGACATAGTTTCAAGTTCTGGTTCAAATCTGCGAAGAGGCTGATTAAGAACTTTAAAGAGAAGAATCTGGCAAAAAGGTTTAACTTTCATGTGCAACAACCATCTCTGTGGAAGACCATTAAATGAGTATGATCTAATTCAGATATAATTTAATGTCAAGTCTCAATAAAAAGAAGATCAAAGGAATGTTGTTCAAGCATAGTCCAAAAAAAAAAAAAAAAAAAAAAAACTGTCCTGCTTTTTCTTCTCTGCAAACATTACATCATGCCCTTTATATCAATAGCTTTGCATTTAAATACAGCAATCATCTAGTTTGCACATGATTGAATACTGACTAGACCATAAAAAACAAATCACAAAATGCATGTGTGAAAAGAATTGTTGGCCTACTACCAAAATTCATTACATACCTCAGAATGACAATGTTGCAGGAATATGACAGCACCAACAGACAATATCCACATAAGAAGGTCCACTAGATAAACATGTGAGTATACCAGAACATTAAAAGCACATTTTAGAGCCCAAGAACGCGGCCAACAGGCTGTCAGGCTCAAGAAAGCAACCACACAGCAAACAGGTTTAAACAAAACACAAATATCAGAATATGTACCAATTTTAGATGACTAGCAGAATCATCAGAGTATAGGGTAGCTTTGTATACCGCAATAAAAAGAAAAATGTAAATCAGATAAAAAGGTTGTGAGAAAGTGGATTATTAGTTGGGGTGGATAGTAGTACACCACTTGTAATAATGTCACTGATCCTGTTAGGTTCAGTAAAGGTTTCAGTAATTTAAACCTGAGCTTGTCTGGTAGCTTTGACACAGAGCAGACAGGCTTAACCTAGGAAAACGTGTAAAGCATGCAGAAGTACGAAAACAGTTAAAAGTTGAAAATACAACACAATACAAATTCCAAAACAGAGAATATTTTAATGACACCACAACGTCAAACCTCCAATAAGGGGGAACCAGAGAAGTGAATTTTTAACGTTTTGGATTAAAAAACAAAAAAGCACAAAAAAGTGCAAAGCAAAAATCAAGGGCAATTGGTTGCACTAGACCGGGACAGGGTAAGAATAAAGGCGGACCGGGGGAGAGCATGTGTCAGATACAGATACGTGACATCCTGTTCAGATGTTTTTACCTCCTGACTCAGTCGACACTGGACGAAGTCACAGTGAAGCTGGTGACTTTTGGTGGGCAATTTGCACCCAAGGAAGGTCCCTTGCCTGCCTTCGCCTGGGGGACATTTGTACCTTCAGATTTAGTCACTTTTTTTGGAGATCAGAATTCTCCACCAAGGCAAGGCTGAAAGCTGTAGCCGAAGAGTGCACATACTTTCTCTATGACACTGGTGTGAAATAGGCTTGCTGCTGAGGAAAAGCTCCGAGCACAAGCAACCTGCTGAACAGCATCGCAGCTTCATTGGCTCGACTTGGCAGGTCAGTCCTGGTCTTCTTTCAGTTCTCCAAGGAAAGATCCTTGAAAAAATGTTTAAGTCCCATCTTCCAGAGTTAGACAAGGGCACCAGGATACCACTTTGAGATCAGGACTGACTCCAGGAGAAGCCACCAGCGGGTACAAGGCCAGGTCCAGTTGGAACTGGTCAGCTGGGCTCTTCAGGAAGAGGGCTTCTAAAAGCTTTTGTGTCCCTGTAGTCTAACAGGAAGTCTTCCAAGTGACCCTTAGAGTCCCCTTCTTGGTCCTTTGTACAACTGGGAGCAGGGCCAGACTTTGGGGGCCCTTCTGTCTGCCAGAGGTGCCACATTTATGCCGAATGCCAGCCTTCAGGTGGAGGAAACCTCGGACCACTCACTAACCAATGGGGTAAAAGTTTCCAGGGCTGACCCAACCCACTTCTGCAGAATGCCCTGTGTGTTTTACTGTAAATTATCCCACAGTGTCCCTCTTAATTCAACACCCAAATGGCAGAACCTTTCATCTCCTGTGCAGAGCTCCCTATGCCCGCCAAGAGGCATGGCTACGATAAAGGGCAAACCCTCACTTGCGGTTAATCAAAAGTTGTTCTGGTGGTAGCACGTCTCCCCCTGTGACTGGTGCATGGCTGGCCGGTAGGACAGTAGAGGGGGCAGGTCCAAGTGCCAGCCTGTGACAGTGTAGGCACCCTCTGAAGTTAATTAAGTTCATGGGCACAGGTTGGCCATCAAGTCTGGGAGAAACACATTTCACCACGTGGGAGGTATCAACAGTCAGGGGGTAGTGTACATTGACAGAAAGGCACATTTGGCTCAGGCAGGAAAATTACAACTTTCTATAATATTTTAATCTTTCAAACTAGTACTCTAAAAATCGGACTTTACCATAATGTTGGATTTCAAATCACTGTTAAATGAGTCCGTAAATCATTTTTCTAGCTATTTCCCAAAGTGAAGTTATGCATTATAAGGTTTTATATTGTATTCTACAGTTTTTTTTTAAATGAGAGAGCCAGCCTTACCACAGAAAAAATTACTTAGGAAACTTTTCAATGTCAGGACACTTAAAACATAAGCACACATGCACTGGTCTTCTAAATACCATGCACCCTGCTCTATGGGCAGGTGGGGCCTACTTACGGGTTACTTATAAGTATTAAAAATTAAGGTTTAGGCTTGGCAAAGGGGTCATTTTGCCAAGTATTAAAACTGTGTACCCAGGCTGCAGGGGCAGACTTGGAGACATGCTTTGCATTGTCACTTAAGTGGTGGGACAATATGTGCTGCAGTCTGCTTATGACGATTAACTTACAGGACCTGGGTACACTTTGGTACCATATACTAGGGAATGATAGTTAAGTTAAATATGCCAGTCAGGAGTGTAGGCAATTTCAACATACACAGGGGCGTGGTTAGCAGTGCCTCAGTGTGCACAATCAAAAAACTAGCAGCATCAGTCCAGACAAAAACAGAGGCGACTAGAAAAAGAGTCATTTTAAACCAAGGTAAATTTCTTCATGCCAAGTTCACAGTTTATAGTATTTTTCTAGAACGGTGCAGAACCTCTGAAATTTTAATGCTGCCAGTTTAATATCTGGCAGAAAGGCACTGTATATCAAGGATGCTTGAATGAAGTATAGCCTCCCTGGAAGGTAAGCAGAATGTTGGGAGTGACAGCGGGGTTTGTCTTTTCTGCTGAGTCCCCTGACATGGATAGCTAAGAGCTTGGCTAAAAGACTAGCCAGGCAAGATAACTGAGGCACTTAAACAGCAGGCATATGATCTGGACTCTGATGGGAGAAACCCTTGTACTTAGCACTCTTTCAGAATGGTCACACAGAAGGCACTCAAGGGCAAAATTACCGAGTTCAGCAATCAAATGCTAAAAAGGACCATCCTGCTTGGCATCCTACTGAGAAGGTCTATTTGCAACGAAGCCTCCTGGGAGACTGGATGGATAGCTGGTAGAGATGGTTATTAAGCCTCTGATGAGAACAGTTTCAAGAATGACATTTATTTAATTGATGGTTTTCTACATAACTGACCAGGCACCAACAGCTTTGCACCTCTGCACAATAGTGCATAATGATGCAACGTCATTGCACGAACAGATATAAAAGACAGTCCATGGTAAAATAATTAACAATACATTACTACCATACATTTCACTACTGTCTGATCAGAAAGAGGATATGCCTAGTGCAAGTCAAGCGTGGGTTAAGTATGATAAATAAAACAATGAAAACAAATCAAATAGTCAACTTCCAAAAATGAGGCATTAATTGCTAGCAGTTTGTCACTAGCAACAAGGAATTTATGTTGTTAAAACTACCTACATTTATTGTTGCTCAATGTGACAATTTACCTAGTGTTGTCAAGACTGTCCAAATGTCCACCCCACCCCAATCCCGACAACAGCAAGTCTTTACCATTTCAAACCCCTAGGTGGTTGTTCAAAGACGTTTCCATGTAACTAGTTCTTTTGACAGCTCTAAGGGATGGACTTGACAGTTGTATTGTTCAGATGAACGTGGTACAAGGAACATACTCACCACCCAACAGTTCAGAAAACGTGAGACTTGTAGGACTACTGGCAGAGATGTTATTAGAGACAGTGACATTTGCTTTCTATACACAGTCTACTCCCTAAAAGAAACAGTCCTGCATTATTTACATCCACCACCACTCCCAAAAATGGTACCATCTCCTGGTGAAGTGAGGCAAAATATTACATACAGATGTTGAGACCCAGGTCTTGAAGAAAGCTTATTGTAGTTGGTGGTGAGCAGCTAGTTGTCCAGGTAAGAACAAATAAAAATACACGAGACAAAGAGAGCTACCTTTACAAAGATTAATGGATCACCACAGAAGGTGCTTACAAAATAAAGATTGCGTGCCCTGGATATCCTTGGCTCAAGTGAAATAAAAGGAATCCCAGCATGTAGATCAGATTTTTATTAAGCACAACCTAAAAAGAAATTACTCAAACTATTAAAATATACGTTGGCACAAGAAAATAACAAAATTATTTCATGTTTAATGACTGCAAAGGATTAATTTGGAAAGTGATAAAAGAGGAGGTATGTGTGGTAGTAAAGAGTGTCTTGCCTACCGGCTCGCCCCAGTTCCTCCGAAGGTCCGGATGATCCCATGAATACCAAGGGTCTCTCTCCTGCTGAGATTTATCTGGTAATTTAGGGTAATCACCAAATCTGCCAGAGACAAAATAAGTAAATAAGGACATTAGCAAAGATAATGAAAGGATTACGTAACTTACCCTGCAAGCATCTGTTCGTGGCATGTAGTGCTGTAGATTCACATGCCCTGCATACTCCTGCCATCTAGCATTGGGTCAGAAGTGTGCAAGTTTTCTTTCTTTCGAAGAGGTTTCTCGAGTCACGAGCTAAAGTGACCCCTCTCGGTGATAATGGACATGAGAATCGACTCCACTGTTAAACTCCATTCTCCCCCAACCGCGGGAAAACAGTCTAAGTGTTAAAAAAAGAGATGTCCATGCATATGAAAGTATAAGAAAATACAGCAACGGCCACAGGTGTCTGGGGAGGAGGGCAGGTGCATGTGAATCTACAGCACTACATGCTCACAGGGTAAGTAACAATCCGTATGGTGGCGGTGTGGCTGTAGATGCAAATGCTCTGCATAGTCTGTAAAGCAGTGCCCTCCAGGAAGCGGTGGCAATCCTGTGGGTTTTGCACTTGTTTGAAAAAGGGTATGCAGGACTGCCTGTCCTACATTTGCCTGTTGGTGTGCTAACACACCCAACCAGTAATGTTTAGTGAAAGTGTGTGGAGCTGACCATTTAGCTACTTTATACATTTCAACTATTGGTATATTACCCAAGAAAGCCACAGATGCTCCTATTTTATGTGCAGTGTGTGCTCTAGGAGGTGTGGGCAAAGTTTTGTTTTGGTTAGCTTTGGCATAACATGTCTGAATGCACAGAATTATCCATCTTGAAATGCCCGATTTAGATATGGGCTTTCCTGTGTAAGGGGGCCAAAAAGCAACAAAGAGTTGCTTTGTTTTTCCAAAACTCTTTAGTTCTGTCAATATAATACATTAAAGCTCTTTTTACATCTAGTGTACGAAGGGCCCTTTCTGCAACTGAATCATGTTAAGGAAAGCAGACCGGTAATTCAACTGATTGGTTTAGGTGGAAAGCGGAAACTACTTGTGGAGGAAATTTTGGGCTAGTTCGAAGGTCTATCCTATCTCTCTGTAGTTGGAAGAAAGATTCCTCCAAGGTTGATGCCTGGAGCTCACTGATATGGCTAAATGAAGTGACTGCTAAGTACAACGTTAAGATTCCAAGCAGGTGCAGGGGGAACCCTGGGTGGAACTACTGTTTTAAGGCCGTCCAGGAATGTCTTAATAACTCGTACTTTGAAAATGATAAATGTTGCCTTTTTTGCAAGTAGGCAGCTGCTGCAGTTAAGTGCAGACGTATTGAAGTGTACTTTTGGTTAGAGGTCTGCAAATGGAGTAAATAGACAATGTTTTGAACAGTTGCATTGAAAGGGTCAGTGTGTTTGTCACAGCAGTAGAAAACAAATCTTTTCCAATTAGCAGCATAACATGCTCTGGTTGTCAGCTTATGTGCTTCCTTGAGAATGGTCATACATTCTGGTGGGAGATTGAAATAGCCAAATTCTAAGACTTCAGGAGCCAAAGCACAAGATGCCTGATTTCACTATGGATCTGAGTGAGAAGGTCCAGGCTTAGGAGAAGCTTCGCGTGGGGCACTACTGAGAGTGTGTGGACCATGATTGTTGAGCCCAAGTTGGAGCTACTACAATGAGGTTGAGAGACATTTTCCTGAGCTTTTGAGCCACAATCTGAAGAGAGAGAGAGAGAGAGGTGGAAAAGCTCAGGAAAATATCCCTGACCAGTTCATCCATACAGCACTGTGCTTGGATAGCAGGTGTGGGAGCATGGAAGTTAAGACTGGGCATTCTGTGATGTTTGTGGTTGCAAACAGATCTATGTGTGGAAACCCCCACCTGTGAAAGTATGGGAGGAGGACTGGGGGGGGGGGGGGGGGGGGGGGGTGTAGAATTTCCATTTGTGGACTTGTCGTCGTATCCTGCTGAAGATGCTGGTAAATTGTTGTCTGTCCCTGGGAGGTGTTCCACTAGCAGGTAAACGTTGTGACGTTTTGTCCAAAGCCAAATGTCTGAGATAGGCGTCATAACAGTAGAGAGTGTCCCCCACCCAGTTATTGTAGATAAAACATGGCTGTTATGTTGTCTAACCGGACCAAGACAACCTCACATATCAGGTGAAGTAGGAATGCTTTCAATGGCAGATGAATAGCCTGAATCTCTAGGTAATTGATGTTTGGAGTCCCAGAGTCCCTGGGAGGTCTGAGCACCCCACCCTGTGAGGGACATATCGGCTGTTGAGTGATCAGGAGAAGAGGGTCAAGGAATGGCTTCCACTTTGATAGGTTTTGTGTGTTCCACCACTGCAAAGACTGAGGAGTGCTGCTGTCTACCAACACTAGATCTTCTAAAGGACCCTGTGGATGAGACCATTGACTTCCCATACATTCTTGCAGTGGGCGCATGTGTAGACTTGCATGTGGCACTATTGCATTGCAAGATGCCATCATGACTAAAAGTTGCTGAACTGCTCGGACTGTTATGCATTGAATTGGATGAACCTGTTGCAGCAACATTGTGATGTTCTGAATCCTGACTATATTTGGGTAGGCTAACCCTAGCGGTGTGTTGAGGATAGCCCCTAGGCACGGCTGCATCTGTGAAGGTTGGAGGTGTGAGTTCTGCGTGTTTTTGGTAAACCCCAGTTGAAAAAGAAGGCACAGAGTGGCCTGAGTTTTTTGTAGGCAAAATGGAAGTCCACTGGCTTTGATGAGACAGTCGTTGAGCTATGGGAAGACATAGATGCTCTATCTGCACAGATGTTCTGCAATTACCGCCAGACATTTGGTTAACCCATGGGATCCGGAAGTGACTGAATGAAAACTCTACCAATTCAAGCTCCTCCCAATCTATAACAAACCTGAGATATTTGCAGTGAGCTGGATGGTTTGGGATGTGAAAGCAGGCATCAAGTCCAGTGCAGACAAAGTTGCACCGCTTGAACAGTGGGACCATTTGAAAATGTACTCACAGGATGTAACGATTTAACGGCCATAGGTCTAAAACAGGCCAAAGTGATCTGTCTCTTTTGGGAATCGGAACATATAGGGAGTATACTCTTGAGCCTTGTTGTTGAAAAGGGACAGCCTCTATGGCCCCTTTGTGAAGGAGAGCCTGCACTTCTTGTTTTAGCAAGTTTAAGTGTTCAGTGGAGTTTGTACTTGTGAGGTGTAATGTTTGGAGGTGTTTTGATGAGCTCCAGACAACCATGTTGGATAGTGTCCAACACCCACTGGTCTGTTATGGTTTTTCCAAGTGGGGAAGAAGTGTTGTAGTCTTCCCCGACAGGTTTTAAATAATCAGCAGGCAGGAGAAAAGAGTCACTGTTTGGAGGTGACGGGTGCGATGTGAGGGGATGCATACTTTCCATAACCGATGGAATTGTTTCCTCTATATCTGTCGCTGTAGTATCCTTGTGAAGGGGAGGTCTGATGCTGTTGCTTGTAGGGGAAGGTCGGGCATCTGACTGTGTGGTTTTGGTGTCCTGTTTGTATGCAAGTCGACGAAAGGAACCATAAGGAGCAGGGGTTTATAGCTCTCCCATTGACTTAGCAACCTATGTCCTTTTTCATCTTTTCTAACGTTTGGTCCACCTGGGCGCCAAACAGGTGTTGCTGGTCAAAATGGACATTCAGGAGCATCTGTTGCTGGCTTCAAACCAGAGGTACAGAGGTCTACGCAGCAGTATGCTTGGATTGATGCCCCTCACAGCTGTGTCTGCTGAGTCAAAGGCACACCTGATGGAATTATTTGTAATCCGTTTGCTCTCCTAAACAATTTAGTGACTTTTTCTGTACTCTTCAGGGAGATGTTTGAGGAGTTCCTCCATCACATCCCACTGGGCCCTGTCGGACCTTGTCAACAACCCTTGAGTGTTGGCAATTCACCAGTAGTTTCCTGCTTGTGCTCTAACTCTTTTCCCTGCTGCATCAATGAGTTTTGACCCCTTATCTGGTGGAGGGGCATCTGCTGCCATCTGCGAATTGGCTCTTTTACAGCCACTGGATGCTACCAGAGAGACTGGAGAAAGCGGACCCTTGATGTAAGGGGGATTTGAGGGTGCAGCTTTATACTTTTTATCCACCCCTAGTGTAATAATGCATGGCTGCACTGGATCTTTAAACATGTCCTCAAAGTGACGCAGCATCCCTTTTAACATAGGCAGATACTGACATCCCCTAGTGGTAGTGGACAGCGTCTCGAAAGGAAAATCATCCTCAGTGGGATCTTTATGGAAAGGTACCTGGTGATGTAGAGCTGCCCTTGTGATGAGTTACTGGAATGATGTTGCATCATCTTGGGATGAAAGCTTAGCGAGGTAGAGGTCTCGGTCAGTAGCCCCTAGTGGGTCAATGTCACAGCTGTCGCAAGGTTCTGTGGATTGTGGATCTGCGTCATCTACCCCTCCCCGAACGCCAGTGGAAGACTATGGGGAGCCCTGTGGAGTAAGGTTGTCTATATCACTAAAGTGAGCGATGTGGTGGTGTTAAGGGAGGCTGAGGAGCTAGTGCAGATGGAGGAGATGCAGGCAAAGCTGGCTGTAGAGGACTAGTTGCAATGCCCTTCTTTTTATGAGGTTCAGGTAGATCAATGGCCTCCCCAAAAGTAAGCTGACACTTCGATGAAGTGGGTGTTGCCTGCACTGCCTTTGCCATAATTAGACCAATAGAAGGCTGGATGTCAATATTCTTTTGCTTCCGATCGAGCCTCTCCGCCAGTCTCTAGAATTGGTACCGGTTTAGAAATGCAAGGTTTTGGTGGTGAACATGGTTGGAGCCGAGGCGGTGGAAGCCTGGGTGCTTGGAACCTATGAGGCAGTTGGTTGGCTCGGCACAGAGAAAGGTCGCCTCGGTACAGCAGCAGGAGGTTTTGGCTTAGCTTTCCGGCTTGGCCAGAGGGCGGGCATCCTTAGCAGTTGTACAGTGCCTCCTATGGTCTGTTGTCAGTGGTGGTCCGGAAGCCATAATTTCGGTCGGAACCAAATGTCTTTTAGTAAGCTGGACAGGGGCATGGGTACTCACTGCACGCTGTAAGGTCTTGCATCTGCATGCCGGACTCTATTTTGGCGTCGGATCCGGAGTCTGGAATGAAAAAGGCCTCTTCTTGCTGCTGAGGCCTTGTGCGCTTCTTCCCTTTGTTCAATATTGTGGTGACCGAAGATGGGTGTCTCTTCCAGGTCTTCGCTCTGCATTTCTTTCAGACACACTTGACGATCCCGCAAACGTTTGCTTTGACCTGAAGAACAGGCCTTACAGTTTTCTTTGTTGTGGTCTGGAGACAGACATAGGTTGCAAACCTAGAGGAGGTCAGTGTGCGGGTATCTGGCGTGGCAGGTGGGACAGAACCAAAACAGAGTCCGCTCCATTAGCAGCTCATGGTAGGTCAAATCCGATTAGATGACGCGAAGCCCCAAGGCCACAAATAAAAAAAAAGTCAAATAGACAGGTGACAGTTTTCTTCTGTTTTCGATAGGGGAGAGTGAAACGTAAACAAAAACAATACTGACGGGTGTAGAGATGAACAACAGACCGAAGGGAGCCCGAAAACACGTCCGACCCTGATGGCAGAAAGAAAAACAATCTAACAGTGAAGTTCATGCCAATGCATATTATCGCTGAGAGGAGGAGTCACTTTACGTCGTGATTCAAGAAACTTCTTCGAAGGAAAACAACTTGCACACATCCAGACCTCACACTAGGTAGCAAGAGTATGCAGAACATGTGTACCTACAGCCACAAATGCCATGGAACATATTTTTACTAGATAAACCAAGGAGAGCATTTAGACATATTTCTGATATAGTTACTCTTAGTTACACAAACTTTATTGAAAATGAAAAGTTAAAACTAAATGTTTCTACTAAAAAAAAAAAAAAAACTGCCAACTTTAGATATGTAACGAATATTCATTCATAATGACAGAGGAAGAATATCTTGTGTATATCTGCGGCTCACTCATAATACTTGTTGCTGCAGAGTGCTAAGGAAAGCGGGTACCAGGCTCTCTTATGATCAGTCCCTTTGAGATCCTCCAGATTTAACTTTCTCTCGCCTCCCCCACCCATTGCACCCTCGTGGCCACCCCGAAAGACTAGGTCTCTTGAGAACAAGTCCGTCCTATCTATACATGACGATTACCCACCTTATAAAAGGCTTGGCTATTCCATAGGAAGTGCACACTTACGATTTACTCCCAGGGCCCCTGAGACACTTGCACTGGCTTTCATGAGCCCTACCAAAACGGTACTCAAAGCTTTTGCAATTCACAACTGCATGCTTCAAACTTGAATCAAAACTCATCTGCTTCACACAGTGAATCGTTAATCAAGTCAAAGACACTGACAATCCTCAGTCAACCATCTTACAATTGCTAACAGATGAGATGGCATACTTTTAGAGGCAAAATTTAGAAGATAATGTGGATAAAATTCAGCCACACCTATAAATGACCGAGGCTTATCCAAGCTTGTCTTTCCAGTTGCCTTCTTGAATGCCTTTACCAGTTTCTCATTTGGTGTCAAATGACGGCCTCCCCAACTCCAGGTAGACATCTCACCAGGCACTTCTATTTTGTATGTTGAATATTTCACTGAGACGTACATTACACAGTCCTCCCAAAAGAGATTAAACTCTGCTAGTTCCCCATCCTAACTGTTCCACCATCCAAAATGTAATCTTGAAGGTATTTGGCCACTTCTACTTTCTCTAACAAACCATGGATAGTTTTTGAGAAAACGCTGCTTTAGGTGTGGGTCTGAACTGTTAACACCCAATTTCTGTTAATGTCGGAAATCACAGACACATTTGCACTCTGAACTTTAAACATTTCATTAACTTTTGGATATCCCACCAAATCTTTCTATTCAAATCTGTATTGTCCATGTATACATGGAATTTCTCTCCTGTATTAATTCCATCCTTTGCAGTTTTTCCAAATCTTCTTTGGTTGTCCTTGTGTACAGTCAGTAATTACTTCATCGTACCAATCTTATTTTCTGCCTTTTCTTTCAATCAATTTGGTGTACCAAACCTCTTGATTTAGCTATTAATTTTAAAACTCAGACCATTAAAAAAAACACAGCAAATTCCACCAAATGCTCGCATTCTAGTAACCTCAAAGCCTACATCAAAAACGCACTACTTACTACTCATAGGGATCCAGTTATTATTCAACTGCTTCTGGCCCAACCAACCTAAAATTTGGGGCCTAATTATGGCAATTAATATTTTCTTTTTCTACTCTGTTTCTGGTCGTAGTTTGGGTTACAGAGATTTGGACGCAAGGATTCACCTTCATTTGCCATTTCATTTGCACGTGTCCCATCAAAATTTTGCAAATACATCTGTTTCCTCCGCTGTAGCAGACCAACTGATTGGTAAAGATTCAAAAGGTAACTTCCCTTACTGTCAAAATACACTGAGGAAAGAGGTACTCTTGACTTGTTTTTATGCAGAAGGCTAATATTTATTTACCATTGCTCAGAATTACTGCCATCCACGCATTAAGTTGTTCACAAATTCATTATCTGTTAGTACTACATACAAATGGAAAGTATCTTGTTCTGAAAACTGGTACATTCTTTCCCAGAAGACAGGATTATTCTTATTTTTTTATAAACAAGCGATATGGTTTCTCTTCCACAGTGATGACACTTCATTGCCTACCACACATCCTCATATTTAGTACATTGCAGACATATATACTTTCATCCGTTTCATCACCAACAGCTACTCACTTTTTGCTTCATTTTGCTGTTTTTCTTTTTTTTGCCAACCTGCCTCACAGCTCTAATTGGCCTAATGCTGCAGTGGAACTGGATCAACCACGACCCATAAATCTTCTTACATTTCTACAGTTAGTGTGCATCAGTTTGATGACAAATTACCTCAACCTAGAACAGAGGTCTTCAAACTGTGGGGTGACCACCCTGGGGGCCCCTGACTGCATTCTGGGATGGCGGTGCAAATGCCTCTGCAAGTACTTCTAACTGAAGATGGCCTGGAAGCGTAAATGTTTACTGGGCACATTTTTTGTGTGCCTTTTTTTACGGGAAATTCCAGTTGGTTGTGATCACTGCAGATGCCTGTATGTGAGATCAGAGAGCCAAATAACTGAATCCTGATTGGCGCAGACAAGAGAAGTATATTTATACCACTGCGAGGTGCCACCCTGTAACACAAAGCACTATAAATATTTAAGTCATTGTTTTGAAAATGTATTATACACTATATAAAAAGCATAGGCATGGCAGTTTCCACAGATCCTGCCCACGTCGACCTCTGTTCTGATGTCCTTTGAAGTGAGTCTAGGATAAAGATGGCAGGGTCATATTCAGATTCACGGCCCCGATGGATAGAACCGCTGAGGACACCGAGAAATGAACCAGTACAAAGAGAAAAGGAGCAAGATCTATGCATAGTGTTGAATAGATGGTCTAGAGGAGGGGACGCTATATGAAGCAACTGTTTAGTTTACATATGGACAGAGATGGCTTCTTCAGAGGGATTCCCCGACGAAGTTAGGGGGATATTGAGGCTCACGTTTTTAAAGGGTAATCTTTACCATTGGTGTAGCAGATGATGTGCATTGAGGCCAGGGGGTTGAGGGGCCACTACACCCAAAGTATGGCTATATAATTAAGAAAAAGGGTGTGGTGGCCCAGTTTCCTAGCTTGCATTAGGGCACAGGTCTCCCCTCCTGTGCAGGCAACAAGTCCCAAACAACCTGGGGCGAAATGAGGGACATTTGCCATTTTTTTTCCTGTTAGGTCCCAGAGTACCTTTGCTGTGTTAAGTTTGCTTTGTGCCTTGATCAATGGCCCAAGGACGGGAAGATAGAAGCACATGAGTCCCCTTAGCTGGGTCAGAGATGGCAAAGGATGAAGCAATAACGAGTAGGTTGCTTGCTTTGTAAGCCAACAGCTGCAATTAGTGACGTGGGTGTAGTGGCGCTAGAGTCTAGAAGTGTGAGAGGACCACTGCATCACAATTTTGGCTGTATTACTCTACGAAAGTGGTATAGGGTCTCATCTTCCATGCTAGCATTATGGGAGAAGGCACCCTTGCTGCGAAAGGGGAGCAACATGTGGAAGTAAATTTTTGTTTCATATTGGCACTAACATTCTGTTTCAAGAAGTGGGGTGAATGAAGCAGGAGACAGCCTGCTATTTAGGGCTCCAACTCCTCATTACTGCAGCAGGTGCACTTATACTGGGGTACAGGAGAGTGATAGTCTCCCAAAACCTCAATAATAGAAGTAGTGTTTCTACTCGATTTCTGTTATTTGTTCTATGTAAGAGGCTGGCCATCTATGTAGTGTGCAAAGATAGGCACACTGTGCAGGGGTCCTGGCAACCACACGTTGGTTTACAGCAGTAAAAACTAGATCACCCAATGCTCTAATTTTTAAGGTTGCTTGCTCGAGCAGTTAGGTCAATCTTGGAGAAATACAAAGCATTTGTTGTACTCACAGCATCAATCTTGCAACTCACACACTCAAAGAAATAACTCAAGACCAATTTATATAAAATACCTCAAATTATTATATACATTTTAAGACCAAGATTATCGAAATTAGTTAAGTATTTTTTGAGATATGAATTTCTGAAGTTTAATAAAAATTGTCTTTTTGTGTGTAATTACACACCATAAGAATCAATGGAGGATCACCTTTAAAAATACATATAAAACCCACACAGTTGGTTTACAAAGTTCTTCTTTTGCAGGTTGGTTGAAGTTGTCAGTGGGCACACTGTGCCTTTTGGAGAAACTCGAGCGGCGCCCGATTCCGGCGGGAACAGTGTTGGAAGGTCTGTGGAGCAGGTGCAGGGGACCATTTGGAAAAGCACTGCACAGGTAAATTTAAAGATGATTCTTTGGGGCCCCCTTGGAGTGTTGAGGTCTCAAGGGGTGGGGGGGACCCTTAAGGCACAGCAAGTTCTTCGCTGCAGGGCACAGGGCAGCCAGGTGCAGAGTGAATCGGTGAGCCAGGAGATGTGTGCGAGGATGCCCTCAGGATCAGGAGGCAAGTTGGTTTAAGGGTCGTTTGCAGGACAACAAGGGCACTCCAGGCCTTTACTAGACCTGCAGGTCGAGTAGCTTGAATAATCTACTCGACCGAAATGTAATGTACTTGACCCAGAAATGGGTCTCAAATTGTGGGATCCTAGGCAAATATTTTATTTTACAGTCGCCTTTTTCTTCATTCTACTGAGTGCAGCTTCGAATATGTGAGTTCAGCATTTCTGCTGTAACAAAAAAAAAATTTACAAATCCTCTTCTGTTTGATTAAATACACTAAATGTTTGCTCCATGTATAATAAGTCTAGCCCATATATAGGGTACATAGGTCGCCTCTTAGGTTACTAATAGCTTTGCCATCAGCACAGGAGTGTTTCTCAGTTTATGTTTAAACACTCACTTGTAATAAATATATTACTAAAGCATGATAAAGCATGATGTGGTTGCGCACTGTCTTTTACAGACAGTACATTTCCAAGAAATGTCCAAAAACCCTCCCACTAACTTGCAGCTTTACTGATAAAACTATATAGTATTAACAAAAATCTGTGAAAAATGGATTTCAGAAAACATTTATTATTTGCACATCACCAAGTTAAGTGTTCTGACTTTTCATTCTATTAAAATATTTTTTTCATCACACATAAATAGAAGAAAAGGTCTTTCACAGCTACTGAAATATATTTTGATATGTTTGTAAAGTTGACTTAGTTATATTAAAGTTGTGTGTTGGGAAAAACCGGATACCAAACGTCTTTCATTTCACAAAGGTCAGACAGTTCACCTTACAAAATCCTGGAACTCTGCAGTCCCAAGAAAAAGTATTTGCATTGCAAGAAGACAAGCTGACTTCTGACCTCTGTCTCTGAACACAGAGCAAATGTGACAAGAATAAGATTTACAGGCATCCTAATTGATTATTCAGTTTCTGACTCAACGGAACACCTGTTCTTTGTCCTCTCCCCAGAAGGGTTGAGTGGAATCTAAAAAATGGCTGGACCTCATAAAAGATTTATCGAGCCCTGCACTCTGGCAGGAAGTCTTGGGTGTTCCTGAAGTCCTTCGGCTGGGGCTACCTCCTAGTCCTTTTTCAGCCCCGGGCTGTCCGATCCAGGGTATTGGTACGGTCTGACCATTGGAGGGTGCAGTGCTACCCAACTTGGCACACTTGCTGGGTTTGTCCTCACAGTCGTTTGTGTGTCGTTTGGTTCAGCTGCAGCTTCCGTGTCGGGAGATAGCAGCTGGTCAGTGAAGTGACCCTCACTGGCTTGTTGGTTACATGCTGTTGTACCTCCACTCTGGAGGGGGTTCAATGAGAAGCCTGGAGGTCCTCTGGGGTTCGTTAGAGTTTTTCAAATTGACCAGCAGCTCCTCAGCAGTAACTTTCAGGTCCTGAGTGCAGCAGGCAGGGTTTGGCGCCTTTTCTTTGTTGCAGCAGGTCCACAGCTCTTGTGCCTTGGATCTTCTTTTGTCCGTCAAAACTAATTTCCTTTAGGGATGCCCACTAAATACTGTATTTTGTGTGAGTTTTAGGGTCAACCTGGTAATGATCAATGGGCCAGGTACCTTAGGGTGACTACACCCACTAAAGTGACCACTGCTGTGGGAAGTGTCACTTCCCTATTCCCCGATTGGTTATTTTCCTTCCATCCAAGATGGAGGAAAATCAAATGGAGTGCTCACCTCACAGGCAACACCTTAAAATGGCTGCTTCGTTCACTCACTATGTCCCAGGTTTGGTAAGGACCCAGTGGGGGCATATTGCTCATGCAGCTATACCCTCACACATATTATGGTGCACGCTGCCTTAGGGCTGGAAGACCTGCCAGAGGGGTGTCTTATCTATAGTATATACACTGTATGGTGGACACAGGCAGTGTGCCATGTTGAGTTTGCGTTTTAGGCGTGCACCAGAACACCCAGCCTACAATGACAGTGCTGGGTGCAGCTGGATGCATGGCCCTAGAGGGTGGCACCATCAGTGATGTTGCCCGCAAGGGCCTACCCTTAACACCCTATGCCTTGGGTACCCAAGTACCTTTTACTTGGGACTTATAGTGGCAGCTAAAGGTGTATCCAATTGTGCAAATGCATCAAAACGGTTTTAGGGAAAGAGCTCTGGCCCAGGTTAGCAGGGACCTTGGGCACTAAAATTTCTAGGCTACATCATACATCAGGCAAAAAGTGGGGGCTAACCATGTCAAAAAGAGGCCTTTTCTAACATTCTACATATTTGAACTCTTATAGGTCTCTTATTTAGTGTAGACTAATAACTACAGAAAGGGCTGCCCTAAAATTATATCATAAGTTCCACCTGCTACACTCAGCTCTGCTTCGCTTGCTAAAAGCTCTAGTATCCACAAGGGCAGACACCTTTCTCCCACTGATACCAACCTTCTGCACAAATCCCATAGTGTTAGGATTTATGTGCTAAAGAGCAACTGAGTCCCGTTCCCAAATGTCCATAGCTGTGAGGTTGAGTGCAACTGTCCCCTCTTGTGTACCTTCACCCTCGTGTAACATGCTTGCTATCACGCGTGTTGCTCGGTCAAGTTCCTTCTCTTGCCAATCTCTTTGAAAAAGTCCCACCTTGTGGCACTGAAATAAAGTAACCACCTTGAACTTAGAAAGGCTTCCTTGCCTTACCTTCTCCGGATGCTTCTTTCTGGAAACACCATTACCATTCCCATGCTTCTTGTGTCCTTCTCGAGTCCAATGATAATTACCCTAGCCATTACCATACGTTTTGTAACTAGTCTGTGGAGAGCGTTTCCCTCCGTAGGGCTTAGAACTGTGCTGTTCTATCCCTCTGTGAACACTCATAGCCAAACACTTATCAGCAAACACAGCAAGTTTTGTTGGATCCCTTTCAGTCAGATCAGACAGGTACAGCACTCCTCCTTGAGTCACTCTCTCACCATCAACTGGTTAAGTGACTGAAAATCCTTGGCCAACATCCCTCTTACACACTTATTCCAATCACGCAATACACCAGGAATCCAAGTCTCAAGCCCAACACAATCTGATCTCTGGCAGTCTTGGAATCTCTGCAGGTATTGAGTTGGTTTCAACCCAAACCGCCTAGTGAGAGCTTCCTTCATCCGCTCCTAGACCATCTGGCCTGACACACGCATTCTCCTAGTGATTGCTGTCCCTTCCAATGGCATGCGTCCGATTAAGCTAGTTGCTTTAGGCACCTCATTTAAGGCCTGTGCCTTACAAGCAACGCCAAAGCTCACAAACCATTCCAAAATATCCTGACCTTCCACAAACACATGCACACAATCCTTTGGAACCTTGGCCACAACCTGGCCTGAATTGAAAGACGAGCCACTTAACCCAGAAGGAGTTGTCAATCCTGCCATCCTATGTTACGCGCTTTCAAGGGCTATCTTTCCCTTTTCAGCTATATTCCTTTTACTTCTGTTTCTCGCAATTTCTCTTCTTGAGTCCATTTTAGGCCAGTAATCAGTCTTACCTCTCAAACAGTGAGGAGGCTTGCAGTGTCTTAGTGGGTGTCCCGGCTGCCGGCACTCACGCTGCTCCGGTCCTGGTGGAACAGTCAGCTGCACACTGAAGGCAGTGCAGCACCCTGCATGCAGACTCTCTCCCCTGACCTTATGCAGGCCGTCTCCAGCAGCACTCAAAGATGCTCCGGTGCTCCTCCTGTACAATAAGTCTTATACACTCCAACATGTGCTTGGGGTGACAGCTCAAACCTCAACAATTCTTCAAAGTGGCACGACAAAGGCCCTTACCACAGCGTAATCCATACCATAGTGACCCTTCCTGGTATACAGGGTCGCCGTTAGGCTTGACACAGGCCTTAGCATGTGTTCTCAAGCAAAGTTTTCATGGTAGCCCCTCCTGGCATATGGATTTATTGAAGCAGGCGGCGCGCAGGCTTCATTCCCCTCGCACAGTACTCTGCTCACAGCTATCTTCACAGAGACACTGTCCTGACATACAGGGGGGCAGTCACTGACTAGAGTCTGCACATAGGCACTGACCCGGTGGGTGCAGCAGCCATATCCTCACACAGGAGTCGAATGGATTGGGTTCCTCCCCGGATCTACCTCCCTCCAATGCTCTCCTCTTCCTCTACAGGTGGTGGTCTTGGTTTCCGTGGGTAATATCCACTCACAAAGCAGGGTGACTAGCCCCCAGTACTGGTCAGACAAAAGTCTTGCGGAACATCCCCTCCTCATATATCCAATCTGGCAGGTGACACATTTTGGGGGCTTATCCTCCACTTCTTATAGTAATTTCTAAAGGATCTGGGTTTTTGAAGTAATAAGCATCCAGAGGGAGTGGGGAGTAGAAAAAGGAGGTACGAGGGAGGAGGAGGAAGTAGGTGGAAGGTGGGAGGAGGGGGTTGTGTGTGTGTGTGTAGACTGGAAGGAGTGAGCAATAGATCAAATGCCAGGATCACATCTGAAAGACCCACTAGAAAGGGACAGAGTAAGTTATATGCCAGTTTTGGAGTGATGTTCGATGCACACTTATATCCGACTGACTACCTCCAGCACTACTATCTCACAACGGAAAATTAACTAAACAGGAAAAAAAATGGAAAAGAGATATTTGTGAAGCGCAAATTCACCCCTGGGGCCTCTTAGTACTAGTGTTACCAAAGTTATTTAGTACTCAGATTAGGTTCAGATTAAATCGTGTGCCTTGGCTGGTAACAGATCCTCAATTTGTTCATAATGAGTTCAACCAGAGACCATGTTCCTGTGATAACTTTTCCATGCAGGATTCTATGCATTTTTTTTTTTTGCGACTGCTATAGCTCCCTGAGACAGTTATATATGTTGCCATTGCTGAGGGGGGAAAGGTTTTTATCAGGTAAAGCCTGCTTTGATCTACATACAAATGTTGTATCCATCCTCAATTTGTTATAGTGTGGGCAGTTTTTTGGCAGAGGCTCTTCAACTCAGGAAAAAACGAGGTCAAAGCTAGGGGATAAGATTGTGCTTGACTATACAGTATTTAGCAATTCTGTTTTAGGGTTTTTAGGATGTATTTAATAATATGTTTTTTTTTAACGTAATTCTCTACTTAATGTAATCTCATTATAGTGTGTGCAGCCCACATGCAAGATGTTTCATATCTCTATTTCGTTACTATGTCTAATGTGTATTTTATTTACTATTTTTAGAGGACGATGATGTACTGTCTTTTCTGTACTTGTAATGGATCTGTACTAATCCGAAATGAAGAAAAAATAAAGTAAAGGATGCATTAGTTCAGTGACAAGTCTTTGGTTTAATTAAATAATTTCCTCGAATTAAAAGAAACCTGCACATAAAATATACATTTTGCTCCTAGTTTATGAGAAAAAGATTAACTGGGGGCCTTGTTGCCCGAGTAACTTCATTAAGTTACTCAATCTATCAGTGTAGTGACAACATCATGAATTTAAGGCATCTGTTACCATTCGTAATATGCCAAAACAAGCTTAACCTCACAATGTGATTAGCCGTTGCTACAGAGGAAATTAAAAAAGCAGGTGGTTATGACGCAGGACAGACAAAATGTAAGACAAGTTCTACTACCAGCCTAAACAGCTAAACAATGGACTTCAGCAGACCATATTTTATTTTTAAAAAAAACAAGTAGAAGTTTATTATGTTGCTAAACACCGAGTGTATTTCTGGTTTGCAACACAGGTCAGCATTCGTTGTGATTTAATCACCTTATGAAAGACTCAAAATCTTACCCCATTCCATCGTCTGGATAAGGTTCATAATCTTCCACCCTCATGTTGTACTTTTTAGCTGCTGCAGCTCTTTCCTCTGGGGTCTTTGGGTAAGGACCGGGGAGCATATCCTTTGAAATTCCAGAAGCTGTTAAATTGGTCAGAATGAAACAGGAGATTAATTTATTAAATTAGAAACTTGAGTCAGTGCACTCAGGCTTTTGGAAAAGAATATGATACACTTCCACTGAAACACAGATCTACATGGTATAACTGTAAATGGCTGTTATTTGTTTTTTCTAAGGTTTGCCTAAAACCGCAACTTTAAATGATAGGAAATATAGACTAAGGTAGAATGTGAACGTAAGAAACCTGAGGACGTGATCATTACTGGAGCATTCTAGGGATACTGCACCTCTAAATATTGATAGCTTTAAAATATTTGATCACTTTACAATATTGATAGCCGTTACAAAACGGATTCACTGCTTTTCACTTTCTTTGCCCACATTAGGGACGGCGGCAGAAGTGCTTCCGCTGGCACTCCTGATCCCTCCGCCGGCGATCTGATAACATCAGCGTACATGCCAACATCATCATAACACACCGGGGAAGCGCTGGGAGCCATTTGCTTCCAGCGCGTCGAAGAAGGAATATAAGTTTTCCTCCGGGGAAGGATCGAGGAGGGCAGAGAGGCACCGGGGAAAAGGAAATAATTATTTATTTCCCCCGGTACCTCTCACAGTGCATTTCTGCTGCAGGATCGGAGGTGGGGCCGCAATCCCGCAGCGGGAATACACCCACTAGTCACCAGGGATTTTCTTTAGTTTTGAGGTGCAGCTCCTCGGACAAGGATCGCTCCCCTTTATGGAGGAAATATTTGGGCTGTTTCTGTGCCCCTGTGGGTGGGGGGCAGGCAGACTGACCATATTTGTAGGCTAATCTGCCACAAGGGGGTGGCAGGAAACCACTAACCACCAAGGAGTAAGTTATTTGCACATTGTACAACAGCCCCATGGCAAGGGTTCTTCCTCATTAGTCGGGCAATATTTTGGCCATTTTCTGTCCCGACTGGGACAGATGGGACATATTTATAGGCCCATTTGTCCTCAAGGAGGGGAGGAGGTGGTGGGTGTGGGGGAGAAACACTAGTTGCCAGGGAATAAGTTTCTCTTTGTGTGTGAACTGGAGTTTGGCTGACGTTCTACATGTACTGGTGTTCGGCTGGCTGCGTGATTACTGCCATTTGGCTTGCGGTGTGTGTCGACTGGCGTTTGGCTGATGATGTGTTTGAACTGGTGACTTTGCTGGTGGTGTGTGTGGACTGGCTTCTGTTTGCCGGTGTGTGTGTGGCTGGCATTTCGATACTGGTGTGCGTGAAGTGGTGTTTGGCTGGGGAAAGGGTCACTTTTTCAATTCAAGTCAATTTCTTGCCTTTGGTTTGTGAAACCGTGGGGGGGGGGGGAGGGGGGGTTTGGCAGATCTGACATCTGTGAAGCTGAACTGCCCCCAAGGTCAGAATGTATAGTGTTTGTTAACAACTGTTTTTTTTTCTTGTCATTATTAGCATTTGTGATCTTAATGTTTCACTTCTATTTTTTGAGTGCAAAGCTTTGGAATTCCATGCTTGTGGTTTCTGCACTGGTAGATCTGGAGTTGTGTAGTTGCGTGTGTTTGGTAAGAAAACATTTTTGTGTCATTTAATTCAAATGAGTATCATTGACCTGCATTAATGCATTTTTTCAAATGGTGTAATCATTGCAGCATATTTAGCTTCTGTTTTATTGTGTGTCAAATTCTCTTTGGGCCTGTGCAAGATGTGTATTGTGTGTAATTTTCTTTTGTTTTTCCTTTGAAGTGGGATATCGTTGGTGCTTGCTGGTTCTGTGCAGAGTAGGTGCAAGCAATCCTCAGTCTAAATGTATCAGGTAGGTGAGTTTTTAGGTCTTTGTGAGCTTTTTATTGATTGACCTTTCCAGATTACAATATGCCAGTCGTTTTACTTTCTATTTGGTAAAGCCACACTTTGTTTATTACTTATTTTACAAAATGTTTGTTATTGTTGACAGCTAACAAGCTGTGAGTTACTGGTTCAGTTTTTTTGAACTTTCAATTATTAACAGTGCGTTTCATTTTTGGGAAGCTCTTGTTAATAAAATATACATTGTGAACCTCAACCCTGTGGCATATCCAACCAGTATGCTTAAGAAACAGATAGTTGTGCAGTAATATTCGTCTTTTCTGTCTTTCGCTGCCAGGGTGTACATTGTCTGTATGGAAAATCTGCAAACTCTAGATATTTCCGTAAACTAGACACCATGGGGACTCCAGAGTGGCTCGCATGGATCCCTCAAAGTATTGGAATCTGCTGAGAGCCATAAACTACCTTCCAAACCCAAGTCCCCCAAGTCTTTTGGCACAAATGGCAACATCAACAAAAGCGGTAGCTTCAGTTGTTGGGCCTGGGTTCGGCTGCCACCCAGGAAAACCTGCCAAACCCAGGCATTTCTGAAAACTGGACCACCCCGCGGAGTACATGGTAGCGTGCCTCTTGTGGATCCCATAAAATTTCTTATGCACCATGCCACGAAAACCGCAAAATTTAACTACATACACGTGTCTTGCATTTCTGTTCCACATTCTTCCCAAAGCAAAAAGAAATCCACACTAGGCCTACCCACACAAGTGAGGTACCATTTTTTATCATGACACCGGAATGCTGGGTGGAAGGAAGTTTCTTTCATATACATAATATTTATAGAAAGAGCGGATAATAATGGAAAACATGGTCACATAATATGCACAATCAACTCATTTTTTGATTAAATCTAACTTATGTTTGACTAAATGTTACCGCTACAGACAAGTCAGAATTGACTAACTTGCACTCTGTTACTCTCAAAACGATTAAAACATGCAATATATCTTTTGTGCTAACAACATCAGTCTCTGAACATGCATGCAATTGCACTTAGTGTTTTGTAAGTGCTGATGATGTTTGCTAAATGAGCCATCTCCACAGTATAATATCTAGGGATCAGCATGTCATCCTATGTGTTTTCTCCGACAGCATTTTTAAATCGTTTTAACACCTAAACAATGTATTTTTTAATCAAACAATAATCCTTACTGTTTAACATCACAGAAAATCATATATCTAAAGAATTTTAGGCATAAAGCCTTGGTCACGGGCAAAGTAAACTGGTAAGCACAGAGAAGCAAAAGAAAATAGAAACAAAAAAGCTCACTTGACAAAAAAATAATGAAGTGAACTGCACAATAACTTGGAATATATCGGGCTCCTGTCATTATTCTGAGAAACATGGAGAGAGGGAGAGGGATAAGGATCTACCAAAATTCGTTTTCAAAAACATTGTTTACAATAATTGAAACTGCATTTATGCTTGAAATGCTACTCAGGAGCACAGAGCAGTCCGTCCATTGGTTATTGGTGTTAGTCGTGTACGCTAAAGGAAACCATTCCACACATGTACTCCAGTTCACATTGTGGTACATTAATGAAAGTCAAGCTTTTATACCTCGATGCATTACACTGAAACAATGACTGCCAAGTGTCCCTTACTAAATGTGACACATTTACCCAACCGAACTCGCTTTTGTTTAACGAAATGAAATCAGAACTCTTAGAATGCCAGGTGGACTAACGTGCAAAGACTAGCCGCAGCTTGTTTGAGATAGATAAGAAACTTTAGAAGCATTGTTCCTTCGCTTTAGTAAAGTATTTTTAATGTGAAAGGATCTGCCATTTCGCTTTAGTAAATTATTTTTAATACAAAATTGGGTACGACAGTTATAACACTGGTTGTGCTCCCGCTACTCCCCCGAAGGCTGGCCTACAAACGTGTTAAACTCAAGCTTCTTTTATCACATCGCTGAAGGTGACCCCTTCGTTCCTATGTCAGATCTTCCTTGTGGCCCCGCAGCTGCCGCCATCGACCACGATCACTCACCAGCACGAACCCCGCTTGTCTGCAGTATTCCAATAGCCCCTCTTGTCCTCAGCCCCGCTGCCACTGCCTGGAGGCTCATAGCTCGCAACCACCTAGCACTGCGGGCAGCCATCATGCCTCAACCCAGTGAGAGCGCAGGCGTCACAAGTCGTCAGTATGAGGAAGGCACAGAAACTGCGCATGCGTTATCTAACACAGACTGCACAGGCGCTCACCACCCTCCTCAGTATAGTAACTTTATTGACAGAAAGGCTTCTGCGCATACCCAGCAAAGGGTAGTGTCGGCCCAAAAAGGGGCGTGGCTATGCATGAATAGAAATCCTCACTCTTAATAAGGATTGCAAGAGCTAAGGTGTTATTTCACGGGTCAGCGCCCCTTTCTAAAGCCGAATTCATACTTTGTCAGGCAAACCCCTACTTGGTAGAACATCCGCTCCCCGTCGTAGGGTGACCACCCGTCCGTAAATTTCACGGACTGTCCGTAATTTCGCCCTGCTGTCCGTTGTCCGTGATGAAAGCTTTAACGGACGGCATTTGTCCGTAATTTTAGCCTTTCACCTAAAGGGCAACGGAGGCAGGGCGAAATTAAGGACAGAGGAGTTTCCCCAGCTGGGCTGGAAGGCAGGGGGTCTCCTGTGCTCTGAGGGGGGGGGGGGGGTAGACAGATAAGAAAAGGCCTTCTTGCCAGGGGGTCTACTTCCCTAAAGACATGCAAATGTGGGCAACTGGTAAATCTGCAAATACAAAGGGGCTTGAAAACCTTCATTGACTTTACTAAAAGGAGTCACTTGAAGTTTTCTGGTGGCAAAGATATTTCTCTCAGAGAGGTATTATAATGGCGTTCCAAGGTGAGCTGTGGAGTGTGTGGTTTTAATGGATTGTTATAATTTTTTTTATCCTAGGTATAAACTGTATGTTATTCAAATCTGTATTTGAGAAGCACTTTTTTTTTATTTAACCGTAATGTATTTGCTCAATTTTGTAGCAGCCTTTATTATGATGTAATTGTATTTTTCACACTTCTTTCAGGTACCTCTGTACCTCATAGTACTAACAAACATTGGCAATGCCAATAGGTCTCATCTACGAAAGAGTTATTGGCTTTGCTAATGTGTTTTAGTCATTAGCCATGTTATACACCAGAGTAGCTGCTGTTTAGCATGGCTTAAAGCTAGTGGCATAGTGGTGTGGAGTGGAGTAGAGTAGCATAGGAGCAGTGGCATAGAGCCTAGTGGTGCAAAGTACAGTGCAGTGCAGTGGGGTACAGTGCAGTTGTTTAGAGTGCGTTAGCGTAGAGTGCAGTGGCATGGAGTGGCATGGGACAGAGTAGAGTGGCATAGTGGTGAGAGTGTAACACTGCAGAGTAGAGTGTCAGTGCAGTGATGTAGTGTGGAGTAGAGTGGCACAGAGCAGTGGCGTAGAGTACAGTGGTACAGAGTAGAGGGCAGTGGCGTACAGTGCAGTTGTTTAGAGTGCATTGGCGCAGAGTGCAGTGGCATAGAGTGGCATGGGGTAGAGTTACATAGAGTGCAGTGGAGTAGAGTGGCATACAATAGAGTAGCAGAGAGTGCAGTAATGCAGAGTGGTGCACTGTCAGAGTGCAGAGTAGACTCATGTGGCATAGACTGTAGTGGTGTAGAGTGGTGCAGAGTGGAGTATTGTAGAGTGGTGTAGAGTAGAGTATAGTGCCTAGAGTGCAGTGGCATAGAGTAGAGTGGTGTAGAGTGCAGAGTTGCAGAGTAGAGTGTCAGTGCAGTGGTGTAGAGTGGTACAGAGAACAGTGGCATAGAGTACAGTGGTGCAGAGTAAAGGGCAGTGGAGTTGTTTAGAGTGCACTGGTGTAGAGTGCAGTTGCATAGAGTGGCATTGGGCAGAGTAGAGTGGCATAGAATGCAGTGGAATAGAGTATATTGGTGCAGAATGGAGTTGTACAGAGCAGAGTGGTGTAGAGTATAGTGGCGGCCAGTGCAGTGTTGCAGAGTGTCAGCTTGCAGTGGTGTAGAGTGCATTGAACTAGAGTGCAGTGGTCAGAGTGGTATAGAGTACAGTGGCGTAGAATAGATTGTTTCAGAGTGCAGTGCAGTTGCACAGAGTGGAGAGGTGCAGGGTAGAGTGCAGTGGATAGAATGCAGTGGCACCGAGTGCAGTGGCATAAAGTAGATTATTTCACAGTAGAGTGAGGTGGCTTAGAGTGGAGAGGTGCAGGTTAGAGTGGAGTTGCATAAAGTGGCATAGAGTGTGATGGCATAGAGTAAAGTAGTGTAGAGTGCCGTGGCATAGAGTGCAGAGGTGCAGAGTAGATTAGAATGACGTACAGTGTATTGATGTAGAGTGCAGGGGCATAGAGTTGAGTGTTACAGAGTAAAGTGCATTAGCTTAGAGTGTATTAGCTTAGAGTGCAGTGGCGTACAGTGCAGCGTTGCAGAGTGGCAGAGAGTGGAGTTGTGCGGATTAGATTGGTGTTGCCTAGACTGGAGTGGTATGGTGTGCAGATGAGCAGAGCGCAGTGGTGTAGAGAGTTGCAAAGTGCGGTGGCTTAGAGTAGAGTATTACAGAGTAGAGTAGAGAGGCATAGTGTGAAGAAGCATAGAGAGCAGTGGCATAATGTGGAGTGGTTCCGAATGGATAAGAGAACAGTGGCATGGAGTGGCGTAAAGTGGAGTGATACAGAGTAGGGTGCAATTCTGATATATTCTGAAGTCTATTTAAATGTTGTCATGTGATAGAAAAAACTATTTCCTAACCCCAGTATCCAGCAAGATTGTTGCATAAATCCTCTCACTTTGAAGTCAGAAAAAGGGAAGTAAATACTAAGTTCCCACCGAAGACAGAGCCTGACATTTGACTTTGTTCTTTGAATGCACAGCAAATATGATAAGATAAGAACAAGATTTACAGGCCTGTTTACAGAAAGGGAGCACTCGGCAGGATACTGTAAATAAGGTTTTGGCAAGGGAAGGGACGAATTCAAGCTGCAAAGCCTAAAACAAATAAAGCCAGCAAATTGAAAGCAACAAATTGTGAGTTACAAACCACAAGGCCAATGGCAAGCAACGGGCAGAATGCATTCACAAGGAAGCACTATGAATTTACTTAAAGTGACAGCTGTGGGATACTTTGTGGGGAAAGTCCAGTATTTTAGTCCATATCTTGCAGAGGTTTGGCTACATCAATCACCCAGGTAGTATGACAAGAAGACCTGGGGTGGTTTCCATGTTGCAGGATAGGTCTGTACACCCATTCTATCAGTGTGCCATCATTTCCTATGGTACAGAGCTTCTGGCACACCTCTTGTAGGGTTAGTGCTAGGTGGCAGACATGAAATAGGGCATTTAATGATTATTTAAGGTGGTTTTAAGTAAGGAGTTGACCGGGGTGAAGATGGTAGTCTGCCACAAGGGTTTGGAAATTTAATAGCTCACTGTTCAGAAACAAAGTCCCCAATTTTAAGACACCTGCAACATGCCACTGATGGAGTTGCTCTGACCACAGCCATCCTGTGCGAGTGGGAAGGCTTAGCAAAGGTAGTGCAGGAGCACAGGGTTTCTTCATGTCAGTGAGTTTACAGGTTCTAGCAAGGCAAGAGAATGCTCTGCATGATAACCCCGGATGGTGATCCGTAGAATGGTCAGTAGGAAACAATGAGCAGTGCATTAAGCCTTCCTTAAAAGTCTTTACTGATAAACCCCATCTCATGCAGGGAGGTGGGCAGAAAGCCAGTGAGCCGCCCATTGGACCTGTGCAGCTGAATAATAGCATTCTAAGTCCAGAAGACCTATCCACCCGCAGTCACAGGTAGCTTTAGAGTGGAAAGAGCTCCCGATGGCGCCGCAGCGACCAAATCAGATGTGTGGCCTGTCTGAAGAAGGAATGAAGGACGAGCAGGGGAAGGTTTGCAAAATAATACTATCATTGGGGTAGCACACCATCTTCGCTAGTGCCACGTGGCCTCTACAGAAAGCAGAAGAGAAGACCAAAAAGCAAACTGGGCTTGGAAGGACCGTTCGCTCTGCCGAGATTTTCATCCTGGAAATCAGTGTAAGAATGGTAGATATTAATCACTAGGTATCAAAAGGTAACTGGTTCCCAGTTCAATCTGAGATCTAATTGTGTATGAAGGCGAGAACAGTGCCATATGTTAAAGAAACACTAATTAAATTTTAAAATTTGTAAATTTTGTTTGGGCAATTTTCATCCAAAATATTTTGAAGATTCTATGTGTACTTGACACTTAGGGATAACCCAGATCTCTAGTTTGGCTTTTGCTCAATTTCAAAACCATATAAAGACATTGACTAAGCGGGCAATTGCCTTGCACAACCTTGCAAGGGGTCTGGCCCCTGCTCACCCTTCACAAGCACTAACAGTGGACCATTGCACCAGAAGAGTTTGCCAAGGTGGATGGGTGTTGATTGTTCAACCACTTGACAGTGCCCCTTCTGTTTTGCTCCTGTGTGCAGACAACTCCCCAGGTACCCAATACCTTCAAATAGCCTTGGTGGACCCATCTTGTCCGATTTTAGGAATTGTCCCACCTTATTCTTCTCTTCTTTATTTATCCAGTTGTTAGCAACAACCCTTTGAATTACTTGCCGTGTATCTCCCATTTGATCTCGATTTCATCCTACTCTTATTATCTTTGATTGGTAGTCAGGGCTCCCATTTCTGAGATAAATGTAGAGTCCTAAACATACACTCTAGTGCAGTGAGACTACAGACAAGTTATGGGTACATCACATCCTGACATTAGGTGTGAGACTGTCGCCCACACCATCTGCCTCTTTAAAAAAAATTAGGTTGAAAGTCCATGGGTGGTTGGGGTAAACCAGATGTTTTTGTTCAATTTGTTTAAACTAGCATAAGGTTAATTACCTTAATGTTTCCCAAACTGTTTGCCAGGGATTTTGAAATGTTCAGAAACATAATCAAAATGTTGCTGTTACTTTCTCTTCAGGAAAGATCGGGTAGATTTGGGTAGGGGTGATGGCCTTGCCGTGAAGGCATTAATTTACTACTGAACAAGGACTTAATGTGACACCTGAATGTAGCATACCAGAAGGCAATCACAAAAGGTCCACAGTAAATAAATAGTGCTATGTTAAAAAAGAGTAAATAAATGCACTGACAACATAGTGAGGCATGGCCTCTCTTGCGTGTGTCTGTAAAACTGACGTTTGTTCTTGAATTTTTGTCCTGAATTTTGACCCTTTGTCCGGAATTTTTGTCCTGAATTTTGACCCTTTGTCCTGAATTTTTTGCAGTCCTGTCCAGAATTTGCCTCAGTGCCAGGTGGTCACCCTACCGTGAACTGAACTATTCTACAATAGAGCGTGCCGCTGCGGGAGCAGTTGACATAACTGCTAGGTAGCGGTGTCATAACATTTATCAGCATTAAATTGTTTTTATTTTACATTCCTGGACTTGTAGTTTTGATTTCGTTTACTACGAAAAATGCGGATGTAGTACATGCAGTACAGGAATAGTACGGGATGGCAGAAGTGGGTAAGGTTCTTGAAAAGTGCGGCTTCTGGAACAAAGGAAGTAAACGTTCACGACACCAGCAGTCTGTGTGATCGTAATAGGAACCAGCTTTATTCTTTGAGTCCATGCATCAAATTCCTAAACCAGCCAGCAAGCCATCTCCTTCTCCCAACTGCCACTTTGCTGCTGGCCAAACATTCTAAACCCCTGCTCCCTCATATCATTCTAAGAATACATGTTACTTAGATACACATTCCAATGGACACAATACCAACAACACCTAAGACGTTGCTTAGTTACCACACCACCTTCCCCCATACCAACCTTCATATATCTTAACCTAAATTTACAACTAATTATGAACTGTCCACACAACATTGGACATCTACAATCCTACAAACTTGCACATAAATTCAGTATATTGGCTAGTGCAGAAATAGATAATCTTACTAAACACATAAAGTTGGCATGGGCAAACTTACATATAGTCCTTTAACTGTAGTGTTTTTTTTATACTTTGGTCGAGGATTTATAATACCACTTGGTCTCAATTCAGATAGAGTCCTTGAATTTGCCTCAACAGACTTACAATTCGCCACCCTATTTGAATTCCATATCTTGTGATCATTCGTCTTCACTGCGTTCCTGAATACCTTTATGACTTCAAATGGTCCCCTCAATTTAGAAGGTTTCCTTTCCTTCCATGGAGACCTTATTTTTATGTAGTCTCCCACTCTCACAACACTTTCTTTCGCAGCTTTCCATGTATCATACTGTGCCTTTCTTTTATCTTTAATTTCTCTTTCTTTCTCTTTCTCTCCAACCTTCAATATTATCAATCTTATTATCACTTCTTTTTCTCCTCTCCATCACCCATCTTGGCTCTATCTCACTACAAGGTAACCTACACTTGAACAGTTGAAATGGAGTCACTCCAGTAGTACAGTGTGGCGTCATTCAATACTCACGTATCTTTTTCTGCATCTCACCTTCCCACTCCACACCTTAAACCAGTGCTAGTTGCAAACTTTCTTTCAAAACTGTTATGAAGCGTTCCACAACCCTATTAGATTCTGGATATACAAAGGTGTTTTCTTATGTATAATATCTCTTTCCATTAAGAAAGACTCTATTGATTCGGAGGTAGACTGCACTCCATTGTCTGTGAGGATCGAAGAAGGAAAACTCTCCCTTTCAAACTGCTCCTCAAGAAAGTTAATCACATTTTTCGATTCAATTAAATTCACTACTTTGACTTCTGACCATCTCGAATACATAACAATACACACCATTACATAGCGATCAGCAGATTTTAGTCTGACAGGACCCAAAATGTCTAATGCTATGTCAACCCAAGGCCTAGTAGCTTCTTCCCTTATGACCATGGGTTGTGTCCTTAACGTTAACCCTTTGTCCGATTGCGCACACACCTAACAGTCCCACACTTCCCTCTCTACCATCACATCTACAGCTGGCCACCAGTACTGTAGGAAGTTGGCTCTGTAGGCACTATTTCAAAGTAAGGAATAGTATGCACAGAGTCCAAGGGTTCCCCTTAGAGGTAAGATAGTGGCAAAAAGAGATAATACTAATGCTCTATTTTGTGGTAGTGTGGTCGAGCAGTAGGCTTATCAAAGGAGTAGTGTTAAGCATTTGTTGTACATACACAAGCAATAAATGAGGAACACACACTCAGAGACAATTCCAGGCCCATAGGTTTTTGTATAGAAAAATATATTTTCTTAGTTTATTTTAAGAATCACAGCTTCAGATTTTACATGTAATACTTTAAATGAAAGGTATTGCAGGTAGGTACTTTAGGAACTTTGAATAATCACAATAGCATATATACTTTTCAAATAAATCACATATAGCTATTTTAAAACTAGACACTTAGTGCATTTTTCACAGTTCCTAGGGGGAGTAAGAGTTTGTTAGTTCTTGCAGGTAAGTAAACCACCTACGGGTCAGGTCAGGTGCAGAGTTCTAAGTGGTGCCCAAAACGCATAGGCTTCAATGGAGGAGGGGGTGCCCCGGTTCCAGTCTGCCAGCAGGTAAGTACCCGTGTCTTCGGAGGGCAGACCAGGGGGATTTTGTAGGGCACCGGGGGGGACACAAGTTAGCACAGAAAGTACACCCTCAGCAGCACGGGGGCGGCCGGGTGAAGTGTGCAAATACGCGTCGGGTTTGTCGTTGAAATCAATGGGAGACCAAGGGGTCTCTTCAGCGATGCAGGCAGGCAAGTGGGGGGGAGCTCCTCGGGGTAGCCACCACCTGGGCAAGGGAGAGGGCCTCCTGGGGGTCACTCCTGCACTGGAGTTCCGATCTTTCAGGTCCTGGGGGCTGGGTGCAGGGTCTTTTCCAGGCGTCGGGATCTGGGAGTCAGGCAGTCGCAGTCAGGGGGAGCCTCGGGATTCCCTCTGCAGGCGTCGCTGTGGGGGCTCAGGGGGGGGCAACTCTGGCTACTCACGGTCTCACAGTCGCCGGGGAGTCCTCCCTGAAGTGTTGTTTCTCCACAAGTCGAGCCGGGGGCGTCGGGTGCAGAGTAGCAAGTCTCACGCTTCCGGCGGGAAACGCAGTTGTTTTAAAGTTGCTCCTTTGGAAACAAAGTTGCAGTCTTGGGTGAACAGGGCCGCTGTTCTCGGGAGTTTCTTGGTCCTTCTAGAGCAGGACAGTCCTCTGAGGATTCAGAGGTCGCTGGTCCTGGGGAAAGCGTCGCTGGAGCAGTGTCTTTAGAAGGGAGGGAGACAGGCCGGTAGAGCTGGGGCCAAAGCAGTTGGTGTCTCCGTCTTCTCTGCAGGGTTTTTCAGCTGAGCAGTCCTCTTCTTCTTAGGTTGCAGGAATCTGAGTTCCTAGGTTCAGGGGAGCCCCTAAATACAGAATTTAGGGGTGTGTTTAGGTCTGGGAGGGCAGTAGCCAATGGCTACTAGCCCTGAGGGTGGCTACACCCTCTTTGTGCCTCCTCCCAAGGGGAGGGGGTCACATTCCTATCCCTATTGGGGGAATCCTCGGTCTCCAAGATGGAGGATTTCTAAAAGTCAGAGTCACCTCAGCTCAGGTTGCCTTAGGGGCTGTCCTGACTGGCCAGTGACTCCTCCTTGTTTTTCTCATTATCTCTCCTGGACTTGCCCCCAAAAGTGGGGGCTGTGTCCAGGGGGCGGGCATCTCCACTAGCTGGAATGCCCTGGGGCATTGTAACACGAAGCCTGAGCCTTTGAGGCTCACTGCTAGGTGTTACAGTTCCTGCAGTGGGGAGATGTGAAGCATCTCCACCCAGAGCAAGCTTTTGTTTCTGTCCCCAGAGAGCACAAAGGCCCTCACCACATGGGGTCAGAACCTCGTCTCTCAGCAGCAGGCTGGCAGAGACCAGTCAGTCCTGCACTGAACAATTGGGTAAAATACAGGGGGTATCTCTAAGATGCCCTCTGTGTGCATTTTTTTATAAATCCAACACTGGCATCAGTGTGGGTTTATTATTCTGAGAAGTTTGATACCAAACTTCCCAGTATTCAGTGTAGCCATTATGGAGCTGTGGAGTTCGTTTTTGACAGACTCCCAGACCATATACTCTTATGGCTACCCTGCACTTACAATGTCTAAGGTTTTTGCTTAGACACTGTAGGGGCATAGTGCTCATGCACCTATGCCCTCACCTGTGGTATAGTGCACACTGCCTTAGGGCTGTAGGGCCTGCTAGAGGGGTGACTTACCTATGCCACAGGCAGTGTGAGGTTGGCATGGCACCCTGAGGGGAATGCCATGTCGACTTAGTCATTTTATCCCCACTAGCACACACAAGCTGGCAAGCAGTGTGTCTGTGCTGAGTGAGGGGTCCCCAGGGTGGCATAAGATATGCTGCAGCCCTTAGAGACCTTCCCTGGCATCAGGGCCCTTGGTACCAGGGGTACCAGTTACAAGGGACTTACCTGGATGCCAGGGTGTGCCAATTGTGGAAACAATGGTACATTTTTAGGTGAAAGAACACTGGTGCTGGGGCCTGGTTAGCAGGGTCCCAGCACACTTCTCAGTCAAGTCAGCATCAGTATCAGGCAAAAAGTTGGGGGTAACTGCAACAGGGAGCCATTTCTTTACACAAGCCCCCCCCAGCCCACAGGCCAGGAGACTCAGCCAAAGCTGGGAGAGTCTTCCTAGTCTGTCAGGCAAGGAAGAGTAGAGGAAATAGGCTGGTTTGTTGCAGGGCCTACTCTGCCTTACATCCTCCTGTCCAGGTCATTCCCTCTGGGGGACTGACCCACTTCCACAGTGATAGGACCTAATCTGAACTGCCTCTTGTCTGTGCTTTTAATGTCTTCACCTAGTCTCTCTATTTTGGGGTTAGAGGTATCCACCTCTGCTAATCTTATTTTAGCCAGGGTCACCCCTAGCTTACCCAAAGAGGTTACCCAGAGCTTGAGTAACCCCACCATGACGAACAGGGTCAGAGGGCCTAACTTGCTATTTGGCATGGGGTCAGACCACCATGCCAAGGATAGTGCAGCCATAAAGGCTAACACCCAGCAGAGGCCACTGATAGCTGTCAGTGCCCAGAACCACACCTTTAGCTCTTCACCTACAAGGGAAGGAGCTAAGTTACAGGCTTCTTTGGGTTCAGGGTGCCTGTCTGCTGTGTAAGAGTGGGGGGTTACTACATCTTGTAGCAAACACCCTTCTTCCACTCTTTCTTCTGTTAGATGAGGAGCCACCCACTCAGGCTTAACAGTTGCCTGACTAGCCAGGACTTCTTGTGGGTCAGGATGTACTGTACCAGTGCCACTTTTGGAGTTCTCCCCTACTGGAGCAGAATCTCATTGGCTTGCTGGAACCTTGGCTAAAGGTTGTCCACCTTTCCTACTCTGTTTTCTTTTCTTTTTCTTCTGGGGCCTACTTGCAGTTACTGCAGGGGTAGCACCTCCAGAATCCTTGGGAGAGGACTGGCTCTGGACCAGTTCTTCTCTTGGGCTCTGACTAACCTCTGGGTAGTCATTTCCAAGGAGACAATCAAGGGGGAGGTCTGTACTGACTACCACCCTTCTCCAGCTAAAAGTCCCACCCACTTCTACGGGCACAAAAGCCACAGGCCTATCAGTGACCCTGTCTGGGCTAACTCTTACTCTGGCAGTCTCACCTGGGATGTACTGGTTTGAGAACACCAGCCTGTCATGCACAATAGTGTGACTGGCACAAGTGTCTCTCAGGGCAGAGGCTGGGATTCCATTCACCAGTAGGTGGTGGAAGTGTCTACTTCCCTCTGGATTCTCCAACTCACCTGTTGGGCCCTTTTTCCAGTTGAAGGCTATGAAGACCTCCTCATCTGAGGAGTCATCCCCAATGGTTACACTGGTCACCCCTGGGATTTTGCTAGGGGTTTGTTTTTGGGACAAGAAGTGTCCTTGGTGTGGTGCCCTGTCTGTCTACAGTTTTGGCACCATGCCTTAGTGGCATCCCAGTTCTTACCCTGGTACCCACCTTTGTTTTGGGTTGTGTCTTGGGGCCCACCCACCTGTTCTGGTTTTTGGAGGCCTACAGAGGACTCTTTTTCTTTGTTTCTAGTGTCACCCACTTTCTACTGGGGAGGCTTTGTAACCCCTTTCTTTTGGTCACCCCCTGTGGAAGTTTTGGTTACCCTAGTCTTGACCCAGTGGTCTGCCTTCTTTCCCAATTCTTGGGGAGAAATTGGACTTAGGTCTACCAGATACCGATGCAACTTTTCATTGAAGCAGTTACTTAAAATGTGTTCTTTCATAAAGAAATTATAAAGCCCAACATAGTCACTTCATTTCCAGTTACCCAACCATCCAGTGTTTTCACTGAGTAGTCTACAAAATCAACCCAGGTCTGGCTCGAGGATTTTTGAGCCCCCCTGAACCTAATTCTATACTCCTCAGTGGAGAATCCAAAGCCCTCAATCAGGGTACCCTTCATGAGGTCATAAGATTCTGCATTTTTTCCAGAGAGTGTGAGGAGTCTATCCCTACACTTTCCAGTGAACATTTCCCAAAGGAGAGCACCCCAGTGAGATCTGTTTACTTTTCTGGTTGCACAAGCCCTCTCAAAAGCTGTGAACCATTTGGTGATGTCATCACCATCTTCATATTTAGTTACAATCCCTTTAGGGATTTTCAACATGTCAGGAGAATCTCTGACCCTATTTATGTTGCTACCACCATTGATGGGACCAAAACTCATCTCTTGTCTTTCCCTTTCTATGGCTAGGAGCTGTCTCTCTAAAGCCAATCTTTTGGCCATCCTGGCTGGCAGGAGGTCATCTTCACTGAGGCTATCCTCAGTGATTACAGAGGTGCTGGACCCTCCTGTGAGGGAAACAGCATCTATGACTAACACAGTTGGAGCCAGGGCTTGAGGGGCCCTGATCTCCCTAATTAGGACGGGAGGGGGGGGGGGGATTCTCCTCCAAGTCACTAGCTTCATCCTCTGGGAGGTCATCCTCAGAGGGGTTGCCTTTTTCAAACTCTGCCAGCAGCTCCTGGAGCTGTATTTTGGAAGGTCTTAGGCCAACTGGTATTTTCTTTATTTTGCAGAGAGACCTTAGCTCCCTCATCTTAAGATGGAGGTAAGGGGTGATGTCGAGTTCCATCACATTCTCTTCTGCATTAGACATTATGGTGGTCATTACAACCCTGGCGGACGGTGTTAAAGCTGCGGAAATACCGCAAACAGGCCGGCAGACAAAAAAAGGGAATGACGACCCTGGCGGAAACCGCCAACAAAGACAGCCACTTTAACACATCGCCCGCCACGGCGGTACAGACAAACAGCGCAGCGGTCACCGCCAACAGACAGGCGGGAGACAATGTACCGCCCACACTATTATGACAGGCCAATCCGCCACCTTTTCCGGGGCGGATTCTCCGTGGATAAAAACACGGCGGAAACAGCTTTTGATATGGGAAAACGCTCACCTTAACACACTCCACGAGGAACGATGACTCCATGGAGCCGGAACTCCAAATCCTACCTGCCTTTGTCTTTCTGCTCCTCTACGACCAACAGCGACGTAAGCACAGAAGATACCGGTGAGTACTACATCTACGACACGGGGGAGGCAAAAGTTAGGGGGACACCCACCAAACACCCCCACCCCCACCCTCGCATATCACAACATACACACCAATGCAGTCAAAAATATCACATTAACAACCCACAATCCCCCAGGAAGAATGCTAAGACAAAGCTAATTTCGGTGAAACGTTGTAATGTGCCAATATACATGTCATACAAAAAAATACTGATATATATCTCGAAATCTGTCATATTTAAATATACAATACAAGAAGTGGTGCAGATATGTACACAACAATGTCCGTGCACCAATAGTCCAAAAATGCATGGGCGAGGCCCACAATAGATACCTGACCAAAATCCGAGAGAACACTGCCGGGGCATCAGATAGAAACACTACAGGCACCTCAGGGGGAAGGGAATGGGGGCACCTCAGCCACATGAACGCGAAGCCAGATCCACGACGGGGCTCCATGCCCATTGATGTATCCTGGGGAGTGCAAAGCCACAGTCTCACAAGTCTTTACAGTGGGTGGGTTGCCCACTGTTACATCCTGGGGAGTGCAAAGCCACAGTCTCTCAAGTCTCTACAGTGGGTGGGTTGCCCACTGTACCATCCTGGGGAGTGCAAAGCCACAGTCTCACAAGTCTTTACAGTGGGTGGGTTGCCCACTGTTACATCCTGGGGAGTGCAAATCCACAGTCTCACAAGTCTCTACAGTGGGTGGGTTGCCCACTAGACCATCCTGGGGAAAGCAAAGCTACATTTTCGCAAGTATCTGCAGTTCTCTACTGGTACTGGGTGGGACTGGTGCCCAGACAGGATGAGTCTCCCCGTGAAAGTTCATGTCCTGTCACTGTCCCAGCTGCACATGGGATAAGGATGCCTGATGTGGCGGACTCTTCATACCCACACGGTGTTTGCCTTGTTCAGCGGTCTTCACCATGCCAGTCTTTGCCCTGTTCAGCGGTCTTCACCATGGCAGTCTTGGCCCTGTTCAGCGGTGCTTTGACATGGCGGTCTTTGCCCTGTTCAGCGATGCTTACCCATGGCAGTCTTTGCCCTGTTCAGCGGTCTTCACCATGGCGGTCTTGGCCCTGTTCAGCGGTGCTTTGACATGGCGGTCTTTGCCCTGTTCAGCGATGCTTAGCCATGGCAGTCTTTGCCCTGTTCAGCGGTCTTCACCATGGCAGTCTTGGCCCTGTTCAGCGGTGCTTTGACATGGCGGTCTTGGCCCTGTTCAGCGGTGCTCTGACATGGCGGTTCGGATACTGACAGTGTGTGGCATGACGAACTCTACACTGGACATTGGTGTGTGGCATGACGATCTCCACACTGGACATTGGTGTGTGGCTTAAAGTTCCATCATTGCCCAGCGGGGCTGTGGGATCCTGGTCCCTCCTGGGCTGTGACTCCGGCGGTGGTCTCCTGACCAGTGACGATACTTGGGCCCTCCTGGGCTGTGACTCTGGCGGTGGTCTCCTGACCAGTGACGATACTTGGGCCCTCCTGGGCTGTGACCTGGCAGTGGTCTCTGGACCAGTGACGATACTTGAGCCCTCCTGGGCTGTGACTCTGGCGGGGGTCTCCTGACCAGTGACGATACTTGGGCCCTCCTGGGCTGTGACTCTGGTGGTGGTCTCCTGACCAGTGACGATACTTAAGCCCTCCTGGGCTATGACTCTGGCGGTGGTCTCCGGACCAGTGACGATACTTGGGCCCTCCTGGGCTGTGACTCTGGCGGTGGTCTCCTGACCAGTGACAATACTTGGGCCCTCCTGGGCTGTGACTCTGGCGGTGGTCTCCTGACAAGTGACGATACTTGAGCCCTCCTGGGCTGTGACACTGGCGGTGGTCTCCTGACCAGTGACGATACTTGGGCCCTCCTGGGCTGTGACTCTGGCGGTGGTCTCCTGACCAGTGACGATACTTGAGCCCTCCTGGGCTGTGACTCTGATCTCCTGACCAGTGACGATACTTGAACCCTCCTGGGCTGTGATTCTGGCGGTGGTCTCCTGACCAGTAACGATACTTGAGCCCTCCTGGGCTGTGACTCTGGCGGTGGTCTCCTGACCAGTAACGACGGTGCTGGCGGTTGTGTCTCGACCACCGGAAATGATGGCGCACTTCTCCGCCGTGACACTCACAACAGGCTGGGCAGACTTCCTCGGGACCTTCTCCACCTTCTTTGGAGTTACAGCTGACTCACCAATCGCCTTCGATCCCATTTCAGTTGTTGTCCCACCAGGAGTCTTGACACGGTCCCGTCGTCCACTCTCCAATTTTTGAGCCTTTACAGGGGGTGGGCTGCCAGTGCCTTGGCTCCGGGTCCTATTGCCTGCCCTGGTGGATGGTGCACTCCAAAAACCTGGAACACGAACCACTGGCACTGGAGGCTTTTTGGCTGAGGCGCTACGACGGGACTGATGAACTGGAGGGGGGGGGGGGGGTGGCAAACAGGTCAATTTGACATAGGGACAGTTTCTGACGGACACTGGAATGGGTAGCTGGAGGGGGTCTGGGAGTGGAGGTAGAGGAGGTGGTTGTAGGAGGTGTCACTTTAGGTGTTTTGGGTGCAGGTGCAGGTACTGGAGGCTGTCGTGAGGTGGATGGATGTTGGGTGAGTGATTGCCGGCGTTTGTGTACTTTGGGAGGGGGCGTCACAGACACACTGGGAGAGGACACAGGGGACGTGTAAATGGCAGTGGAGGTGGTGAGTGCAGGTGAGCGGCTTGGGGTGCTGGGTGTCCTGGTGCGAGTCCTAGTGCCTGTAGATGTGGTGCATGCAGGTGTGTGTGTAGACGAGACTGGGAGGGAGGAGGGAGAAGAGGAGGAGGGGGACACAGTGGAGGCAGTGGATGTTGCTGGGTCTGTATGGGTGTGATGCTTGTGTGAGTGCCTGTGGTGTGTGTGGTGCCTATGTTTGCTTGAGCTACTTTTGGGTGTTTACTTGTGTGCATGCTGGTCTGTAGGTGTGCTTGGGATGGGCTGGGGTACAGGGGATTGGGTCTGGGTGGAGGAAGTTGGAGAGGGGAGGCTGGACACAGGGACAATGGCTGCCATCAGTGCTGAGGCCAGAGATTGCAGGGTTCGCTGAAGGACAGCCTGACCAGAATGAATGCCTTCCAGGAATGCATTACCGTGTTGCAACTCTCGTTCTACACCCTGGATGGCATTCACAATGGTAGACTGCCCAACAGTGTGTGACCTGAGGAGGTTAATGGCCTCCTCACTGAGGGCAGCAGGGGAGACTGGGGCAGGGCCTGAGGTGCCTGGGGCGAAGGTGATGCCCACCCTCCTGGGTGAGCTGGCACGGGGCGAAGGCTGAGGGGCTGCTGGGAGGGCGGTGCTGGTAGGGGATGTGGCGGCTGTACCTGTAGAAGTGGGGCGCACAGATGGTGCCGCCACGACAGGGGAGCTCACATCGGCGGACGAGTCCGTGTCGCTGGTTGGTGATCCTGTGGCTGACGTGAAGCTCCCCTCGCCCTCCGTCCCACTGGTGCATTCAGAGTCTGTGGTGTGGCCCTCCATGGCCATGTGGGATGCAGCTCCCTCGTTCTCCGGTGCCACTGTACCTCCGCCTGATGATGCTGATGTACAAAAGGACAGGGAGAGCAGGAAAAGGGGGGGAGACAGAAGAATGAGAGTTTTAGTGCATGGCATACCGCTACCATTGGCGGACAAGACAGACGCAGCAGCCCCATGCATTACGCCGTGCTCCTGCCCTCTGCACATGCAATTTCTGTGATGTGGCCTTCATGGCAATGGTAGAAATCTGCGCACATGGATGGCAAAGGGGCAACTATACATCTACTTGCCTCTGTTCTGAGCTGGGGTAGAGTCCCACATGGATTACATTAAGAAGGGGCCTTGCCTACCTAACTCGCCCTGGCCTAGGGACACCCACAGCCCATCTCCCCCACCCAGACACCTCCACTGCATGCAAAGTCCACAGAATGAGGTTGTACTCACCCCCTTGTGTCTGCTGTGATGTCCTTAAGCGCCCATCCAACTCCGGGTAGGCCACCGCCAGGATCCGGAACATCAGGGGGGTCATGGTGCGACGGGCACCCCTCCCACGTTGGGAGGCCATCCCCAGCTGAGCCTCCGCCGTCTTCTTGCTGCAGCAGCGAATGTCCTCCCATCTCTTCCGGCAGTGGGTGCCCCGTCTCTGGTGGGCCCCCAGGGTCCGGACTTCCTTGGCGATGGCACGCCAAATGTCCCTCTTCTGGTGGGCGCTGACCTACATGACATGCACAAGGAAAGAGGAACAGTCATTACCTACTGCACCGTCAATGTGAGTGGGCCCCTCCCAACTCGGTCCATGTGGCCCATTCATCCCCATGCATTTTTGTTGTAAGAACTGTGCCTCCTTCGCTCTCCCACCCAGCCCTGTCCACCCAGGCCTAGCCCATCCAACGTGCTCCCTGTGTACTAACCTGTTGGTCTGGAGGACCGTAGAGTAGCATGTACTGGGGGAGGACCCCATCCACATGTTTCTCCAATTCCTGTGCAGTGAAGGCAGGGGCCCTTTCCCCAGACGCAGCAGCCATCGTCGCTTCCAGACTGAGGTCACAGCAGCACTAGCAATGTAGGTCCTCTCCTGTCGAAGGTCAGGTATCTAGTGAGTGAACAGATAGAAAATGGTGGTGACGTCCGCGGCGGTGACGTCTGCGGCGGGGCGCATCATCACCGCCAGCGCACCTGTTCATTGGCTCCTGGGACCCATAGGGTCCAATCTTAACCAATACAGCATTGCGCCGTGCTCTACGACCGCCTACCGCGACGGTGTCCAACGCCAGCACTGTTACCCCACAATTCCATTGTCCCAGTTTAGAGGTCAGGCAGCTGCCATTTCAGGGGCCCACATGGCTTCATTTACTACTGCGTCACACATACCGAGGCCTACACTCAAAACTTTTCCCGGATGGGTTAATTGTCTGTTGTAGTCTTGTGTGTGACTGTGGGTACATACCTGAAGGAATGGTGACAGTTTCTTTGCTCTTGTCCTTCTTAGGCACCGTCAGTTGAGACATATTGGAAGATGGTGGAATCCGCCGGTGTACCGACCGCTGGTGGACCTGTTGACAATGGAAGAGAGACATTTGATCGTGACCTACCGGTTCGACCGTGCCACAATCTAGGAACTATGTACCCAGTTGGAGCCAGAGCTGATGTCACCAATCCGCCATCCGACAGGAATCCCCCCTGACGTGCAGGTGCTGTCAGTGCTCCATTTCCTTGCAAGTGGGTCTTTTCAGACAACAGTGGCCATGGCATGAGGGATGTCCCAGCCTATGTTTTCCAACATGTTGTCCAGAGTGTTGTCTGCCCTGCTGAAAAATGTAAGGAGATACATCATTTTCCCTGAGGTGGAGGATTTGCCTACAGTTAAAGGTGACTTCTATGCCCTTGGACATATCCCCAACGTCATAGGTGCCATTGATGGCACCCATGTAGCTCTGGTCCCCCCCGCAGGAGTGAACAGGTGTACAGGAACAGGAAGAGTTATCATTCGATGAATGTCCAGATGGTCTGTTTGGCAGACCACTACATTTTGCAGGTAAATGCTATGTTCCCTGGCTCTGTGCATGACGCCTACATCCTGCGCAATAGCAGCATCCCTGATATGATGGGTCAACTCCAGAGGCACCGTGTATGGCTATTGGGGGACTCTGGTTAGCCGAACCTTTCCTGGCTATTGACCCCAGTGAGGAATCTCAGGACCAGGGCAGAGGAACGGTACAATGAGGCCCATGGGCGGACTAGGAGGGTTATCGAACGCACCTTCGGCCTTCTTAAGGCCAGGTTCAGGTGCCTCCATATGACAGGTGGGTCCCTATTCTACTCACCGAAGAAGGTGTGCGACATCATCATCGCCTTCTCCATGCTCCATAACTTGGCATTGCGACGCCAGGTGCCTTTTCTGCAGGAGGATGATCCAGATGACGGTGTTGTAGCAGCAGTGGAGCCTGTGGACAGTGATGAGGATGAAGCTGATGAAGAAGAAAACGACAACAGGGAGTCAGTCATACAGCAATATTTCCAGTGAGACACAGGTGAGTACGTTTTCAGGTTTAACATAACATTAACTTTCACACGTCTACCTCTATCCTGTACCTACATTTCACTCACTATTTGTTAACTGAGTTGTCCCCTTCCATTTCAGTTTCACAAATGTGGTTACCTACGTGTCAACAGCTTGCACCCTTGAAAGGCTTGTGATGTGTGACATTGGTATGTTGGCCTTCCAATTGGTAACCATTTTTGACACTGTAATTGACAATACAAAGTTCAAAATCATTGACTGACTCCTGTTTTATCAGTGTTTCAAGGGTGTTTATTTGAGTGCATAAACATGAAGGGGGGTTGTGAAATGGGGATGGGTTATGGTGGGAGAATGTCCATGGCAGAGTCCAGTCTATTAGTCTCACAGGTACATTGCACATCTGGCCATTGGAAGTGGAGCTGGGGCAGTTCCAATTTAGACAGGGTAACAAAGTGGGACAGTGGGGGGACAATCAGGGTGCTCTTATTTCCTGGCGGGGGTCTTGCCATCTTGCTCTGTCCTGTTCCTGGATCTCAGGGACCACTTTTGTGGTGGTTGTCCCTCTGCAGGCGGTGGGGTGCTGGTGTGTTAGTCCTGTGGCGGGGCGTCCTGTCCACTAGCGCCGGCGGAGGTGGTGGGCAGTTCATTGTCGTGGCTAGTGTCAGGGGCCCCTTGGAGTGCCACGGTGTCCCTCAAGGCCTTTTGAATGTCCGTCAGCACCCCTGCGATGGTGCCCAGGGCAGAGCGGATGGTCCTGAGCTCCTCCCTGAACCCCAAATACTGCTCCTCCTGCAGACGCAGGGTCTCCTGCAACTTGTCCAGGACCGTTGCCATCGTCTCCTGGGAGTGGTGGTAGGCTCCCATGATGGAGGAGAGGGCCTCGTTGAGAGTAGGTTCCCTTGGCCTGTCCTCCCTCTGTCACACAGCAGCCCTCCCAGTTCCCCTGTGTTCCTGTGCCTCCATCTCCTGGACCGTGTGCCCACTACCACTGCCCCCAGGTCCCTGTTGTTGTTGGGGTGGTGGGTTACTCTGGTTGCCCTGTAGTGGTGGACACACCGCTGATTGACCTGTCCATGGGCCCGCTGGGTGGGTGCTGTGCTGGTGTTCCCAGAGGGTGGAAGGTCGGTGTTGGGCTGTGGCTGGGCAAGGGGAACCGACTGTCCTGAGGCCCACGATGGTCCGGGCTGGTCATCAAGATCCAGTAGGGCAGAGCGGCTGTCGTCACTGTGGGCCTCTTCTGGGGGTGGAGTGGTGTTGTCTGGACCCTCTGATGTGGTGACGGTCCTTCAGGTTCCTGCGGTGGTATAAGTAAATGATTATTGCATGTGTATGTTTCATGGTGTGCAATGGTTGGGTGTGCGTGTACCCCAGTGCAGGCATTCCTGTGTGGGGGCTTGTGTGGTGATGGTTGGGGGGTGTTCTGGGTATGTGCAGTGGGCATGCTTTAGTGATGGGTATCCATGCTTAGTTGTGTCATGCAGGTCTTGGTGTTGGGAAGGGTGGTTGGTGTTATGGGTACATTAGTGAGGAGTTAGGGTGATAGGGGAGGGTGTGAGGGTGGGGGTGTGTGATAGCATGCAGGTAAGGTGCCGGATATGATAGTTAAGATTTGACTTACCAGTGTCCGTTCCTCCAACGACTCCTGCAAGGCCCTCAGGATGCAAGATGGACAAGACTTGCTCCTCCCATGTTGTTAGTTGTGGGGGAGGAGGTGGGGGTCCGCCGCCAGTCCGCTGAACCGCGATGTGGTGCCTGGATACCGTGGAACGCACCTTCCGCCTTAGGTCGTTCCACCTCTTCCTGATGTCCTCCCTATTTCTTGGATGCTGTCCCACAGCGTTGACCCTGTTGACTATTCTTTGCCATAGCTCCATCTTCCTGGCTATGGATGTGTGCTGTACCTGTGAGCCAAATAGCTGTGGCTCTACCCGTACGATTTCCTCCACCATGACCCTGAGCTCCTCTTCGGAAAAGCGGGGGTGTCTTTGGCGTGCCATGGGGTGGTGTGTGTGATGTGTGAGGTGGTGTATGTGTTGATGGTTGTGGTGAGTGCAGTGGTATGTGGTGTTTTGTGCATGGATGTTGTGTGGGTGATGGTGTAGTGTGCCTCTGTGTGATGGGGTTCTCTATTCTGTGCTGTCTCTCTCTGGCCTTCTCTCTAATTTCGGGTCGTAGGGGTTTGTGGGAGATGTGGGTGTGTGTTTTATATTGAGTTGGGTGTGTGGGAGTGGTATGTGTATGTGTATCAGGTGTGTGTATTTGGAATTGTCCAATGTGGCTGTGTTTTGTAGAAGTGTGTGTATTTTGAGCGCGGCGGTGTGTACCGCCAATGGAATACCGCGGTTGCAAGACCGCCGCGTGGATTCGTGTGTCGTAATAGCATGAGCGTGTTTCTGTTGGCGTGGAGGTGGAGGATTTGTTTCCGCATGTTTATCGCTGACCTTTGGTGTGGCGGGATTGTGTGGGTGTCTGAATTTCGGCGGATTCCGTGGTGTGTGTCATAATAGCTGTGGCGGAATTCCACGGCCGCGGCGGTGTGTTGGCGGTCTTCTGCACGGCGGTAAGCGCCTTATACCGCCAATGTTGTAATGACCCCCTATGTTTCTAAAAGTTGGAATACTTTTTAAGAATCTAAAACTATCTCTAGAACTTAATTCAAACTTTCCCAAAACTTTTAAACTCTAAAAGAAATGCTAACAGGGACTAACACAAGGCCCTAGCAGGACTTTTAAAAATTTAGAAAAATAGCTCAAATTTCAAAAATCTGTTTCTAATGACAATTTTGGGAATTTAGTAGTGTGATCAGGTATTGGCTGAGTAGTCCAGCAAATGCAAAGTCTTGTATCCCACCGCTGATCCACCAATGTAGGAAGTTGGCTCTGTAGGCACTATTTCAAAGTAAGGAATAGTATGCACAGAGTCCAAGGGTTCCCCTTAGAGGTAAGATAGTGGCAAAAAGAGATAATACTAATGCTCTATTTTGTGGTAGTGTGGTCGAGCAGTAGGCTTATCAAAGGAGTAGTGTTAAGCATTTGTTGTACATACACAAGCAATAAATGAGGAACACACACTCAGAGACAATTCCAGGCCAATAGGTTTTTGTATAGAAAAATATATTTTCTTAGTTTATTTTAAGAACCACAGGTTCAAATTTTACATGTAATACTTTAAATGAAAGGTATTGCAGGTAGGTAATTTAGAAACTTTGAATAATCACAATAGTATATATACTTTTCCAATAAATCACATATAGCTATTTTAAAACTAGACATAGTGCATTTTTCACAGTTCCTAGGGGGAGTAAGAGTTTGTTAGTTCTTGCAGGTAAGTAAACCACCTACGGGGTTCAAGTTTGGATCCAAGGTAGCCCACCGTTGGGGGTTCAGAGCAACCCCAAAGTTACCACACCAGCAGCTCAGGGCCGGTCAGGTGCAGAGTTCAAAGTGGTGCCCAAATTGCATAGGCTTCAGTGGAGGAGGGGGTGCCCCGGTTCCAGTCTGCCAGCAGGTAAGTACCCGCGTCTTCAGAGGGCAGACCAGGGGGGTTTTGTAGGGCACCGGAGGGGACACAAGTTAGCACAGAAAGTACACCCTCAGCAGCACGGGGGCGGCTGGGTGCAGTGTGCAAACACGCGTCGGGTTTGTCGTTGAAATCAATGGGAGACCAAGGGGTCTCTTCAGTGATGCAGGCAGGCAAGGGGGGGGGGGCTCCTCGGGGTAGCCACCACCTGGGCAAGGGAGAGGGCCTCCTGGGGGTCACTCCTGCACTGGAGTTCCGATCTTTCAGGTCCTGGGGGCTGCGGGTGCAGGGTCTTTTCCAGGCGTCGGGATCTGGGAGTCAGGCAGTTGCGGTCAGGGGCAGCCTTAGGATTCCCTCTGCAGGCGTCGCTGTGGGGGCTCAGGGGGGGAGCAACTCTGGCTACTCACGGTCTTGCAGTCGCTGGGGAGTCCTCCCTGAAGTGTTGTTTCTCCACAAGTCGAGCCGGGGGCGTCGGGTGCAGAGTAGCAAGTCTCACGCTTCCGGCGGGAAACGCAGTTGTTTTAAAGTTGCTCCTTTGGAAACAAAGTTGCAGTCTTGGGTGAACAGGGCCGCTGTTCTCGGGAGTTTCTTGGTCCTTCTAGAGCAGGGCAGTCCTCTGAGGATTCAGAGGTCGCTGGTCCTGGGGAAAGCGTCGCTGGAGCAGTGTCTTTAGAAGGGAGGGAGACAGGCCGGTAGAGCTGGGGCCAAAGCAGTTGGTGTCTCCGTCTTCTCTGCAGGGTTTTTCAGCTTAGCAGTCCTCTTCTTCTTAGGTTGCAGGAATCTGAGTTCCTAGGTTCAGGGGAGCCCCTAAATACAGAATTTAGGGGTGTGTTTAGGTCTGGGAGGGCAGTAGCCAATGGCTACTAGCCCTGAGGGTGGCTACACCCTCTTTGTGCCTCCTCCCAAGGGGAGGGGGTCACATTCCTATCCCTATTGGGGGAACCCTCCGTCTCCAAGTTGGAGGATTTCTAAAAGTCAGAGTCACCTCAGCTCAGGTTGCCTTAGGGGCTGTCCTGACTGGCCAGTGACTCCTCCTTGTTTTTCTCATTATCTCTCCTGGACTTGCCGCCAAAAGTGGGGGCTGTGTCCAGGGGGCAGGCATCTCCACTAGCTGGAATGCCCTGGGGCATTGTAACACGAAGCCTGAGCCTTTGAGGCTCACTGCTAGGTGTTACAGTTCCTGCAGGGGGGAGGTGTGAAGCATCTCCACCCAGAGCAGGCTTTTGTTTCTGTCCCCAGAGAGCACAAAGGCCCTCACCACATGGGGTCAGAAACTCGTCTCTCAGCAGCAGGCTGGCAGAGACCAGTCAGTCCTGCACTGAACAATTGGGTAAAATACAGGGGGTATCTCTAAGATGCCCTCTGTGTGCATTTTTTAATAAATCCAACACTGGCATCAGTGTGGGTTTATTATTCTGAGATGTGTGATACCAAACTTCCCAGTATTCAGTGTAGCCATTATGGAGCTGTGGAGTTCGTTTTTGACAGACTCCCAGACCATATACTCTTATGGCTACCCTGCCTTAGGGCTGTAGGGCCTGCTAGAGGGGTGACTTACCTATGCCACAGGAAGTGTGAGGTTGGCATGGCACCCTGAGGGGAGTGCCATGTCGACTTAGTCATTTTATCCCCACTAGCATACACAAGCTGGCAAGCAGTGTGTCTGTGCTGAGTGAGGGGTCCCCAGGGTGGCATAAGATATGCTGCAGCCCTTAGAGACCTTCCCTGGCATCAGGGCCCTTGGTACCAGGGGTACCAGTTACAAGGGACTTACCTGGATGCCAGGGTGTGCCAATTGTGGAAACAATGGTACATTTTTAGGTGAAAGAACACTGGTGCTGGGGCCTGGTTAGCAGGGTCCCAGCACACTTCTCAGTCAAGTCAGCATCAGTATCAGGCATAAAGTGGGGGTAACTGCAACAGGGAGCCATTTCTTTACAAGTACGCATTCCTTATTCTTTCCTTTGTTTTAGAGCTGCCCTTATGGCTTGCGTGAGCCTGATCTATAAGTTTCTTTCTCAAACTATGAGGTGGAACTAATTTGCTGCCTCTCACTAATACTCCATCCATGAAAGACAACTCATTTCTAACTTGCCAATAAGCCAACAACCCCTGATCAGGCTCTTGCCTTGCACCCGATCCATTTCGTTCCCTATCCAATACTTCCTATAATATGACATCTTTTGATATTTCCACCTTCCACTCCGACTCTGTATTATTCCATTCATTACCAGGCATACTCTTACTTAATCATCAATGTCAATATCTGCAAAGCAACCTCCTTCAACTATATCCTCTTCATTTCCTTTTTCTTCACACAATCTCGATAGACAATGTGCCTGAATATTCAATACTGTAGGTATATAGGGGATCACATATTCAAACTCTTGCAAAGCCACTATTCACTTCCTAATTCTATGCGAAACCATATCAATTCCTTTCTTGGTAAATACTTCTGTAAGAGGCTTGTGGTCAGTTATTATTTCAAATTTGCATCACCACAGAAACTTTCTCAGCTTCCTCACAGCCCAAAACACTCCTAAGGCCTCCTTTTCTACTACCAAGTAGTTACTTTCAGTCCCCTTCAGACATTTCAATATGAAAAGTATAATTCTGTTTTGTCCTTTCAATCTTTGAATCAAATGCCCCCCAGTCCCTTAGAACTGGCATCAGTCATTAACACAGTCTCATCATTCTCATCAAAACTTCCTAAGTCGGCTGCTTTATCTAAACTATTTCTGATGTCGTAAAACTCCCTCTCACACTGATGATTCCAAATTAAGTATTTTCCCTTCTTTAGTAACAACCTCATCCACCCAGTTCTTTCCGCGAGTCTTGGAACAAACTTATTGTAGAATTCTGCCATCCCTAGGAATTCCACCAACTCTTCCTTGTTTTGTTGGATGGGCAAATTCTTGAAGTATCCACTAGTCCAGCTTTAGGACGAATCCCCTTTGCCGAAATTTCATGATCTAAATACTCAATCATGGGAATATTGATTTTGCATTTTTCAGATCTAAGTGTTAATCCATTGATTCGTAACCTCTCCAAGATCTCGCCTATCCTCTCATCATGTTCATTTAAGTTAGCTCCAAACACCAAAAGATCATCCTGGTATATTTTCACTCCTTTTACACCCTTCAGTATTCTCTCCATAGCTCTCTGAAACACAGAGGCCGCTGAAATCAAGCCAAACGGCATTCTGAGAAACTTAAATGTGCCAAACGGTGTTATAAAGGTGGTGAGTTCTTGAGATGAGCTGTGTAAGTTTATTTGGTAGTATGCTGAGGTTAAATCAAGTGTAGAAAAGTGTTTCGCCCCATTAAGAGAGCACAACATTTCATTAATATTTGGAAGAGGATAATGCTCTACTATGACCGACTTATTTAGTTCCCTGAGATCGACACATAGCCTGGCCTCTCCACTGGCTTTCCTTGCCATCACAACCGTTGCCACCCATTCCAACGCTTCTACTTCCTGAATAATTCTATTTGTGATAAGTTTATCGATCTCATCTTTCATCTTATCTCTTACCATTAATGGGGCTTTCCTCAACCTCGCTACCTTAGGTACGGCCTCAGGCTTGAGTCTGATTTTATGTACATAATTCTTGAGACAGTCCAATTTACTACTGAATACTTCTGGAAATGTATTCACCCAACCACTCACAACCTCTGCCACGGTTTGAATTTCGGGAATATCTTTGAGTCTAACTGGTTGATCTTCATTTGGGTCTAGAAAGACACGTAGATCACGTTGATGAAACCAACAAATTAGTGAATCACCCTTCACAGAAATTTATCTCTTTGCTGGTATGATACATTCTTTAAATTCTATGCTTCCCCAAAAGTAACCTAGTAATTTAATTGGTTCTCCACCATAACCCTTTGGTTGCACATCTGGTTTCAACAACTTGACTTTCCATTTTAACTGCTGATCATAGAATGACTTCTGTATCAACGTGATCTTTGCCCCTGAATCAAACAGAATTTTGACCGGCTCTCCATTAACCAATATTGACTCTAAGGGACCATTGAAAGACCCACACCTTGTTTGTAAAATATGATATTCACATACTGCCTCTACATCACTTGTGTCATCTTCACACACAACTTCCCTTACTTTCTTAGCATCACTCTTCGTTCTGCAACACTTTGCAAGATGACCTGTCTTCCCACAAATTTTGCAAACAATCTTCCAAGCAGGACATTCTTTATTGTTGGCCATGTGACCAACACACCCACACCTGAAACATTTCCCCTCAAAGGAATTTTTTGATTTCATAAATTCAACACTTTTCCTATCATTGTACACCATTGTGTTGCTCTGTACTCTTTTAACGGTAATGCCCTCTTCTTTTCCTGGTTTGTCTGTACTGATGTTGTCACTATGGAGAACCTCAACACACTTTTTCGAGTGCTTGCATGTTGTTGCTATGACTAAAATCTCTTCCAAAGATGGATTGTCTTTTTGCAACATACTTTCTTTTGCCTTTTCTAATGGCAACCTAACATAAACTGATCTCTTAAACGTTCTTCGTAAGAGTTCCCAAATATGTAAGTCAAAGTTAGTTTCCGTAGCTCTGTTACATACTGTTCTGCTGAGTCACTTTGGCGTTGCATTCTTTTCCAAAATTGGTAACGTTCAACAACTGCAAGTCAAGTTTTTTTTATACATATTTTAAATTCATTGAGTCATGTTGAATCACCATCTGATAAATCGGGCAAATTTTCAAGTTCTTCCTGTCGTTCCCTGCCTAGACAGTGCCTTAACAGAGACGTTTTCCTTTCTGCGTTAAGAGAAGTTCCACATACTCTGGTGTAATTGTTAAAAACTTTCTTCCACTTCTGCCAAGGTATTGGAGGATCACCAGGGGATAGTAGGAAAAATGGCAGAACAGACACATTTTGCATCTTTGAAACAATTAATTGCACAGACAACTCACATCTAAAACTTTTTTATGTGGTGGACTTTGGTTATTGTGAGTAATTACCCAGGCGGAGTTGTACTTAAATCCAAATGGTCTGATCATGTCAGAGGCAGAAGCGTAAATTAAAGAGTTGGCTTGCTGTCGTCATGGAAACAAACTGTCTGCCAGAGAAGTCGTTTCAATTTTTGTTTTGGTGTACATATCACCGCATGGTGCACACTGAAAATTATGCTGTTGAGACTCAGCAGTAATGAAGCCAAACACCGGCAACAACAAAAAGAAACACCACGTTTAAACATCCTTCGGGCGTTGCGCATCGCTTGTTGTCTTCCCCGTCGTCATAGAAACACCACGTTTGAGGATCCTTCGGGCGTTGCACATAGTTTGTTGTCTTCCCCGCCATCAAGGAAACCAGCGATGCACAGTCGTCTCCCGGGGCCTTTCCTTTTGTCAGGCACTGGAGCCGATCGTGCACAACGTATTGTTGTCACAGATCACACGCGTCCCTACAGTGATCTTGTGAGGAGACCGTTTGACATGGAGGGACCTCGCGCACAACAAATGTCAGTTTAAGGTAAGAACACCTTATGAATATGTAAGTCGCTCCTCCCTGGTACTCCGCTCTTTCACCTCACGTTTCACCTCTCCTTGCTGTAGAAAATCTCCCGACTTGTGGTGTTAGGGCTTTGATAGAGTTCACGATGCTGCCTGCATGTCACTCGTCGCCTGGAACAAAGGAAGTAAACGTTCACAATACCAGCAGTCTGTGTGATCGTAACAGGAACCACCTTTATTCTTTGAGTCCATGCATCAAAGCCCTGTGCCAGCCAGCAAGCATGTCTTCTTCTCCTAACTGCAGCTTCTCTCCTGGTCGTACATCCTAAACCACCCCCCCCATCATTCTAAGAATACATGTTACTTAGATACACATTCCCATGGACATATAATACCAACAACACCTACGACATTGCTTAGTTACCACAGTTCTCACCCCTGATTATGCCAGTGATAGGGTGACCACATTTTGGGAAGATACAGGCCAGACATAAATGTAGGATTATAGACTTCACTTTTATTTTTATGTCTCCTGTCTGGGTTTTGACGTAGCCTTGTAAATGTATCTCTCTCTCTTTTCTCTCTCTCTTTCTCAGCATCGGATTGGGGCCATAAGTAGCCCGGGCACTAAAAAAAAAAAAAGTGGGCCACATTTGTGAATCACAATTGTTTGTGAAGTATTGCTTGGTTAGTATCAAGGGGCTAAATCTGGGAGAACTGTGTGTTAAATAAAGAGCTTGTGGAGTCAGTAAAATGGTAAGGACTGAAACTCCATTATTACAGTGCAGCCCACCAATTGGTCTCCTGATACTCATCATCAGTTGCATGATTCTGCCTTTGCCTATGCCTCCCCTCAAATCCATGAATCCCCTCTAGGTCATTGGGCCTCGAGGTTCCTGCTCATTCGTGGGTGTATGACACACTGTTCACAGGCTATCAAACTTTTACTGTGAGCACTGGATGTAAGAAATAGTCCAGAGCTTGGACAAAATGCAGAAGAGCTAGGCTCTCATCTAGAAAGAGGGGGAATGCTTGAATGCAAATTGTCTTTTACAAGCTCTTGATCTGCTTTTCAGAATGTAGGGCTGCTCAGTATCAAGGCACCCTAGTTTTGGCTTCACCTCATACCTCTTCATTCCACCACCCTTCACTTCCTGGATCATTAACTCACTCTTGCAAGGTCTTTTCATAAGCCCAGAGCACAAGTCGAGGATACATGCGGGTAGATGGTGTCTACCCACTATCTTCATAGGGTGCTTGTCGTCTACCCTGCGATGAGGTTGTGCCCCACAAAAATATGCAAAACATGTCCCAGTGTAATTTTCCTACGCCGGGACAAATTCAGCAGCGCCTGCACGTTGTTTGCCTCCTTTCAAGTCCATCCGGCGTCCTTTTGATAGAGTATCCTGGCTGGGAGCTGTCAGGGGCCTCACATCTAGATGCAATTGGAATAGTGGGGAAACAAAGACACACAGTTTAAGTACTTAAGAGAGGCATGGTTTTGACTTTGTCCAGTCCCTGTATATAAGACATATGCATGCACTGTAAGAATGTGATATGTGTGATGTGTTGGCCTTTCTCAGTATTTACACAAATAACCATTGACATATCACTAGTTTGTTTTATTTCTTTTATAGTGCTATAGCGCTGCTCATCCAAGCGCAGGGTGTCAGAGCACTTTACATCACATGTACACATTATACATTGACAATCAATCATATACATGTGTAAATCAATGTGCAGGATGTGACACATAAGACAGTGAGGGTTACAAAGTGTAGGACCCACATGCCCGTCCTAGTTTGCTATGCTTACTAGAAGGATTACAATTTAAGTACTACAAGAAACAAAAACATCTGTGTTGAAAGCAGCAACACAATTACCCATCTACACAAAATAAAAATCTGTCATCTGTGTGTTACATAATGTGCTGTTCAGAAGACACAATAACCCTCTATGCTACTTTGATTCAAAACTGGGACTCCACAAAACACAGATCTCTCCAGCAAATATGCAACCTCCAGAGTTATCTTACCATTAATATTATTCCCTGTGATTAAGATGGCACACCAAGATCTATGCAGCAGGTTCCTTAACCCCATAAGATATTTCAAAATGCAGGCTAAAAATACATTTGTTGCCACATTTCTTGTTGTTGTTAGTTTCTTTGTGAAGGGGTTTTAAAAAATAAGTGTAAAAAGTGAGGCCTGAATTTGCATCAGGATTGCATCACTTTTTTGGCATAACTCAGATGCAAAATCCGATTTGTTAAATATTGTAATGTGCTCAAATGCACTCTTGATACACTTGATAAACATATGAGTCAGGTCTTAAGATTAAATGTCACTTCTTGTGATGTAACTTCCAGAGAGGTCATGCGTTGTGATGCCACTACCTGTGATCCCGCGTGCGATTTCACACGCCGTGATGTCATACAAGGTGATGTCATGTGCCATGATGTCACTTGCATAGTGTCTAACTTGGTTAGTACCCCCACTTCTTTTCTTTAAGACTTGTTCCCTGAATAAGCCTTAGCCCCCAAAAAATAGTGCTTGAGCCTATTATTGGCAACCAAATGCAAAAATTCAGCACAGTGCTGGAAATATGATAAACGGACTATGATGTATTCAGTGTGGAATAATGAAGTGAGTTGCAGACACTAGTGTAATAGAGTCCGAAAGCAGAGCATTCCAGAAACAGGGAATACAAAGAGGAAAGGTGCATACAATTTGAGTTGTTATAAATGCATTCCACAGCATTTTCCGGCATTTCATGGCACTGTAACAGATATCATAAATTCAATGATCCATTTATCGACCACAGAAAGAATAGATGAGCAGGGCCTGTCCAGAGTAAAACCTGTACGACATATGAAAACACCCCGGCAGAGAGTGTAATAAAGTGAATCCACACCAGATGAAGATATATGGTAGGAGGTATTTATTACAGCCTCAACCAACAGCCAGCATATCAACTGTCATGCAGAGAACCCTGCATGACAGAACCTCAGAACAAGCTGGTTCCATGCCCAGTGTTCTGGCATGGAGCCATGTTACATCATTACACTTCTTCCTCTTTACATTAGAACAGAAATAACATGAGAACAAAAAACACATTTGAACAGAAAGAAAAAGAGGGTAGAAAGAACTACACAAAATCACGCAAATGTAAAGGAAACCTGCGTGTTCTGACACTCCTACGAGTATTATCAGACCTTAAATCAATGTCAGAGGGAATACGATAAGAAGTATCATCTCTCCTGTCAGCCAAACCACACCCCCCAAAATGTGCTACACGACTATGATTCCAGATGCGACCATCATCCGTCTTGACAGCATTTTTAAACAGCTTAATGCTAGTTTTTGGAGAGGTATATTTTGACCAATTTTGACACCCAACAGGAGCTTTGACCTTTACTTTATCTCCAACCTCAAAATTTGTAACTTTCGCATTATTCCTTTTATCAACATAAATCTTCCTTTTGCTTTGCAGAGACACTTCTTTGTCTCTCCATTCCCCAATACCATTGTTTTTCAAACCCTTCCCAGCAACCATCCAGCCAGGACACAGACAAGTATTTGGAGACCTTCCCCTGAGCAGTTCAAAAGGAGTCTTCCCCGTTGATGCATGAGGAGTGTACCTGTAAGCTGTTATACGACCCTGCAGTTCTTTTCTCCAATCTAAACAGTTTACCTTTGCTAATTGTATACTCTCCTTTAAAGTCCTGTTAAACTCTTTCCAAAGCACCATTCGCCTCTGGATGATATAACGCAATTTTTTTATGTACAATTCCACATTTTACAAAATACTCCTTCATCTGAGCAGAACAGAACTGCGGACCATTGTCAGAAAGAATAGAGTTAGGAAAACTCTCGCGTGTGAACACAGATTCTAAAAAACTGATCACAGATTGAGAAGTGATCTCTCTCACCAAACTCACCTCCACCCATCGTGAATACAAATCCAGCAACACCAACAGGTAAGGAGTCTGATGTTCTCCATGCAATGGCCCCACAATATCGATAGCTAATTCATCCCATGGACTTTTTGGTAAACTTCTACAAACCATAGGTGAACATCTTGGTTTGAGTACCTTATCACTAGCTTGACAAGGTGTACACTCCCTAACAGTACGTTCCACCATCAAATCTAATCCAGGCCACCAGAAATCCTGACGGATGCGCTCTTTGGTTTTAGAAATGCCCATATGCCCTTCATGAGCCATGTTCACGATGACTTCTCTCAAACTCAATGGGGGAATCATTCTTGTGCCCCTCATTAGAACACCATCAACAACGGCTAACTCATTCGCAACTAACGACCAAGGTTTAACCAGACTTCGAGACTTATGCTGATCCAAAAGAGACATCACAGAACACAATTCACTATCCTTTTGCAACTCATCCCTCCATTCATCTTCCTTTACAGCCCCCAGCGTAACATCACAAACTCTTATGCCACACTCAGCATCACATTGATCATTTTCATCCTGAGATTTATCATTCTCTACCACCTCCACCAATCTCGACAGACAGTCTGCCGTTACATTTGTCTTTCCCGGAATGTATTCAAACATGAAATTATACTCCTGTAAGGAAATGACCCATCTCCTGATCCTCGAGGAAATCGAGTCCAAACCCTTCTTCTCAAAAATTTCTTTCAGGGGTTTATGATCAGATCTGACTACGAAAGAAGATCCCCACACAAATTTTCTGAACTTGTTTATGGCCCAGAATATTGCCAACGCTTCCTTCTCTATAACAGAATAACATATCTCTGCCCCTTTCAAGCATCTTGAAGCACAAGCTATTAGCACCTCTTGGCCCTTCCTGATCTGAAAAAGAAGAGCACCCAGCCCCTTTATACTCGCATCAGTAACAATGAAAGTGGGATTCCCAGGTACAAAAGCTTGTAAGTTTGGTGCATTCCTGAGATCATTTTTTACTTGTTTAAATTCTGTACCACACTCTTCCGTCCAAACAAACTCTGCATTCTTACACATCAACTTCCTTAGATTTACTGTCTTATCTGCAAAATTTCGTATAAATTTGTTATAAAATTCTGCCATACCTAAGAATGAAGAAACCTCATCTTTTGTACACGGTTCTTTTAACATTTCGATAGTGTCCACCAAATCCTTTTTAGGACTCACCCCCTGCCGTGAAATATGATGACCCAAATAGTCCAGTTCAGTGACTCCAAATTTACATTTGCTTCGCCTAAGAGATAACCCAGCATCAAGCATCCTTTTAAGCACAGCATGCACCCTCTCATCATGTTCTCTCACGTTTCTCCCACATATTAATACATCATCCTGGTAGCACTTTACGCCTGAAATGCCTTTAAAAAGATCTTCCATAATCCTCTGGAATACTGAGGCCGCAGAAACCAGCCCAAACGGCATACGCAAAAACTTGAAGGCCCCCATTGGCGTAATAAAAGCCGTTAATTCTTGACACTCTTTACTCAACGGAACCTGATGGTATGCTGATGCCATATCCAGAGTGGTAAAATAGCAAGCACCATCCAACGATGATACTAATTCCTCAATATTGGGAAGTGGGAACTTGTCAACCACCACTTCTTTATTTAAGGCACGAAGATCCACACATAGACGGATTTCATTATTTGGTTTACGTGCCACAACAATGGGAGCTAACCACTCCGTTGCCTCTACAGGCTGTATAACACCAGTGGACAACAATTTATCTATCTCTTTTTGTACAGCGTCTTGGACACAAATGGGAATGCGTCTAACTTTTGCCACAACTGGTACTGCGCCCTGTTTCAACTTAATATGGTGATTGTACCCCTTTAAACACCCCAAGGTGTCACTGAACAATTCACCAAAAGCTCTCACAAACTTGTTTTCGTCACCCTCAATAGATTGTACCTGAACAGATGGATGTGCATTAGGATTGAGAATGACACCCAAGCGTGCTTGATGACTCCAGCTCAACAAATTATCACCCCTCTCAGCAACATAAATCCTAGCATCAGTGAACCTACCATTGTACTCAATGCAGTCATCAAAATAACCTAATAACTTAAATTGGCAACCCACCATAACCCGTAGGTTTAATATTAGGTTTGAACAGTTTCTTCCTTCCTTGAAAATTCTTCATAATAAAATCCTTTGAGAGAAACGTGATGTGAGAGCACGAATCAAATTTCATTTTGACTCTAACATTCCCCACCAAAACCCACTCAGAGGGATGTTCCACCTCACTCTCACTAACTTGAAAACTGACTTCCTTTATTTCTGATCTAGAATCTCTCCTATTCCTCATCCTACAATTTTTTCCAAAATGTCCTCTTTTCCCGCAAACATTACAAGTAATCCTATTAGCAGGACACTCACTTGCATTAGCCATGTGTCCAAATCTTCCACATCTGTAGCAATTTCCTTGAAAAGGTGTTGCAAACCTCCTATTCCCCTGTGTCTTTCCTGCGCTATTTTCTATTACAACACCTTTCTCACGGACACCCTCTTACTTTTTTTCCTTCTCATCTTTTTGTATGACTTGACACTCCACTTCTTGTGCTTTTACACTGACCTTGTCTTCTTTATGTGCTTTACTTAGTTCTCCAACACACTTTAACATATGCTCTTCCCTTTTTGCAATACTAACAACCTCATCCAACGGTGGCTCGTCCTTTAGCCAGAGTTCTTCCCTCACTTTATCACTGCAACACCTCAGCACAAACTGATCTCTAATCCTTTCTTCTACCAACGCCCCAAATTTACAACTTGAAGCCAACTTCCGTAAAGCCGTAATATATTCTTCAACACTCTCCTCTTTCCCTTGCTCCCGCAAACCAAAATGGTACCTTTCCATAATAGTACTAATCTTTGGCAAGTAATGTAAATCTAGTTGTCTTGCACATATTTCATATTCATTCAACCCCCTCTGATCAGCTTGCAACAATGGAGGTAGATTTTCCAACACCTCCTGTCCTTCACCCCCTAAACAATGTAACAAAAGTGCCTGCTTCCTTTCACCACTCAAATTCGTACCACACACCCTGGCATAATTCTCAAAAATCTTTTTCCATTTCTTCCACTTAATAACCGGTTCTCCTGGATCTGACAAGAAAAACGGCGGCGCCGTAACATTCTGCATACTCACAAGAGGTGTAAAACACTTCTTCCCCACAATATATTCCAAACCCTACTAGTTGCTAAAAGTACTTAAAGTCCAAAAGGTGTGCCAGTCACTGTATGTCCCAGCACGATGCCGCTATATCAAACACGGGTCTTCAGGTGTGTTTGTCACCGCAGAGACGACCTTTTCAGTTTAATTCATTTTACAACGCCCAATACTTGTATTCCACAAGTGCAATAAAGTTTCCAAAGAAATGTATATCCCCGTGACCACAAACCAATATAGTGTTCCTTATCCAGTCTCCGTCTAAGTTTCAACTTCCAATAGACCGTCGATGTTCTTCTTCGATGTCCTCCAACAATTGCGCTGTAATTTTTTTTTTTTTAAAAATAAAAAATTCCTTCTTCCTCATCTAAGATGGCCGCCACGAAACATTTGGGGGCTGATTCTAACCCCGGCGGTCTTCGACCGCCGGGGCGAGGGTCGGCGGGAGCACCGCCGACAGGCCGGCGGTGCCCCGCAGGGCATTCTGACCGCGGCGCTTTGGCCGTGGTCAGAAAGGGTAAACCGGCGGTCTCCCGCCGGTTTACCGCTGCCCTCAGAATCCCCCATGGCGGCGCAGCTTGCTGCGCCGCCATGGGGGATTCTGACCCCCCCTACCGCCATCCTGTTCATGGCGGGAAAGCCGCCATGAACAGGATGGCGGTAGGGGGGGTCGCGGGGCCCCTGGGGGCCCCTGCCGTGCCCATGCCAATGGCATGGGCACGGCAGGGGCCCCCGTAAGAGGGCCCCGCAAGGTATTTCAGTGTCTGCCTTGCAGACACTGAAATACGCGACGGGTGCTACTGCACCCGTCGCACCTTCCCACTCCGCCGGCTCGATTACGAGCCGGCATCCTCGTGGGAAGGGAGTTTTTCCCTGGGCTGGCGGGCGGTCTTTTGGAGACCGCCCGCCAGCCCAGGGAAAAACTCATAATACCCTCCGCGGTCTTCTGACCGCGGAGCGGTATTATGGGGGCGGAATTCTGGCGGGCGGCCTCCGCCGCCCGCCAGAATTAGAATCACCCCCTTGGTCCGTTTTCTTCAGGCAGTTGGGCTTGCTTTCTCTTTGAGCAATCTCGGATCGTTTTCCTCACTCAAAATGGCCGCAACCAAACATCCAGTCTATTTTCTTCAGTCAATCTGGCTTGTTTTTCTCATTCCACCACACTCAAGATGGCCGCCAACAATTCCCACAGCTTCCAGTCCTTTTCCAATTGCTCACTGACCTTCTGACGTCGTGAAGCATACAGAGACCACTTTGATCCTCAGTAAATGCTCAAACAGCTTTCCACAAAGCCCCTACAACCGCAATTTCACACTTTTCTCCGCTAGAACATGCTGCAAGACGCTCGATCCTCTCCCAGCACGTCTCTGTAAGTTATCTCTGTTTTTCTCTTAAATAATCCAAGCTCTTCCTTCTTTGTTGTTGTTGAGGCTGTCCCTTCCTCTGTGTTCCTTTCTCCGCCCAAGCGTCGCCAGTGAAATAAAGTGAATCCACACCAGATGAAGATATATGGTAGGAGGTATTTATTACAGCCTCAACCAACAGCCAGCATATCAACTGTCATGCAGAGAACCCTGCATGACAGAACCTCAGAACAAGCTGGTTCCATGCCCAGTGTTCTGGCATGGAGCCATGTTACATCATTACAGAGAGCACATTACTCATTGTGAAGTTGTAACTATTAAGCCACAGAACTCTGTCACTTTCAGTTTCACTTGTATTGTGAGAAGGGGCTTTATTTTGAATTTAGTTTCAGAAACGAGACCCCAATGAAAGATCTGATTTTTCTGACAACTCCTAAATACTTTCTGTGGGACCCTCGTTAGACAGAAGTAATCAAAAGACTGGCCACCCTGTGCATGTAAGGCGGTTATATGTCAGAACCATGGGTGCCTAAACCACCCGTGGCTCAACAACGAGGTCGGAACAACTACCTCGTTCTAAACACAAATGCCTTTACCACGAATGCGTTTACAATGATTTTACCGTTGTAAACGCATTCCTGGTAAAGGCATTACCAATCACCATGCACAACCCAGCATGCTTCCACCCCAGACCCCCACCCCACCCCTTAAACCTAAACCCTGACCCCCCCTCCCCCCTAAATCCTAATCACCACAGCCCCCCACCCCAAAAATGAACAATACCCTGAGTCCCCACCCTACCCCTAAAACCTAAACCCTGCCCCCTAAACCCTAATCACTCCCAGCCCCCCCAAAACAGCCCTAGTCCAAGCCCAACTTACCGCCTCCTTCACCGCGTCCACTCCGACTCCCTTCTGTACCTTAACCACGCATGTACGTTGTTCAGACATGCGTGGTGAAGGTACCAAAACCAGGGAGTCGTGGAAAACAAAAGTGTTGTTTCGCTTTCGTTTTTCACAACCTTGTGGTTCCGGACTCGCTCTTCCGGGTGTTTCCCTGTAAGGCATAGCAAATATGTTGCAGATAGCACATACTGGGTGAGTGAGCCTCTCCATTAAATGAAAAAAAATACAATAACAGGTAAGGCATTGGCTTGCCTTCCCGTTTATTTCTGGATTTGTTAAGGATAGAGAGTTGTTTAGGCTTTGATGGATTATATACATAGAATTAGATATAGTTGAAAAGAAAAAGGTATTAAAAAGTGTAAGATCACCTTTTAGTACGAGCCTTAAACATTTGCAGTTGAAAAGAAATTGAAGGAGGGAAAGGAGTACAGTTACACTTGGAGTCGAACCCTTAGCTCCAAGAATTTGGACGAACATCCACATTTCACTTTTAGAAGAAGTATTTCTCAGAATGACTCTCTGAGTAGGTGCCTCATATCCCAAGCTCAAACAAATAATCTAGTTCAAGGCTCTTATATTTGTGGGAAATGCAAAGCTTGTAAATATAGTGAAAATTATAAAACAGTTACATTTCCCACAATTTCCAGGCGTTACATTATCAAGACACATTTATCTTGTAACTCTGATTACAGTGACTACACTCTCTACTGCCCTTCTAACAAATTTTACATTGGTAGTACCATTCATGTGGCCAGAAAATGGGTACTGGAGCACATAAGGGAAATATTGCATAATGGTGAAGCATATCCAGTTGTCAGGCACTTCAAAGAGTTCCATGAGCAGAGGGTCAATCTTTTAAAATTTGCTGTGTTGGACAAAATTCCAGCAGGGAAAGAGATAGAAACAGAGTTTTGGAATTGAGAAGACTTGAATCAAGATTGATCATTGGTTTAAACACTCTACATCCTACAGGGCTCAATATGGATGAGGAATTGGCAGTATATGTGGGTGATTTAATTAATATATGCTGACTTTCCGTTGTTTGTGGGTAATGTAGTTCAAAATGATTTGTGTATTATTTAGCTTGTTGTTTTCATGATGTTTTTAAACAATAGTGCACTGTTTTTAATCAATTTTACATAATTTAATTCCCAGGTGTGGTGGCACTTTGTATTAGATTTATACTGAAAGCCTCCGAGATGGACATTAATTGGAATATGAGATTTATGGATTTTCTGAAGACAAGCAGACAAGCTATTGTATCCTTTATTCCCATTTGCCCACTTGGGCTTGGGCTTGATTGATTTGTGCATACATAGTCAAAAGTTAACCCCTGCTAGACATTTTGTATCAGCCCTCACATTTTGAGCCATGTAAATAGTTATGAACCCATGGGGGACTCAAGCTCATTACTTCAGATTTTTCTTAAGGGCACTGGGAATCATTTAACCTCTATTAGGGTGTTTAATGCAGTAATATGAATATTTGTTACAAATGCTTTATTAATATGAGGTGTAATATTACGCTTTTATGATATTTCTCAGCACTGCCTTCAGTAATGCCGTTATTGAGTAATCTCTTCAAAATGGCCGACAGTTTATTGGTATTCCAGTTAACTCAGTGTATAGTCCGTCATCTGTGTTTATGTTTTTGTAACCAAATAAAATTGTAAAGAGATTAGGGGTCTCTTACCTGTGAACAAGGAAATTTGATTTTCGAAATGTGTAGAGATTCTGTTGCCCTATAAACTCACTTTGGCAAGACGGAGTGACCGAGGCTGTTTTTCTTCGTCCTGTGCGCGTTGGAGGGAGTGCACCTGGGCTGGACAGACAGCTGTCAAACTCAGCATCATTTACAGCCAAGCACTCAGAATAAGACTCATCTGTAGTAATGAAGACAGCTGTAAAGACCATCTAAAGGTATTGTTACATTATTTAAAAAGCGAGGCTATCCTCACATATAATTCTGCCAAAAATTGCAGTTACCCAGGGAAGCACTTATTTGGAATACCAACAGAAGAAACAAAAATGACAGAATCCCATTTGTGGTTGATTGTCACCCATCAGCTTCCAACTACAGAAATATAATACAAAAAACTTTTTCCTTACTATTCACTATTTAAGATTGCTTATTGTGAGAGCTGAACTTAAGCAAGCTGTAGCAAAGGCAGGAGTTCATGGCTGTGATTCTAAAAGGTACATCACATGTGAATACCTTTTACAAACATCATCAGTACCTAGCTCTGTTACAAGAAGTACCTCTGGAATAAGACAGCAACTTAGGTGTTGCTCAACTTGCATTATTTTTGTGATTCATAAATCACCGACGCCAAAGCTGTAAAAAAACAATATGTAGGCCAAACAGTGAATGACCTCCATACACAATTCAGGAACCACAAATCAGCAATAATTAACAAGAAACTTGACCAGCATGTAGCCAATCATTTTAACTTTGTGGACCCTTTACTATCAGATTTGAAGATTTTCCCTGTGAAATATGTCTTAAAGGAAGAACTACTGGACATCAGAGAAAACTTCTGGATGTACCGTTCAAAATCACTTCATCCAGATGGACTGAACATCACTGACGATACCATTTGATTTCTATATATATATATGAAGAGTTCTCAGGACTGCGTTGATTCCACATTCCAAATGGAATCTTCACTCATGATGCTTTTTGAAAATCCAGCAGTGTCAGCTGTGCAGCCACTGAGAAAAAATCCTGTACCACCTGAGGAAGGTGGAAGCAGAAATATTATAGTGAAAATATATTTTTGTTCTTTGGTGAAAGCATCTGTTTCAGTCACTTTTTTCCTTGTATATCTATATATATATATATATATATATATATAGGGACATTATAATTAGGCTCACATTTCACACATACAAAACCAGTGAAATTCAGCAGTTGTAGTTAGCTCAGCTAACTATAACTAGCTCCCCCAGCACCCATAATGCACTGCATAGGACCTCACATATTACTTCACTCATGACATGACCAGTGACATCACTGATAACATCTCAAATGACATCACTGATGACATCACCCACATAACCACTCACTTACTCATTCATACCCCCATACAAACTCTCATACATCCACATACAATTACTCACATATTCATTGACAGACCAATATAACTACTGACACACACCTACTCACACAGCCACTAACATAACCACTCACTGACCCACACATCACTAACTCAGCTATTACAACACTCATACAGCTACTCACACACACCCAATCACAGCTCCATACAGCCACTCATACACTCAAATAACCATTCACATACCTACTAACAGACCCACTCACTCACATATACAACCATTGACACACCCAAACAGTCAGCCCTATAGTCACTCACACAGCCACTCACTCACCAATACAATCACTTGCACAGATACTCAATCACCCATAAAACCACTCACACAGCCACTCACTGACCTGTACAGGCACTCACACACCAACTCACCCGTGCAGTCACTCACACACCCACTCACTCACTGCTAGAGCTACTCACACATCCACTCACTGTCCCATCCACTCACTGACACAGCCACTCACTTATGCATACAGCCAGCCATACATTCAATCACTTACCCATACGGTCACTAAATCACCCACTAACTCACTGATATTGTCACTACCACACTCAGTTATTCACCTAGAGAACCACTCACATATCCACTCACTCCACCACACAGCCATTCACACATCCACTCACTCAACAAATGCAGCCTCTTACAGAGCAACTTGCTCACCCGTAAAGCAACTAACTCAACTACTCACTCACCGATAGACACACTCACACACCCACTCACACATCCATACAACTACTTAAAATCACTGGATGACATCATCAGTGATGTCATCAGTGATGTAATTTGAGATGTTGTAAGTGATGTCATCAGTGATGTCACTGAGCCTGTCATGAGTGATCTAATACGTGAGGTCATATGCAGTGCATTACGGGGGCGCAAGTTATAGTTAGCTGACGTAACTATAACTGCTGAATTTCACTGGTTTTGTACATGTGAAATGTGAGCCTAACTATAATGCCCCTGTAACCTTTGTTTTTTTCATTGAAGTTCTATGTTTTTTTAAATTCTATTTCCTAACTATAACATCCCTGTAACCTTTGTTTTTTTCAGTGAATTTCTGTGTTTTTTTAACGTAAAGTAATTTTCATTACTCTGCGTTAATCCAGCCACCACCGTGCACAGCCTTCGCCATTGAAGGTTGGCTGCAGAGCCTGACCTGCGGCAGGCCCTACAACCATCTCTTATAACCACCCAACCTGCCCCACACACAGCCTTTTGCCATGTGCAGTGGGAATTGGCCAACCCCTACACCCACCCAACCCTGCACTGAGCACGGCCTGTGGCTGTGCACAGCGTAGGTTGGCCACATGGCCTGGATAACAAGGTCTGGCCCTGTAGCCATCCCCTATAACCACCCAACCATATGCTGTGCACAGCCTTCGGCCGTGAGCAGCAGTGGTTGGCTGCCACGCCTGACCCACGGCCCCTCTCCCCTGGTTGAGCTGAGCCCTGGGGACCCCTTCCCCATCCTAAATATTCAAATTTTTGGGGGGAGGGGAGCCGCATGGACCCCCCTCCTTAGGCCGATCTTGGCCCCTAGGACTCTATCCCCCTGGATCCAGCCTAATTTTTATTTTTTAGAGGAGGAAGGCTGTGTGGCCCCTCCCCTCCCCAGACCGATGTCGGCCCGGAGACCAAGTTTCCCGGGTCCCAGTCTAATTATTCACTGTTTGGGGGAAGGGGGTGGTGTGGCCCCCCTCCCCAGGGCCAATCTCAGCCCTGGTGACCCCATCCCTGGGGCCCAGCCTAAATATTAATTATTTGGGGGGGGACCGTGTGACCACCCCCCCCCAAGGGTCGATCTCGGCCCCGGGATCCCCATCCGCAGGGCCCGGCCTAAATATGAAATGTTTGGGGGGGGATGCGTGGCTCCCCTCTCCAGGGCCCATCTCTGCCCTGGGAATCCCACCCCCTGGGGCTCACCAGGGCACCCAATCACAATGTTGGGGACTGCGGGGAGCCTGAATGCCCCCATGGTCCCAGCCGGCCCCCCACCTCCAGTGGGAACCAGTATTGCTGTGACATCGATGGAGCTGCTAAAGCAGCTCGCTCTCTGTGAAAGTATTGTTTCCTCTGTTTCCCTGCCTGCATCTCGTGGGCAGGGAAACAGAGCAAACCTCCTCTTGCAGTAAGGGAGAGCTGTTTGACAGCTGTCCCTCACTGCAAGCTGAGTGTTTGCTTTGACTTAATGCAAGCTGTCAAAGCTCCCGCCAAGTCACAGCAAACAGCTATGTTCCAGGGGTGGGCACCACAGGACATAGCAGGAGTCAGCCCTGTGGGGTGGTTGTCCCCAAGTCCATAAGTGGCTTGATGAGGGGGGCAGCCACCTCAAACATCATTATCCCTGGGGAGGTGATGGCCCCCAGGGGTCCGCAACATACCCCCTATTTCTTTTAAAATTAGTCCTGGGGAAGTGGTTATTTCCGAGGTCTGTGGGGGGTTGGGGTGCGTGCTCCCATCTTAGATGTGTTTAAAACCCCAGGGAGGATGGTGGGGGGGTGGGCACCCACCACCCACCCGCGTTAGATTAATTTAAAGCCCTGGGGAAGTGGTCGTCCCCGGGTGTGCAAGGGGGCTGGGTGGACCCCTGTTGGATTTGTTTAAAGCCCGTGGGTGGTGGTCCCCGGGGCTGCGGGAGGGGATGGTGGCCGGTGCCTCCCCACCTTCTATTTGTTCAAAGCCCCAGGTAAGTGGCGGTCCCCGGGGATGCAAGGGAGCCCCCCCTCCAAAGAATATTACATCATCCCCGGGTGAGGTGGCAGTCCCCAGGGCTGCAGGGGGGCCACGCACAAAACAAAAATCTTTACCCCGGGGAGGTGGGGCCCTTGGGGCTTTAGGAAGCTCAGGAGGGTGGTACTTTGCACCCCCTTCTTATTTCTTGAATTCCCCTTGGACTTGGCTCACTCTGGAGTTTAAATGAAAGGGAAGAAAACCACACATTTTTTTTTAAATGAGCGGATCCATATCTGCCTATTTTCCCCGATAAATTTAAATAGCTCTGGCATGGTCTTTCTGGGACCCCAGCACCAGAGCTAAGAGATTCAGGGTGGCGCTACCCCGACCCCTTTTCTTTTTTTTTTACTTTTTTTCTTTCACTCAGCTATAGTCCCAAGATGGCTGCCAAACACTTCCTGGTTGAAGTGTTGGTAGTCAATCAGATATCTAAATGGGAACAGTCGGAACTGTGTCCCTATATATCAATATTTTTAAAACTCTAATTTCTCCAAAACTCCTTAACGGATTTACACCAAATGACAAAAAGAATTCTTTCTGTAGCAAGATCTAGCTTTCTGCTAAATTTCTGTTCAGTGTTTCAGGCTGTAGTCATGTTCACAATTTTGTAAAATCCCATTGACATAGAATTGGAAAAAGTGCATTGGGACCCTCCCTTTTTCTTGTCCCCAACTTGGCAGATCACTGTGAAACTTTCTAGAAAGCAGCGGAACTCACCAAAGTATAAGTTTTGAAAATTACATGAAGATTTGTAAAGCAGCGCCAAAGTTATTGGCAAAACTATACTATAGAAAAAAAAAGTTGTAACTATAACTACCTAGTGGCAAGCGCCATATAAATAAAACTCAGTGCAGGTCTAATTTCTATAAGTAAACCATTTTTTGTTTTCCTACTAACTTTTGCTTTGTGTGATGAATCTTCACAAAACTTTCCACAAAAAAGTCTCACCCACTCGTGACCAACGAGGCATGTCCTCCGAAACGCTTTGAGTTTTGCTGACTTGCCGTGATTGAACAACTGCTTCACTCTGCAGAAGACTGAGGCCGCAACTGTCAATATGGATTCTGCCTACGATGGGGGGTTTGTTCCTGAAGAATGTCCTGGGGGTGCCCTCAGTGGGCACCAGGGTGCCCGCTAGAAGAGGCAGGGACACCATCTAGCATTTTTTTTAAATGTTACAGGGTGCTGCAGGAAGTGCCACCTAAAAACATTAAAAAAACACAAAGGGCCTGATCACACGTTTGGTGGAAATGGTACTGCCGTCGAAATAGCGTCAGATTCCCCAGTCACATAGTTGGCGGTCCGTCTTTAGAATTACGATATTGGCAGGTTGCTGAACAAGAGACCGCCAGAGTCCCGCTGCTTCCGCCAGCCATTCCCCGACTGCTTCAACAGCAGCATGGAGAACAGCAGCTGTCAGAGGGCTATACAGTCAAGGTCTCTGTCGTCCAGATTACGAAGTGCCTTTCCGTCAAGCCAAATGTGACGGAGAGACCGCCTGTTTTGAGACATCAGAATTGAAGTAAATGGGGTGCAAGCTCACCCATTTCCTTCTTTTCTCTTTGGTCTCTGACATGGACCCCTTTGTCCAGGCCCCCCTCTCCACAGCAGCAACTTAACGGTAAAGAAAACGACCTCATGAGGGCCGAAATCTAGGTAAGTATGTTTCACACTTTTCTCTCATTGAGTGGACTGGGCACTTATAGTCCGGACTCAGCAATGGAAAATTACTTGTTCAAGGTATTTTTCCACATGTCATGCATATGTGTACATTTGACCATTTTTAAGTCAAAATGAACACACCTGCATCAACATATATGTAAAAATATTTCTTAAATTACTAACCGTGTTCAGTGCTGGTCCACTGCGGTCAGAAATACTTCAGCTGGGCCAGCGGTGACATCTAAATAAGGTAGGCGAAAGTCCGCTGACTCCACGGAGTCACTGGTACCGCCACCAACGTGTAATGGTGTTCCGACCGCCAGACTAGTAATCAGGCCCTAAGTCACCTGGGTCATTAAATCCATTTCCACAGGATAATTTACCATATTTTTCTCAGCACTCTGCTCTGGAGTTATATGCTCTTCAGCTGGAGTGCAAGGTTGTCTTGTTTTTATGATTGCATGTTGGGGACTAAAAATTTGTGATTGTTAAAAGAAAGACTCAGGGAGATTATGGTTTGATTTTAAAAAAATAACGTCTTTTTGTAACCTTTTCAGTCTCTTTTTTTATTAAATAAATATTTATTAAACATATTTATAATAATCACTATTGTTAACCATTGCATCGTGTGAATAGCTAAAATATACATTTGATTACAAATGTTGGTGATCCTTAGAGAGAGATTAGTAGATCTGCTATATATATATATATATATATATATATATATATATATATATTTGAAGAGAATGATTCCTGCTGTTAAACTGATCTTGCCAAATGAAACCAGTGCATGTTAACTGGCGCAGGACCCGTTCATAATAGTATATCAGGAAAAGTCATCTAAACGGCACTCCAAGGAACAAATGATTTATTTATTTTAGGCTGTCATCATTTTCAAAGAAAAACAAATTCTCGACTTGCAGAGGCTACGCGTTTCAACCTTTACGGTCTTCTCCATAAGCCTCAATAATTTCAGAAGCCCCCTCTCCCTTAGAAATATACCCATGGTTTCCCTAGACATAAAAAACAGATCATTGTTTGAAAAAAGAAGGAAAAAAAGACACATTACAATACTCCACAATTTCAAAACCACCCCAAATAAATTCAAATCTAATTTACGATCAAATCATCCAAAAATAACAGCCTCTAAGTTATTATCAACATATATGTCCATTCTTTCATTATCTCACAAATTAGTCTTTTTTTAGGAATCTTTCAATTGTTCCAAAATATGTTATAACAGGTTCCTAATTATATAATTCTTATTTTTTTAGCAAAAAAGATGGATATAATCTATTGCCAAACATTTATTTACCAACATTACGGCCAAGTGGCCCTTTACCAAATTTTCTGGCCAATTTCCATCCGCCCAGGGAATATCCATGGTATTATAGTCTTTTTTTAAGAAACCACCGACTCACAAATTATAAACAATTCTTTAAATACAGAACTTATAACTCGGGAGTTGGGGCTGTTGAACAAATGCAAGTCGAGCATACTATACTACTAACCAGCCTCACGAACACCTGATCTTAGATTCCATTTCAGATCCCATCAATACATTATTTTCATAATGTGAGGATTGACCTATATGTACATGAAGTTCCTCATCCTTGTTCAATCCCCACAGATATCTGCTATTGAGCCTGATGATGTAGTCGGACTCCATCCTTCTCAAAATCCATTCCCTATCACCTCCTCTCAGAGATAACTGTATCCTCTCAATTCCAAAAAATTACATTACCTCAATTTTACCTTGATGCAGCAGGATACAATGGCGGGCCACCAGGTAAGAAGCATCATTATTTTTGATGGCTCGCCAGTGTTCCAAAATGCGTTTCTTCAGGGGAAAAATTGTGCTTACCACATATTGAAGCCCACATGGGAAGATAATCACATAAATTGCATAGTCAGAGTTACAATTCAAAAATCTCTTTATACTGACTTCTTGTCCTGTGGGAAGTACATATGTTTTTTCGGTTCACGCTATTTTTGCAAGCCTTACATTTTGCACATCTGAAAAAGCCTTGATATTTATCCAAGAACGTTTCCCTGTTCTTCATCTGATAACTATGTACAGGTATATCCTGAAGGGAGCTACTTTTTCTATATCACATCACTCACAGCCCTGCATGGACACCCATCACCACAGCATGCACACTAGAGAGAGCCACAAAATCACTACTCAAACAAGGCAAAGCTGACAGGGCACTCACAACCATACAGGGCAATACACCCACGCACAAGATGTCACATGCAGAAACATTAACACTGCATTTACATCCCCACAGGTCCCCCACCCAACATCACCAGAGAGGAGGTGCCAGCAACAATCAGTCTCCCCCCGAAGAGGTCCACAGTGTTGACAGCAGCCCTACTCGCCTGGATATGGATGACCAACCTGGCCCATCAGGGACCTCCGGACAGTCGGTTACCCTGGCACAGTCCCATACCACCTCAGAGCCTGCCCCCTCAGGAAACACCAGCACAGCTCAAAACCCAGCGGGCCCATCCCTCTGTCCCCGGGACACGTCAATCAACAGTGTGTCCACCACTACAGGGATCCCAGGGCACAGGCCACAAACACAGGATGATCAGGGACCTGGGGTCAGTGGGAGTGGGCACACGGTTCAGGGGACAGAGGCACAGGACAACAGGGAAGCTGGGGGGACTGCTGTGCAACAGGGGGAGGACAGGGCCAGGGAACCGATTCTCCAGGAGGCACTCACCAACATCCTGGGAGCATACCACCATTTCCAGGAGACGATGGGCCAGATACTGGCCAAGTGGCAGGAAACCCAGCCACTGCAGGATGGACAATATCTGGGGATCAGGGAGGACCTGAGGGACATCCACACCACCCTGGTCACCATTGCAGGGGTGCTGGCAGACATGGCCAACACCATGAGGGAGGCAGTGGCACACCAACGGGCCCCTGACACTAGCCACACCGATGAACAGCCCTCCACCTCCGCTGACGCTAGTGGAGAGGAGGCCCCGCAACAGGTACAACAGGCCACCAGCACCCATCCCCCCGCAGAAGGAGAACCACCCCACAAATGGTCCCTGCGATCCAGGCAGAAGCCAGAGAACATTGCCAAGACCCCTGCCAGGAAATAAGACTCTCCTGATTGTCACCCTTGTGTCCCATCCTGTCACCATGTCCACCTTGAACTGCCATTGCTCCCCTTCCTAGGCCCCCTTGGACAATGCGCCTGTGATACAAATAAACTGGACTCTATCCTAGACTCTCCTACACCATCACCCAAGGCCACTGCACATCCCCATTAAATTCTCTGCAATTAAATAAACACCCTTTGAAAAAATACAAGTATGTAGTATGTCAAATGATTTAAGTATGTATTCCTTTAACAACCTGTAGACATTGCAAGTAGACTGGACAGTTATGTATACCTAGGTATGACCTGTATTGTGCTGCAGTCAAAACACCAGGAGCCAGAGTAGGGCACAAATATATGTGAATAGACATGTCAAAGGGCACAGTAAGTGGCCATAGTAGTGGGAACAGCAGCCGGCCAGTGAAAATTTACAACACAAAACTGCAATGGAAGGTGAAGTTACAGTGTCTTACCTGTGTGTCACTGGAAGTACTGTTGAATGATAGATGTTCTGTTGTCCACATCCTCATCCTCTGCCTCCTCTTCGTCACTGTCCACAGGGTCCACTGCTGCTTAGGTGAGTAGCACAGGGAACCACCTGTTAAATGGAGGCACCGAAACCTGGCCTTCAGGAGGCCAAAGGTTCTCTCTATAATTTGTCTTGTTTGCCCATGTGCCTCATTGTAACATTCCTCTGCCCTTGTCCCGGGACTCCTCACAGGGGTCAGTAGCCATGAGAGGTTGGGGTAACCAGAGTCACCTGCAAATATCGAGGGATACCTGTTAGCCAGACACTCACCCTTAGGGCCAACCCCACACCCATATACCAACATACACTGGGTGGGGACTATGGGCACACCTATTAGCCACACCCTGTGCCTCTGGAGTTGAGCCATCACATATGGGATGCTGCAATTCCTCAGGATATAGGCATCATGCACAGATCCAGGATACTTTGCATTGACATGGGAGATGTACTGGTCCGCTAGGCACACTATCTGCACATTCATGGAGTGAAAGCTCTTTCGATTTCTGAACAGCTGTTCATTTCTCATGGGGGAGGGGGGAAAAGGCAATATGTGTACCATCAATTGCCCCAACAATGTTGGGAATATGTCCCATTGCATAGAAGTCAGTTTTCACTGTCGCCAAATCCTCCACCTGGGGGAATACGATGTAGCTGTGCATGTGTTTCATCAGGGCAGACAACACTCTGGTCAGCATGTTTGAGAACATTGGCTGGGACATTCCTGCTGCCATGGCCACTGTCCCTTGGAAGGAGCCACTTGCCAAGAAACGGAGCACAGAGAGGACTTGTACAAGAGGGGGGATCCCTGTGGACTGACGGATAGCTGAGATCAGGTCTGGCTCTAATTGGGCACACAGCTCTTGGATTGTGGTCCTATCAATTCAGTAGTGAGGATAATGTGCCTGTCCTCCATTGTTGCCAAGTCCACCAGGGGCCTGTACACGGGGGATGTCTCATCTCCTATTCATCCTCAGCAGTTGTACTCTAGGGGGCAAAACGACAAGCGTCTGGTCAGTTTTCAACATTTCCTCAATGTACAATGCATTGCATGTTGTGACAGAAACAGTATGTTGATATTTAGTCCCAAAATGTGCTTATGTCTGCTGTGATGCAGTTAGGTGCCATGGCCCGCCCCCCCTGAAATGGCGGACGTCTGTCCTGTGTGGAGGGACAGGTGGAAATGAGATAATGCCACTGACATTGTGCTCTGTTGCTGGAGGTGGTCGATTACCACTGTGCAACTCATCATTGGTTAACATTGGGCCCTATGGGTTACAGTAGCCAATGTTGATGTACACCGGCCGTGACGGTATGTACCGCCGCGGACGTGACCGCCATTTTCTATCTGTTCACCCACTTGCTACCTGACCTTCAACAGGAGAGGACCTACACTGCAAGTGCTGCTGTGACCTGTGTCTGGAAGCGACCATGGCTTGAGTCACTGGGGAAAGGGCCCCTGCCTTCACCGCTGCAGAGTTGAAGAAACTGGTGGGTGGGGTCCTTCCCCAGTACCGATTGCTTTACGGGCCTCCAGACCAACAGGTGAGTACACTCTGTGCACGATGCATGGGGCATGAAGGCATGGAGTGATGTGTGTGAAGGCCTTGTGTAAAGGGGTGGTGGTGGAGGGGTCCTGGGCAGTGTGCTGCTTGTATGGTGGGCAATGTATGTGCGCAAGGGGATGGGAGGGATATTGTCGGCCATGGGTGTAACAGGCCGGACGGTATGACTGATCCCTTATCCTTTTTCTGCAGGTCAGCGCCCATCAGAAAAAGGGTATAAGGCGTGCCATCGCCAAGGACGTGCAGACCCTGGGGGTCTACGGCAGGCAGAGCACCCACTGTTGCAAACGGTGGGAAGACCTGAGACGCTGGGCAAGGAAGATGGCGGAGGCCCAGCTGGGGATGGCCTCCCAACAATGTTCTGCATACTGGCGGTGGCCTATCCGGAGCTGGATGGGCGCTCAAGGGCATCACATTAGCCACAAAGGGGTGAGTACAGTTTCCAAATCTGCAAATTGCACATGATGGGGTGGTCTCTGGGTAGGGGATGTGCGCCTGTGGGTACTCCTAGGGCAAGCCGGACATTGCAGGGTAGGTTCCATGTTGGGCAGGGGCTGATGCACTCCACCCCCAAACATGCTAGTGGGCATCTAGTACTGGGCATGGATCTGTGGGTCTCAGGTATGCTGCTATTGGCGTTAAGTATTACTGTCCATGGCCTGGTGACTAGCATTGTGACTGGTAGTGCATCACCTACTGCGTAGGGTTGTCCCCAGTGTTGTGTATGCCAGCGGTGGTGTTGTTGTCGGCATTGACCAGTGTATCCTCTGTCTCCCCCCCCCCTTTTTGTTTTGTCACCCTGTCCTTATGTTCATTAGCATCATCTGGCAGAGGAGCTGAGGCACCGACGACGGAGGGAGCTGCATCCCACATGGCCCGGGAGGCCGAATCCACCAACTGTGAGGGCACCAGTGGGACGGAGGGTGAGGGGAACACCACAGAGGAGCCTGGAGGGGACAGTTCGGACAGTAATACCTCCTCCGATGGAAGCTCCCTTCTGGTGGTGGACATCTCTGTGGCCACTCCAACTACAGGTACAGCCACCACCCCCCATACCAGCACCGCCCTCCCAGCAGCCCCTCATAGTGTTTCCCGTGTCCGCTCACCCAGGACCGTGGGCATCTCTTTCGCCCCAGGCACCTCAGGCCCTGCCCCAGTTAGCCCTGCTGCCCTGAGTGAGGAGGCTATTGACCTCCTGCGATCCATCTCTGTTTGGCAGTCAACCATAGTGAATGCCATCCAGGGGCTGGTAGGGCATTGGAAACATACAAATGCATTCCTGGAGGGCATTCACTCTGGCGTGGCGGCCCAACAGAGATCATTCCAGGCTCTGGCCTTCTCCCTGATGGCAGCCAATGTCCCTGTCTCTAGCCTCCCCCCTCCAACTTCCTCTACCCATTCCCCTGAACCCCAACCTGTCCCAAGCACACAGTCAGACCAGCATGCACCCAAGACAACACACAGGAGTGACTCAGGCAAACACAAGCACCACACATCATCCCACAGGCACTCACACAAACACCATCCAGAAGCAGATATACCAACATCCACTGCCTCCACTGTGTCCCCCTCCTCCTCGTTGTCCACCTCCCTCCCAGTAGTGTCTCCACGCACACCTGCATGCACTACATCCTCATCCACTACCACCATCACGCCCATCAGTACACACCCCTCACTGGCAGTCACCACCCCCACATCCATGCACACGTCCCCTGTGTCCTCACCCACTGTGTCTGTTCTCTCTCCTCCCAAAGTACACAAACTCAAGCACTCAGACACCCAACAGCCATCCACCTCACAACAGCATCCATCCCATGCACCTGCACCCAAACACAGCAGACAGACACCTCCTACAACCACTCCCTCTTCCTCCACTCCCAAACCTTCACCCTCTTCCCGCACCAGTGTCCCTAAGAAGCTTTTCCTCTCCACCCTTGACCTCTTCCCTACCCCTCCCCCCCTCCTGTCCTTCACCTCGGGCCAGGGTGGGCAGAACCCAGGCCAGCACTTCAGTCACCCAGTCCACGGCCACTGTAGTTTCGGCAGCTACTGCAGGTGTGAGAGGCTCCAAGGAGACACCCATCAGCACTGGCAGTGTGCCTGCACCAGCTGGCAAGGGCAAGGAACAACCACCAGCCGCCAAGGGCAAGAAGGGACCACCAGCTGCCAAGGGCAAGGAGGCACCACCAGCTGCCAAGGGCAAGAAGGCACCACCAGCTGCCAAGGGCAAGGAGGCACCATCAGCTGCCAAGGGCAAGGAGGCACCACCAGCTGCCAAGGGCAAGGGCAAAGGGCCTGCCCCTGCAGGCAGGAGGGACAGGAGGCCCGGTGCTGTGACAGGATCTGAGCCCCCACCACCAACCATGGCGCTTCAGCTGTCCAAGGCTGCTGGGGAAGGGCTGGAGCCTCCCCCCACCAGTGGCAGCACCGCCACCAGCACCACTGGCAGCAACAGCAGCCCTAGTGGCCAGCCGTCTGAGGCATCAGGGGAAGGGCTTGAGCCTCCCCCCACCACTGGCAGTACCGCCACCAGCACCATTGGCAGCAGCAGCCCCAGTAGGCAGCTGTCCGAGGCTACAGGGGAAGAGCTCGAGCCTCCCCCCACCACTGGCAGCACCGCCACCAGCACCACTGGCAGCAGCCCCAGTGGGCATCTGTCCGAGGCTGCAGGGGAAGGGCTGGAGCCTCCCCCCACCACTGGCAGCACCGCCACCAGCACCGGCTCTGCCACCACTGTGCAGCTGTATCCGCCGGTGGATGGACTGTAGTCCTTCCTCCATGGAGAGTCATGCATCCTCCTCACAGCAAATCTCATGGGTATGACACCCAGGTGAGAGACCTTGACCTTGCACTCCCTATGTGCTGCATCACAGGCCACAAGGCCCCCTCCAGAACCAGTGGAAGAAGGCATCCACTCACCCCCTCCTTGCCAGGATGAAGCACACTGGCCACAATGCCCCCTCCAGAACCAGTGGAAGAAGGCATCCACTCACCCCCTCCTTGCCAGGATGAAGCACACTGGGCACAATGCCCCCTCCAGAACCAGTGGAAGAAGGCATCCACTCACCCCCTACTTGCAGGATGAAGCAGACTGGGCACAATGCCCTCTCCAGAACCAGTGCAAGAAGGCATCCACTCAGCCCCTCCTTGCCAGGATGAAGCACTCTGGGCACAAAGCCCCTCCAGCACCAGTGGAGAAGCCATCCACTTGAGAGACTGTGGCTTTGCACTCCTCAGGACCCAGCAGTAGGCAAACCACCCACTTGAGAGACTGTGACCTTGCACTCCCCAGGACCAAGCAGTAGGCAAACCACCCACTTGAGAGACTGTGGTTTTGCACTCCCCAGGACCAAGCAGTGGGCAAACCACCCACTTGGGAGACTGTGGCTTTGCACTCCCTAGGACCAAGCAGTGCGAAATCCGCCCACTTGAGAGACTGTGACTTTGCACTCCCCAGGACCAGACAGTGGGCAAACCACCCACTTGAGAGACTGTGGCCTTGCACTCCGCAGGACCAAGCAGTGGGCAAACCACCCACTTGAGAGACTGTGGCATTGCACTTCCCAGGACATCGCAGAGGGCATGCAGCCCCCTCCAGGAGCAGTGGCGTTGTACCATCTTCCGGCTGATGTGACCCCCCTCCCCCTTCCCCCTGAGGTGCCTGTGTATTTTTGACCTGATGCCCCAGCACTGTTCTCTTCTGTTAGAAATGGGGTCTTTGGTTGACAGTCAGGTTACCCCCTGTTCAAGCAAGGACCCTCACTCTAGTTAGGATAAAAGAGAATCACCCTCAGCTAACCCCTGCTTACCCCCTTGGTAGCTTGGCAGAGCAGTAGGCTTAACCTCAGAGTGCTGGGTGTAAAGTATTTGTACCAACACACACAGTAACTTAATGAAAACACTACAAAATGACACAACACCAGTTTAGAAAAATAGGAAATATTTATCTAGACAAAACAAGACCAAAACGACAAAAATCCAACATACACAAGTCAAGTTATGATTTTTTTAAAGGTTTAAAATAAAAAGAGTCTTTAGGTAGTTGTAACAACACACTAGCGCTGCTAGCGTGAAAATGTACCTGGTTTGCGGCAAAAATAACCCCGCACGGGCGGTGTGCGTCGAAAATAACCCTGCACGGGTATATGCGTCGAAAACAGCTCGGCTCGGCGAGGCGCGTCGAAAAAGCCAGCCACGCGACGGTCCGAAGTCCCGCGGCGCTGGTTGCGATCTCTCAGCCTTCGTCAGCGATGCTGCGCGTCGTTTCTCCTGCTCCGGGCGTCGATTCTCCGGTCGCGTTTCCAGCGGCGTCGTTTCTCAGCTGCGGAGCCGGCGTCGCGTCGTTTTCTCAGCCGCGATCGGATTCGCGTCGATCTTTTCTCCGCACGGTGCTCGGTGCGTGTATTTTTGTCCTTAGGCTGCCAGCCTCTCCTTTCAGGGTCCCAGGAACTGGAAGGGCACCACAGAGCAGAGTAGGGGTCTCTCCAGAGACTCCAGGTGCTGGCAGGAAGAAGTCTTTGCTGTCCCTGAGACTTCAATAACAGGAGGCAAGCTCTACATCAAGCCCTTGGAGATTTCTTCTTCAAGATGGAAGGCACACAAAGTCCAGTCTTTGCCCTCTTACTCTGGCAGAAGCAGCACTGCAGGAAAGCTCCACAAAGCACAGTCACAGGCAGGGCAGCACTTGTTCCTCAGCGATCAGCTCTTCTCCAGGCAGAGGTTCCCCTTGATTCCAGAAGTGTTTCTAAAGTTTGTAAGTTTGGGTGCCCTTCTTATACCCATTTTAGTCTTTGAAGTCACCTTTCTTCAAAGGGGACTCACACCTTCTTGTGAAATCCTGCCTTGCCCAGGCAAGGCCTCAGACACACACCAGGGGGCTGGAGACAGCATTGTCAGAGGCAGGCACAGTCCTTTCAGATGAGAGTGACCACTCCACCCCTCCCTCCTAGCAGAGATGGCTAATTAGGAAATGCAGATCACACCCCAGCTCCCTTTGTGTCACTGTCTGGTGTGAGGTGAAAAACAACCCAACTGTCAAACTGACCCAGACAGGGAATCCACAAACAAGGCAGAGTCACAGAATGGTTTAAGCAAGAAAATGCTCACTTTCTAAAAGTGGCATTTCCAAACTCACAATCTTAAAATCAACTTTACTAAAAGATGTATTTTTAAATTGTGAGTTCAGGGATCCCAAACTCCACATGTCCATCTACTCTCTAGGGGAATCTACACTTTAATCATATTTAAAGGTAGCCCCCATATTATCCTATGAGAGAGAGACAGACCTTGCAACAGTGAAAACGAAATTGGCAGTATTTCACTGTCAGGACATATAAACCACATTACTATATGTCCTACCTTATCCATACACTGCACCCTGCCCTTGGGGCTACCTAGGGCCTACCTTAGGGGTGCCTTACGTGTAAGGAAAGGGAAGGTTTAGGCCTGGCAAGTGGGTACACTTGCCAAGTCGAATTTACAGTGTAAGAATACACACACAGACACTGCAGTGGCAGGTCTGAGACATGATTACAGAACTACTTATGTGGGTGGCACAACCAGTGCTGCAGGCCCACTAGTAGTATTTGATTTACAGGCCCTGGCACCTCTAGTGCACATTTACTAGGGACTTACTAGTAATTCAAATATGCCAATCATGGATGAACCACTTACATATAATTTAAACAGGAGCACTTGCACTTTAGCACTGGTTAGCAGTGGTAAAGTGCCCAGAGTAACAAAAACAGCAAAATCAGAGTCCAGCACACATCAACAACCTGGGGAACAGAGGCAAAAAGTTAAGGGAGACCACGCCAAGGATGAAAAGTCTAACACGTGTCCCCCCCAGCTAAAAGTGGGGAGCAACTACCCAACCTCATGGGAGTTCTCATCACTAAGGCGGAAGAACCTGGACAGACCATCAGCATTGGCGTGCTCTGTACCGGGTCGATGTTCCACCGTAAAGTCCATCCCCTGTAGGGAAATGGACCACCTCAACAGTTTTGGGTTCTCACCCCTCATCTGCATTAACCATCTGAGGGGTCTGTGGTCGGTCTGAACTCGGAAGTGAGTCCCAAACAAGTAGGGTCTTAGCTTCTTCAGTGCCCAGACCACAGCAAACGCTTCACGTTCTATGGCACTCCACCTACGTTCCCTGGGTAGTAACCTTCTGCTAATGAAGGCTACGGGTTGATCTAGGCCCTCTTCATTCAGCTGTGAGAGTACTGCTCCAATACCATGCTCTGAGGCGTCTGTCTGTACAACAAACTCCGTGGAGTAGTCAGGTGCCTTCAGCACCGGTGCTGTGCACATGGCAGCCTTCAGGGCATCAAAAGCGTTCTGGCAAGCCTCTGTCCAGATCACTTTCTTGGGTTGCTTCTTAGAAGTCAACTCAGTTAAGGGGGTAACAATGGTACCATATCCCTTAACGAACCTCCGATAGTATCCTGTGAGACCTAAAAAGGCTCTCACTTCAGTCTGGGTCTTGGGAGGCTCCCAAGCCAGAATCGTGTCAATCTTAGGCTGTAGGGGTGCCACCTGGCCACTCCCCACCTGGTGTCCTAAGTACACAACAGAACCCTGCCCTATTTGGCACTTGCTCGCCTTAATAGTGAGGCCTGCCTTCTGCAGGGCCTCTAACACTCTCCAGAGGTGTTGCAGGTGTTCCTCCCATGTGGAACTAAACACAGCAATGTCATCCAGGTAGGCGGCACTGAACTCATCCAGTCCTGCCAACACCTGGTTGACCAACCTCTGAAAGGTGGCAGGGGCATTCTTCATCCCAAAGGGCATCACATTGAAGTGGAAGTGCCCATCGGGGGTAGAGAATGCTGACCTCTCCTTGGCCCCTTCAGTTAAGGCAATCTGCCAGTACCCAGATGTTAAATCAAACGTACTGAGGTACTGGGCAGCTCCTAACCGATCAATGAGCTCATCAGCTCGGGGGATGGGGTGTGCGTCAGTCTTGCTGACCGCATTGAGACCCCGGTAGTCCACACAGAACCTAAGTTCTGGAGTGGCACCAGGAGCAGTAGCCTTTGGGACCAAGACCACTGGGCTGGCCCAAGGACTGCTGGAGTGCTCAATAACCCTTAGGGCTAACATTTTGGAGACTTCCTCCTTAATGCAAGCCCTCACCCTGTCAGTCACCCTGTAAACCTTATGTTTAACAGGTGTACTGTCCCCAGTGTCCACATCATGTGTGCACAGGTGTGTGACTCCTGGGATCAGGGAAAACAGTGAGGCGAACTGTCCCAGCACGTGGCGACAGTCCCTCTGCTGTTCCTCCGTCAGGGAGGGGGAGAGGATCACTCCCTCCACAGACCCATCTTTCTCTCCTGCAGACAGGAGGTCAGGAAGAGGCTCACTCTCTTCCTCCACCCCGTCATCTGTCGCTAGGAGCATGGATAGCTCAGTTCGCTCAAAGTGTGGTTTGAGGCGGTTGACATGTAGGACCCTCAAGGGGTTCCTGGGGGATTGCAAGTCTACCAGATAGGTGACCTCGCTCTTTCTTTCCACCACCTCAAAAGGCCCAGTCCACTTATCTTGGAGAGCCCTAGGCTCTACTGGTGCCATGACCCACACTTTTTGTCCAGGCTGAAACTCAACCAGAGTGGCATTCTGGTCGTACCACCGTTTCATGTCCTCCTGGCTTGCTTCCAGGTTCTCCTGAGCGAGACGCCTGAAGCGGGCAGTCTGGTTTCTTAGTGCCAGCATGTAGCTAAATACATCCTGGGGTGGTTTACTAGGAGCTTTCTCCAAAGCCTCCTTCACCAGACTGAGCGGTCCCCTCACAGGGTGGCCATAGATGAGCTCAAAGGGGCTAAAGCCAAGTCCCTTTTGAGGCACCTCCCTGTAAGCGAACAGAAGGCATGGCAAGAGGACGTCCCACTTACGCCTCAAGGGCTCTGACAGGCCCTGAATCATGCCTTTCAAGGTGCGGTTGAATCTCTCAACCAGACCATTACTTTGGGGGTGGTAAGGGGTGGTGAACTTGTAGGTTACCCCACACACCTTCCACAGAGACTTCATATAAGTGGATATGAAGTTTGTACCCCTATCAGATACTACCTCCTTGGGGAACCCCATGCGGGTAAAAACCCCCATCAAGGCACGTCCCACCACGGGGGCGGTGACCGTCCTTAGAGGAATAGCTTCTGGGTACCGTGTGGCATGGTCCACCAAGACCAGGATGAACCTGTTGCCCAGGGCTGTCTTGGGATCCAGAGGCCCCACAATGTCAATTCCTACCCTTTCAAAGGGAGTACTGACTACCGGTAAAGGTTGGAGGGGAGCTTTGCATTTCCCCCCACTCTTGCCACTTGCCTGACAAGTCTGACAAGATCTACAATAAGCAGCTGACTGCTTGTTCATCAAGGGCCAGTAAAAGTGGGAGACAAGCCTCTTATAGGTCTTGTCCTGCCCTAGATGTCCTGCCAAAGGCACATCATGAGCCAAACCCAGTAGGAAGGTCCTGAAGCCCTGGGGTACCACCAGCATACGAGCTGACCCCGGCTCAGGAACCCTAGGCTCACTATACAGGAGGCCATCCTCCCAATAAATCAGGTGAGTACCTGGCGCCCCGCCAGCCGCCTGGGCTGCAGCCTGCTGCCGCAGTCCCTCAAGAGTAGGGCATTCCTTCTGCGCTGTGCAGAATACTTCCCTGGTGGGTCCCCCTTCCTGCTGCCACTGCGACAGCTCAGGGACCTCCCCCAGTTCAGCCACCTGTTCCCCTGTAGGTTCCGGGGCATCACCCTCAGGCTCTGCCTCCTCCCGGACCGTGGGAACTTCTGGGGCGGGTTTCCCGCGCCTCCTGCCTTTCCTCTTCTTGGCGGTCCCCTGGGCCACTGTTTCAGGCTCCAGGGGCTCTTGACTACCCTGATTGGCTGCCATAGACCGGGTGGATACGCATACCCACCCAGGCAGACCCAACATCTCCAAGTGAGACCTGTGTTCCACCTCCTTCCAAGGGGAATCCTCCAGGTCGTTGCCTAGCAAACAATCAACAGGCATGGTTGGACTCACAGCTACTTTCCAGGAACCTGAGACCCCCCCCCATTCAAAGGGAACCTGCGCCACTCTGCAGAGGCGCTCAGAGTTGTCTACTGCAACTACTTGGTGAAGTACCCGGGGATCAATCTGCTCTTCAGACACCAGGTGACTCCTCACTGTAGTCACACTGGCTCCTGTGTCTCTCAGAGCCTCCACCCTCTGTCCATTGATGGTCACCCATTGCCTGTACTTCTTAGTGTTATCAGGCACTAGGTTTCTCTGGACCATCTCACTGTCCCCTAGTGAGACAAGGGTCATTTCTGCTGGTTCCCACCCACCTGAAACCAACTCCTCCCCAAGCGCTACACTGGCCAAACCCTGGGACGGTGCACCAGTGGGTGCCGGTGTACTTTTGGGGCATTTGGGGTCCCCCCTCACATGACCCACCTGGTCACATGAGTAGCACTTACGTAGGGGACCACCTGCCATGGGCTTCCCTTTGGAGAACCATGGCCTCTTTTCACTGGGGGGTTGGGAATCCTTACCCTGGGAATCAGTTTGGGGCCCTTTAGAGAACTCATCCTGTTTGCCCTTACCCCCCCCTTTCTTCTGAGAGGGACCCTGCCCACCCTTGGCGTGGTCTCCCCCATACCTCTTTTGGACCCTGGTGCTCTCCCAGCGGTCCGCTTCCTGTGCAAGCTTCCTGGGGTCAGTCAGCTTGCTGTCAATGAGGTGCTGGCGCAGCTCTGGAAAACATAAACTGTACAAGTGCTCCCAAGCAATTAAATTGTAAAGCCCCTCATACGTGTTTACCTTACTGCCCTTCACCCAACCATCCAGTGACCTGCAAAAAGAATCAACACATTCCAACCATGTTTGGGATTCCTTTCTCTTGTAGGATCTAAACTTCTCTTTGTACTGCTCAGGGGTGAGACCATACCTGGTAAGTAAGGCCTCCTTCATGGCAGGGTAGGTGAGACTCTGAGCATCCCCTAAGGCCGTCAGTGTGTCCCTCCCCTCTGCTTCAAAATGCTTCCACAAGGCTGCCCCCCAATGAGCTTCAGGGACCAGGTTCATGTGGAGAGCTGACTCATAACCCTTGAACCACAAGTAGATATCATCCTCCCTTTTATAATCCCTCACAAGGTCTTTTGGGATGTGTACCCTTCTCTCAGGCTGCACTGTAGAATTGCTGCCACCATCCCTACTGGACTGGTTTCTATGATCTATCTCTTTCAAGCTAAGCTCATGAGCCATTGTTATCTTTTTCTCCTCAAGGGCTAGCCTTCTCTGCTCCAATTGGTACTCCCTTTCTGCCTGTCTGTCCTGCAACTCTTCAGGTGTCAGACCCTTGGAGGATACACTGCTACTTGCCCTAGAGATTCTCCCTTGAGACATAGCAGGCCCACCCACTACATCAGTGTGAGTGACTTGCAACTCCTCTTCCCCCTCTGGCTCCTCATCTGTGTGCCCCTCAGCTGCTTTGGCTGCCACCCAGGCCCTCAGCGCCTTTTGCAGCTCAACCTTCTTGGATGAGCTCTCAATGGGACAGCCAACATTCCTACAAAACTGCTTCAACTGAGCCACCTTGTAGCTCTCCAATTTCTCCAAGTCAAAAGCAGTTTCAGCTAGGGCATCTCCAGACTGAGACATGATGAGAGGTTAAAAAAAATATGCACAGTTCCAAAAACAGAAAAGCAAGTTCTCAAATGAAGTTTCAGCAAAGTCAATCCCGGGATCAGTGAAAAAAAAGAAACTGAATGTAGAGAAACACAGTCCAAGTAAAAAACAAAAATCACAAGACTAGTAGTATGTGGTCACGTAGTGGTCTGAGATCAAAAACAGTAGTGTACACTTAATCACTGTATGTCAAGTACAAATACAAGTCCAAATCCCGACCGCTGGTCACCAATGTTAGAAATGGGGTCTTTGGTTGACAGTCAGGTTACCCCCTGTTCAAGCAAGGACCCTCACTCTAGTTAGGATAAAAGAGAATCACCCTCAGCTAACCCCTGCTTACCCCCTTGGTAGCTTGGCAGAGCAGTAGGCTTAACCTCAGAGTGCTGGGTGTAAAGTATTTGTACCAACACACACAGTAACTTAATGAAAACACTACAAAATGACACAACACCAGTTTAGAAAAATAGGAAATATTTATCTAGACAAAACAAGACCAAAACGACAAAAATCCAACATACACAAGTCAAGTTATGATTTTTTTAAAGGTTTAAAATAAAAAGAGTCTTTAGGTAGTTGTAACAACACACTAGCGCTGCTAGCGTGAAAATGTACCTGGTTTGCGGCAAAAATAACCCCGCACGGGCGGTGTGCGTCGAAAATAACCCTGCACGGGTATATGCGTCGAAAACAGCTCGGCTCGGCGAGGCGCGTCGAAAAAGCCAGCCACGCGACGGTCCGAAGTCCCGCGGCGCTGGTTGCGATCTCTCAGCCTTCGTCAGCGATGCTGCGCGTCGTTTCTCCTGCTCCGGGCGTCGATTCTCCGGTCGCGTTTCCAGCGGCGTCGTTTCTCAGCTGCGGAGCCGGCGTCGCGTCGTTTTCTCAGCCGCGATCGGATTCGCGTCGATCTTTTCTCCGCACGGTGCTCGGTGCGTGTATTTTTGTCCTTAGGCTGCCAGCCTCTCCTTTCAGGGTCCCAGGAACTGGAAGGGCACCACAGAGCAGAGTAGGGGTCTCTCCAGAGACTCCAGGTGCTGGCAGGAAGAAGTCTTTGCTGTCCCTGAGACTTCAATAACAGGAGGCAAGCTCTACATCAAGCCCTTGGAGATTTCTTCTTCAAGATGGAAGGCACACAAAGTCCAGTCTTTGCCCTCTTACTCTGGCAGAAGCAGCACTGCAGGAAAGCTCCACAAAGCACAGTCACAGGCAGGGCAGCACTTGTTCCTCAGCGATCAGCTCTTCTCCAGGCAGAGGTTCCCCTTGATTCCAGAAGTGTTTCTAAAGTTTGTAAGTTTGGGTGCCCTTCTTATACCCATTTTAGTCTTTGAAGTCACCTTTCTTCAAAGGGGACTCACACCTTCTTGTGAAATCCTGCCTTGCCCAGGCAAGGCCTCAGACACACACCAGGGGGCTGGAGACAGCATTGTCAGAGGCAGGCACAGTCCTTTCAGATGAGAGTGACCACTCCACCCCTCCCTCCTAGCAGAGATGGCTAATTAGGAAATGCAGATCACACCCCAGCTCCCTTTGTGTCACTGTCTGGTGTGAGGTGAAAAACAACCCAACTGTCAAACTGACCCAGACAGGGAATCCACAAACAAGGCAGAGTCACAGAATGGTTTAAGCAAGAAAATGCTCACTTTCTAAAAGTGGCATTTCCAAACTCACAATCTTAAAATCAACTTTACTAAAAGATGTATTTTTAAATTGTGAGTTCAGGGATCCCAAACTCCACATGTCCATCTACTCTCTAGGGGAATCTACACTTTAATCATATTTAAAGGTAGCCCCCATATTATCCTATGAGAGAGAGACAGACCTTGCAACAGTGAAAACGAAATTGGCAGTATTTCACTGTCAGGACATATAAACCACATTACTATATGTCCTACCTTATCCATACACTGCACCCTGCCCTTGGGGCTACCTAGGGCCTACCTTAGGGGTGCCTTACGTGTAAGGAAAGGGAAGGTTTAGGCCTGGCAAGTGGGTACACTTGCCAAGTCGAATTTACAGTGTAAGAATACACACACAGACACTGCAGTGGCAGGTCTGAGACATGATTACAGAACTACTTATGTGGGTGGCACAACCAGTGCTGCAGGCCCACTAGTAGTATTTGATTTACAGGCCCTGGCACCTCTAGTGCACATTTACTAGGGACTTACTAGTAATTCAAATATGCCAATCATGGATGAACCACTTACATATAATTTAAACAGGAGCACTTGCACTTTAGCACTGGTTAGCAGTGGTAAAGTGCCCAGAGTAACAAAAACAGCAAAATCAGAGTCCAGCACACATCAACAACCTGGGGAACAGAGGCAAAAAGTTAAGGGAGACCACGCCAAGGATGAAAAGTCTAACATCTTCGTATTGAGGCAGGAGTCAAGTGGGGCCTTGGCCTATGTGATGTGGCCCTGTGGCCCACGGACATTATGGACTGGGCAGTGTCCCTTCATTTGTATATCTGTAAATACTGTTTTAATTTTTGAGGATGTTTTTCAAGTATTTTATCTTATTACACTCACTTTCTTCAAATCATTTTGTCCTTGCATTATTCCTGAGGGGCACGGGGTGAATATGTAATGTTACTGCATCTGTTTGTGTGTATGTTGTTGGAGGTGAGGGTGATGCGTGTTGCGTGTGTTTGTCACTCTCTTTTTCCTCCCCCCTCCCCTGTGTGCTAGGCGGCAGTACTCACTGTGGTCGTCGTCGCTGGCGTTGGTATTCCTGGTGTAGGAGGAGGTAGACCAGCATGGGGAACACCTGCAGTTCGGGCTCCACGGCGGCATGGTTGTTCCCTGAGTCTCCAGAGGTGAGTCCTTTGCCTTCTGTGTACTGTTTCCGCTGTGGTTTTGATGTTGTTGATACTGCCCCAGAAAAGGTGGGGGATAGGCCTGTTGTAATATTGTGGGTGGTAGATTGTCTTCCGCCCGGCTGATGGCGGGTACCGCCGCGGTGCTTGTTGCTACCGCCATGGCAGTCGGTGGCTGTCTGTGTTGAGGGTTTCCTCTGTGGTCAAAATTCTATTTCTTTTACCGCCAGCCTGTTGGCGGTATTACCGCCGCTTTATCACCGACCGCTAGGGTTGTTATGAGGGCCATAGTGTTTTAAACTAACAAACCCACTGAAATCCACCAGTTATAGTCATTTCAAGTACAATAACTCATCCCCTAAAGTAGCTATAACTCATGCCTTCTCCATGCATTGCTAATTACCCCATCTATTACATCACTGATCACTCAGGACATCATCTATGACATCAGAGAGAGCGTGGCTGTATCATCACAAATGACATAATTGATAACAAGACTGTGCATGGGAGGGTATGAGTTGCAATACACCACAGAGTATTAAAAAGTATCTACTAAGAACGGTGTACACTCGGTGCAACACATGGCAAAAAAGACACTATTTGCTTAAAATAAACAACTTCTGAAGCTGCTAAAGATTATACTAGCTGCAGCCTTTATACTGTGGTGAAAACTTTACAGATGGTCCATCTTCTGAAGCAAAATAAGACCATGTACATAGCTTCATAACTGGTGCACACCTATTTCTGGCACTTTTCATCCTCTGTGCGGAACCTCTTATTCAGAAAGTCCAGGCGAATCCACACATATGAGGGCTTCCTATGGGTGATATACAATTAAAAATCATGATGTTAACTGATGAGACTCTCTGTTTTTCTGACTAACCCCTATGTTTCCTTAGACGCACGCAAGACCACATTGGGAGACTATTGCGAGGTATCCGGCATTCAAATCAATTTAAAAAAATCGGTCGGTACGGAGGCTGGTCCCTTGACGATTGATCTCCAACAACAGGTTGTGTCCTGGGTTTTGCTTGAGTGTAGGAAGGCAGCCTCTTTCTATCCTTGTTACCCCCACTTTTGGCCTGTTTGTGAGTATATGTCAGGGTGTTTTTACTGTCTCACTAGGATCCTGCTAGCCAGGACCTCAGTGCTCATAGTGGAAACCCTATTTGTCAGTGTGTTTTATATGTCTCACTGGGACCCTGCTAGCCAGGGCCCCAGTGCTCATAGGTTGTGGCCTGAATGTGTTCCCTGTGTGGTGCCTGTGTCTCTGAGGCTCTGCTAACCAGAACCTCAGTGCTTATGCTCTCTCTGTCTTTAAAATTGTCACTGCAGGCTAGTGACCATTGTTACCAATTCTGATTGGCACAGTGGGACACCCTTATAATTCCCTAGTATATGGTACCTAGGTACCCAGGGTATTGGGAGCTCAGGCAATTCCTACACAGGACTGCCACTGCAGCCTGAGTGAAATAACATCCATGTTTGTTCACAGCCATTTTACACTGCACTTAAGTAACTCATAAGTCACGTATATGTCTAACCCTCACTTGGTGAAGGTTAGGTGCAAAGTTACTAGGTGTGAGGGCATCCTGGCACTAGCCAAGGTGCCCCCACATTGTTCAGGGCAATCTCCCCGGACTTTGTGAGTGCGGGGACAGCATAACAGCATTACATGCATGCACTACAAATAGGTCAATATCTATGTGTAGCTTCACAATGGTAACTACGAATATGGCCATGTAACATGTCTAAGATCATGTAATTGTCCCCCATGCCAAATCTGGTATTGGGGTGCCAATCCCATGCATCCCCGGGGCTCCAGCATGGACCCTGGGTACTGCCAAACTAGCTCTCTGACCCCTGCAGCTACCGTTGCTGCCAACCCACAGACAGGCTTCTGCCCTCCTGGGGTCTGGTCAGCCTAGTCCCAGGAAGACAGAACAAAGGATTTCCTCTGAGAGAGGGTGTTACACCCTCTCCCTTTGGAAATAGGTGTTACGGGCTGGGGAGGAGTAGCCTCCCCCAGCCTCTGGAAATGCTTTGAAGGGCACAGTCTACACTGGTTCAGGGTTTCCCCAGCCCCTGCTCTGGTGCGAAACTGGACAAAGGAAAGGGGAGTGACCACTCCCCTGTCCATCACCACCCCAGGGGTGGTGCCCAGAGCTCCTCCAGTGTGTCCCAGACCTCTGCCATCTTGAATGCAGAGGTGTGAGGGCACAATGGAGGCCTCTGAGTGGCCAGTGCCAACAGGTGACGTCAGAGACCCCTCCTGATAGGTGCTTACCCGGTTAGGTGGCCAATCCTCCTCTGAGGGTTATTTAGGGTCTCTCCTGTGGGTTTCTCTTCAGATAACGAATGCAAGAGCTCACCAGAGTTCCTCTGCATCTCTCTCTTCAACTTCTGCCAAGGGTCGACCGCTGACTGCTCCAGGACCCGTGGAAAACCGCAACAAAGCAGCAAGACGACTACCAGGAACATTGTAGCGCCTAATCCTGCCGGCTTTCTCGACTGTTTCCTGGTGGTGCATGCTCTGAGGGCTGTCTGCCTTCACCCTGCACTGGAAGCCAAGAAGAAATCTCCTGTGGGTCGATGGAATCTTCCCCCTGCTAATGCAGGCACCCAACTTCTGCATCACCGGTCCTCTGGGTCCCCTCTCATCTTGACAAGCGTGGTCCCTGAAACACAAGGGCTGGATCCAAGTGACCCCGACAGTCCAGAGGTCCTTCTGTCCAAATTTTGTGGAGGTAAGTCCTTGCCTCCCCACGCCAGACAATAATCCTGTGTACTGTGCGAACTGCAGCTGCTAAGGCTTCTGTGTACTTTTGCAAGGAATCCTTCGTGCACAGCATAGCCCAGGTCCCCAGCACTCAGTCCTGCATTGCTCAACTCGCTGAGTTGACCACCGACTTCGTGAGACCCTCCTTTGTAGTGTTGAGACGACCGCCGTGCTAAGATTTTTTGCACGCCTGTTCAAGTGCTTCTGCGGGTGCTGCCTGGTTCTGCGCAGGCCCTCTGTGCTGCTGAGTGTCACCTCTGTCTCCTCCTCCAAGGGGCGACCTCCTGGTTCTTCCTGGGCCCGGGCAGCACTCATTTTCTTCAACACTGACTCTTGCAGCTAGCAAGGCTTGTTTGCAGTCTTTCTGTGTGGAAACAACTCTGCATCCTCCAGCACGCAGTGGGACACCTTCTGTGCAATGGAGAAGTTCCTGGCATCTTCCGTTGTTGCAGAATCTTCAGCCTCTTCCACCTGGAGGCAGCCATTTTGCACCTTCGTCCGGGGTTTAGGGGGCTCCTGCCCAACCTGGACACTTGCGTGACTCTTGGACTTGGTCCCCTTCCTTTATAGATCCTCAGGTCCAGGAATCCGTCTTCAGTGCTTTGCAGTCAGTTGTTGCCTTTGCAGAATCCCCTATCACGACTTTAGTGTGTTTCTGTGGTAGTAGGGTAACTTTACTCCTACTTTTCAGGGTCTTGGGGTGGGGTACCTTGGACACACTTAGTGATTTTTTACACTCCCAGCGACCCTCTTAACACTACACTAGGCCTGGGTCCATTCGTGGTTCGCATTCCTCTTTTGGAGTATATGGTTTGTGTTGCCCCTAGGCCTATTGTATCCTATTGCATCCTATTGTATTCTACAGTGTTTGCACTACTTTTCTAACTGTTTACTTACCTGATTTTGGTTTGTGTGTATATTTTGTGTATTTTACTTACCTCCTAAGGGAGTATATCCTCTGAGATATTTTTGCCACATTGTCACTAAAATAAATTTTAGTAACTCTGAGTATTGCGTGTCTTATGATATAGTGCAATATGATATAAGTGGTATAGTAAGAGCTTTGCATGTCTCCTAGTTGAGCCTAAGCTGCTCTGCTATAGCTACCTCTATCAGCCTAAGCTGCTAGAACACTACTAATAAGGGATAACTGAACCTGGCACAAGGTGTAAGTACCATCAGGTACCCACTATAAGCCAGGCCAGCCTCCTACAATGAGCCCATAAGTTTTCAGTATTTAAGGGTTTCCGTACCACAGGACACTTCGGATGAATTCCTCTTTAATGTCCCGCTTCTCTTGGACACTCTTTTTAAGGCTCTTATTGATGGGGTTGACTGGAGATTTCCAGGTTGGGCAGAGTTAATTGTCTCAAAAATAACTTCTTACAGAGGCTTTTATCAGTAGTTAGAGTTTTTCCTGTCCATATTCCGAATCACACATTAGTGTGTGTGGATCACAGATATTAAGAAGATATGGACCTTTTTATGGAACAACAAACCCTCTAGGATTGGTAAAGCAGCCCTCTATCCTTCCTTGTGGAAGGGCGGACTGGGAGTTCTGAAAGTGCCCCACAAAATTATGGCTGCCCATATTGTTCCAGCAATGGGCTGGGTCTCTAACCCCACTAGGCCGTGGGTTCAAGTAGAACAGCTCTCGTGCAGGCTCCTCCTTGAGCATTTACCATGGTTACCACAACACAGCCTTCCTTATGTTGGCAGCTTGTATCCTGTACCCTGGCCACCTTGCACCATTGGAGGGGGGGCTGCCAGAACTTGACAGTTTAAGCAAAAACTCTCCCCACACACACCACCTTTTGGTAACTAGAACATTATACTAGGTATACTGGATAGAGGTTCTACCGGTGGTGCAGGGGAGCAGGTGACCCCACTCTTCAAGACTTATATGTGGATTGAGTCCCAAAGACTAGGGACCTGTGTGCGATTGTTTTCTCATTACATTGCACTTACACAGAGTGACACAGCTGATCCATTGGGCTCGCCAGCCAACACTAGCCAAGGGGGGATACAGGAGACACATTTTTAGAAGATATCTTGAGTGGAGGGGACCTGGCCAAATCAACCTCTCAAATCTATAGAGCATTCAAAACACCCCTCTGATATTACTTAGGTTGGTTATATTGTATAGTCATAATGTCTGGGTGTGTAAAACTATGAAGGAAACTGGGGCACAGTATGGCAGAGAGCTACTAAGACCTCTATATGTATCCATTATAAAGAAAGTTCTTACAAATTGCTTCTCCATTGGTATATCACCCTGGCTCGTCCATCACACATGAAGGGGATGAGCAACATTTGTTGTCGAGGATGTGGTTCTCATGACACATATATCCATGTGTGGTGGGAGGGCCCGTTGGTTGCCAATTTTTGGAAGCAGGTGTTCCACCAAATCTCTGAGATCCTGATTGTTACGCTCAATCCCCACTCCCTTCAGGTGCTCCTGGTGGGCACCAGATGAGGAAGTACTTTACCTGCTCAACCACACCCCCTTCTGATACGCTGATAACACACTGTTTTCTGGATGCAAGACTGATGATTGTCTTCCGGTGAAAAGGCCCAGAGATACCTACTGTGGCTCAGTGGTGGGTCAAAATGTGGGACTTATATACCATGGAGAGTTTGACAGCTTCTGTATGAGACACAAAGCTGTGCATTGCTAAAATATGGAATCCCCCTTTTTGACATATGTGAAAGATAACTGTGAACGGCAGGCATTAGGACAATAGCCACTGCAGGCCTTGTAGGGCATGATGGGGTGGAACGGGTCTGAGACTGAAGAATGAGGAAGGGGGAAAGGAAGGTGTTGCTGGAGATATCACTCATGTTGGGAATATGTTTGAATGGAATCATTCTTTTCTCTATTTGGTTTGCGTGGTTAACCCTGAAATCATCAACTATGCCCAACGATTATAGTATTTTTGTGTCATACTTATGTATCGCATTGCCCGTTTCTGTTGGATTTACATATTGATTTTGTATGTGTAGTTCTGGTTTCTCTTTATATTTCCTAGTAAAGTGAAAATAAAATTGTTAAAAAAATAACTGGTGGATACAGTTTTCTATGTTACATAGAAGTTGTCATGCTGAGATGATTCTGTCTAATAACTGAAGGCTGCTTAGGATACTTAGGGCCTCTTCACGAATTTGGCAGTCTCACGTTAAGACTACCACGGTGGCGGCTGCCAAAAGACCACAATGTTGGGTCTACACAGGCAGGACCACTAAAACCCAGCCACAATTCCGACACCGTCAGGAGTCTGGAGGGTGGGAAAGAGGTGGTTTCACCACCATCCCATCAAAAATCCTCTAAACCAATTACGACCCATAAAACTTGATATCGGTTCTTCCATGGCAGTAAACCAATGGCGGTGCGAACTGCGGCGGTCTAGACAGCAATACACTACACCCCATTGGATAATTTGAATTCCATACACCTGACACACATCCACACACTGACCCACCTACAAACTGCACTATAAAACACACCCCTTCACACCCCACAATCTTTTGCAACCAGAACGCCACACAGAAAAATATAGAGGTCGCAAATATAAATGTAGAGCCACAGAATAGGCACCCCTCCACATCTCAAAAAACACTCATCCCACACCTGCACAACATACACAACACAAAAATTAGTACCCTACACATCAGACACCAACTGTCACCCACTCACAACACAACATCCATTCCTCATCACCCTTTTTTTCCCTTCATCGAGGTGCCCACCACTACCATGTCCCCACAAAAACATCCCCACTTCACAGATGATGAGTTGACGGTCATAGTGGACTAAATCACCAGAGTAGAGTGTGAGAAAGTAGCCTCTTTCTAGCCTTGTTACCCCCACTTTTGGCCTGTTTGTGAGTGTATGTCAGGGTGTTTTCACTGTCTCACTGGTATCCTGCTAGCCAGGACCCAGTGCTCATAGTGAAAACCCTATGTTTTCAGTATGTTTGTTATGTGTCACTGGGACCCTGCTAGCCAGGACCCCAGTGCTCATAAGTTTATGACCTATAGGTATGTGTTCCCTTTGTGATGCCTAACTGTCTCACTGAGGCTCTGCTAATCAGAACCTCAGTGGTTATGCTCTCATTTCTTTCAAATTGTCACTAACAGGCTAGTGACCAATTTTACCAATTTACATTGGCATACTGGAACACCCTTATAATTCCCTAGTATATGGTACTGAGGTACCCAGGGTATTGGGGTTCCAGGAGATCCCTATGGGCTGCAGCATTTCTTTTGCCACCCATAGGGAGCTCTGACAATTCTTACACAGGCCTGCCACTGCAGCCTGAGTGAAATAACGTCCACGTTATTTCACAGCCATTTTACACTGCACTTAAGTAACTTATAAGTCACCTATATGTCTAACCTTTACCTAGTAAAGGTTGGGTGCTAAGTTACTTAGTGTGTGGGCACCCTGGCACTAGCCAAGGTGCCCCCACATTGTTCTGGGCCAATTCCCCATACTTTGTGAGTGCGGGGACACCATTACACGCGTGCACTACATATAGGTCACTACCTATGTGTAGCTTCACAATGGTAACTCCGAATATGGCCATGTAACATGTCTAAGATCATGGAATTGCCCCCTCTATGCCATCCTGGCATTGTTGGCACAATACCATGATCCCACGGGTCTCTAGCACAGACCCGGGTACTGCCAAACTGCCTTTTCAGGGGTTTCACTGCAGCTGCTGCTGCCAACCCCTCAGACAGGTTTCTGCCCTCCTGGGGTCCAGCCAGGCTTGGCCCAGGAAGGCAGAACAAAGGACTTCCTCAGAGAGAGGGTGTTACACCCTCTCCCTTTGGAAAATGGTGTTAAGGCAGGGGAGGAGTAGCCTCCCCCAGCCTCTGGAAATGCTTTCATGGGCACACATGGTCCCCATTTCTGCATAAGCCAGTCTACACCGGTTCAGGGACCCCTCAGCCCTGCTCTGGCGCGAAACTGGACAAAGGAAAGGGGAGTGACCACTCCCCTGACCTGCACCTCCCCTGGGAGGTGCCCAGAGCTCCTCCAGTGTGCTCCAGACCTCTGCCATCTTGGAAACAGAGGTGCTGCTGGCACACTGGACTGCTCTGAATGGCCAGGGCCAGCAGGTGACGTCAGAGACTCCTTCTGATAGGCTCCTTCAGGTGTTGCTAGCCTATCTTCTCTCCTAAGTAGCCAACCCCTCTTTTCTGGCTATTTAGGGTCTCTGCTTTGGGGATTTCCTTAGATAACGAATGCAAGAGCTCATCAGAGTTCCTCTGCATCTCTCTCTTCACCTTCTGCCAAGGAATCGACTGCTGACCGCGCTGGAAGCCTGCAAAACTCCAACAAAGTAGCGAAGACGACCACTGCAACTCTGTAACGCTGATCCTGCTGCCTTCTCAACTGTTTTTCTGGTGGTGCATGCTGTGGGGGTAGTCTGCCTCCTCTCTGCACTAGAAGCTCAGAAGAAATCTCCCGTGGGTCGACGGAATCGTCCCCCTGCAACCGCAGGCACCAAAGAACTGCATCACCGGTCCTCTGGGTCTCCTCTCAGCACGACGAGCGAGGTCCCTTGAATCCAGCAACTCTGTCCAAGTGACTCCCACAGTCCAGTGACTCTTCAGTCCAAGTTTGGTGGAGGTAAGTCCTTGCCTTCCCACGCCAGACTGCATTGCTGGGAACCGCGTGTTTTGCAGCTACTCCGGCTCCTGTGCACTTTCCGAGGGAATCTTTTGTGCACAGCCAAGCCTGGGTCCACGGCACTCTAACCTGCATTGCACGACCTCCTGAGTTGTCCTCCGGCGGCGTGGGACTCCTTTGTGCAACTTCGGGTGAGCACCGTTTCACTCCACTTTGTAGTGCCTGTTCCAGCACTTCTGCCGGTGCTGGCTGCTTCTGAGAGGGCTCCTTATCTTGCTGGGCGCCCCCTCTGTCCCCTGACGCAATTGGCGACATCCTGGTCCCTCCGGGGCTACAGCAGCATCCAAAAACCCTAACCGCACGACTTGCAGCTAGCAAGGCTTGTTTGCGGTCTTTCTTCAGGAAAACACTTCTGCACAGCTCTCCACGGCGTGAGACATCTATCCTCCAAAGGGGAAGTTTCTAGCCCTTGTTGTTCTTGCAAAAACCTCAGCTTCTACTGTCCAGTAGCAGCTTCTTTGCACCCACAGCTGGCATTTCCTGGGCATCTGCCCACTCTCGACTTGATCGTGACTTTTGGACTTGGTCCCCTTGTTCCACAGGTACCCTCGTCTGGAAATCCATCGTTGTTGCATTGCTGATTTTGGTCTTTCCTGCAGAATTCCCCTATCACGACTTCTGTGCTCTTTGGGGAACTTTAGTGCACTTTGCACTCACTTTTCAGGGTCTTGGGGTGGGCTATTTTTCGAACCCTCACTGTTTTCTTACAGTCCCAGCGACCCTCTACAAGGTCACATAGGTTTGGGGTCCATTTGTGGTTCGCATTCCACTTTTGGAGTATATGGTTTGTGTTGCCCCTATCCCTATGTGTCCCCATTGCATCCTATTGTAACTATTCATTGTTCGCACTGTTTTCTAATACTATACTGCATATTTTTGGTTTTGTGTACATATATCTTGTGTATATTTGCTATCCTCATACTGAGGGTACTCACTGAGATACTTTTGGCATATTGTCATAAAAATAAAGTACCTTTATTTTTAGTATATCTGTGTATTGTGTTTTCTTATGATATTGTGCATATGACACTAGTGGTACTGTAGGAGCTTCACTCGTCTCCTAGTTCAGCCTAAGCTGCTCTGCTAAGCTACCATTATCTATCAGCCTAAGCTGCTAGACACCCTATACACTAATAAGGGATACCTGGGCCTGGTGCAAGGTGTAAGTAGCCCTTGGTACTCACTACAAGCCAGTCCAGCCTCCTACTTAGAGCCACACCTATTTGGAGCACAAGTCCAACAAACCTCTATTGCCAGGAAAATTAAGATGTGGCAAAATATAGTCAGCAGGGTAAATGCTGTAGACAGCTATCCACGCACAAGGGAGGACATTAGGAAGAGGTGGAATGACTTAAGGGGGAAGGTACGTTCCATGGCTGCCAGACACCAGCTGGCGGGCCGCAAGACTGGCGGTGGGCCCCCACCTCCTCCCCCAGCATTCACCTCATGGGAGGAGAAGGTCTTGGACATCCTGAGGGCTTGACAGGAATACCTGGGTGAATGGAGTCGGGTAGGTCACAACACTGAAAATGTCACCCTAAAATCCTGTCTTGCATGCTCACTGATCACCTATTGACATTTTATCAGGCAACACCCTCGCCACCCCTGTCTCCAACTGTCCAAATACCCCTCTCTGGCATACCACATGTCAACACACCGGGGGCATAGTGTCTGTGTATGGGGTTTGTAGTACAGGGACTGACAGCACTACAGTTCCCAGCAGGCACCGTCTTACCATTAAGAAAACCTGAACAGTGTGCCATAATTAAAATAGCCTTGCATATCAACTACACAATTGGCTAAACCTACCTGAATGATCCACAATTTTACAGTCTAGGGCAATGACAGGAATGCCATGGACATCTGCAAGTACAATACCACCAACACACAGCAACAGCCATGTCCTATGCTAAAATGGCCCTTTTACCTCACATCACCAATTGAAAGCTACTCACCTGAGGGGGTAAACACATATCCGCAGTGACAGCGAGACAGTGAGGCATCGGGAGGCAGGAAGACTACAGGTCCCAGCATTCTTCTTGGGTCCCCAGAGGCAGCACAAGGCTCCACCTCACCTGTGCTGGGTTACTGGTGCTTTATAGAAAGTTCTTCACTCCTGCAGTGTGGGACAGCGAGATAGTGAGACATTTGGAGGCAGGAGGACTACAGTCCCAGCATTCTTCAAGTGTTGCTGGAGGCAGCCCAAGGCTCTACCTTACCTGTGCTGGGTTACTGGTGCTGTATAGCAAGCTTTTCACTCCCACAGAGTGGAAGAGAGAGACATCGGGAGGAGGGAGGACTACATGTCCAAGCATTCTTCTTGGGTCCCTGGAGGCAGCCCAGGCTCCACCTCACCTGTGCTGGGTTACTGGTGCTTTATAGCAAGCTCTTCACTCCTGCAACACCAAGGGAGGGCTCATCCTGCACCCATCAATGCCAGGAAATGCCAGGGGAGGTCCACCCCCCTTGGTTGGTTGGTCCCCCAGGAGGCCCTACCTGAGGTTTGGGGGCTGTACGACCCCTGGCACCTATTTTCCACGCTAGCCAATCTCTCTGTCCTTATCACACTAGAATTACATGCTCAGCCCGACATTATTTAATATAAAGTTCTTATCACTGGTCTGGAGTGTCCAGTGCAATTGAAGCAAGGTAATGCATTAGCTTGGAGTGCTGTTTAGATTTTGTACCAGTACCCAGAACTCTATTACACAAATTTATATAGTCAAATCAATACTTTATATGTATTCAATTTCGTATGCCATACAGATAACTAGAGTGCAGGGGCAAACAAGAGGAGTATTACCATGGTAAAATGGAAAGCGATGGATGGACCCTCGGGGCGAAGGAGTGTAAAGAAAATCTCTAACCACCGTCAGAGAATTGTACTTTGGCAGAGATTGATGATTTAATTGAGGAGGTGGAGAGGTTACTTGTTCATAAATTGTTGTTCAAGTAAATTCATGTAGGGAATTGACAAAAAGCAACCCACAGCATGATCAGAGGAAAACTTACTCGTGAATTATCCACATAGCCAACAGAGGATTGGGGAAGAATAATGGACTTAAAGATCAATATGATATTTATATGATTAATGTTCCTAAATTGCCACCGGAAGGGAGGGCATCACAAGAATCGATTACCTACAAAGTGATCCACTGTATAAGACATTCTAGAGGCTGCAGGTCTGTTATCAGAGAACACATTCTATATGCAAGGCGCCTTAACAGCACAAATAGTTCCCATGACACAATAATAATAAAACTAAAATCCCAGTATTTGTTGGAGGGACTAACAGCGCTCAAAATGAGATTCCTGCCACCAAAATGTCAAAAAAAAGACACAAACTTAGTGATTCAAATTATTCAAATGAAATTAGGTCCCTAGCTGCAACCAGTGTTGCACAAGGCTGGACTGATGGACAACAGGAAGTTGATTGACAAGAGGTAATTACAAGTAACGTAGGGCCTGCACACAGGGAAATCTTGAGAAGAGAGCGAGGAAGTATGGTAAGCTTGAAGACCATAAGCCAGGGCAAAATTCCCACAGAGGTTATTCCAAATCTTCATACAGATAGGCCTAGTAAATTGTACTTGGAGAACCAGATCAAAGATAAAACTGCTGATTATAAGGGAATGCTGATTGTATAAGACTACTGTCCTGGAATGTTGCTGAGATAAAGGCTAAGCTCGCAGATCCTGAATGGGGAAACTTTATAGATTCACATCATATAATACTCCTACAGGAGACATGGGCTACCGATCAAGTCCATAGGCCTGGCTTTATGACCTTTACCAAAAATGCCACCCCCTCATTCGCAGGAAGGGCCTCAGGAGGCGTCTTGATCTGGTTATGACTAGACCTTTTCCCCCGATCAAAGGTTGTTCACTTGGAGAGTAGTGATCTCTTAGGCTTAGAAATATTTATATCCACCAATCAAGGCTTTAAGTATGTGGGTATACTGAACATATATGAGAGATCTGTTTCATCACAATGGTTTTCTACCACGATTGACTAACTTTCTGACATGCTTGGTATAGCATGGGATTGTAATTTACAAATAGCCCCAAACATGGGCAAGACTGAGTCTACTGAGTCATTTTCTAGACTAGGGCTCCTAGATGTTACTGGGAAAAAGTCATCCATTGTTGCTATACAATTAATGGACCTAGGTATGGCACATGGTATGAAATACAAGATCTGACTGCCCCCCACCTTCAAAAGAAAAGAAATAACAACTCATATAGATTATGGGGGTCATTACAACCCTGGCGGGCGGTGTAAAAGCGGCGGTAAGACCGCAAACAGGCCGGCGGTAATAAAATGGGAATTATGACCATGGCAGAAACCACCAACAAAAACAGCCACTTTAACACTCCGACCGCCACGGCAGTACAGACAAACAGCTTGGCGGTCACCGCCAACAGACAGGCGGAAGACAATGTACCGCCCACAGTATCACAACCTACCAATCCGCCACCTTTTCCGGGGCGGATTCACCGTGGATAAAAACACGGCGGAAACAGCCATTTCAAAGGGAAAACGCTCACCTCTACACACTCTACGAGGAAGGAGGACACCATGGAACCGGAACTCCAAATACTCCCTGCGATAGTCTTCTTGCTCCTATACGACCATCATCAACGCTGGCGCCGAAGACAACAGTGAGAACTGCACCTACGACATAGGGTAGGGGGAGGCAAAAGTCAGGGACACACACACGCAACACCCCTACCCCCACCCGACCCTCACCCACTACAACACACACTCCAATGCATATCCAAACATTACAGTAACAACCCCCAACCCCCCCGGGAGAATGCAAAGACGAAAGGAAATGAGTTCAACCATTGTAATATATAAAAATACAGTAACCAAATATATACAGATATATATACACATTCAACAAAATATACAAATCACAATTAGTAGTGCAGGTAATGCACCATTCAATGTCCGTGGACCACTGGGCCCAAAATGCATGGGCGAGGCCCACATCAGATACCTGATCAAAACGGAGAGAACACTGCCGGGGCATCAGATAGAAATACAACAGGCACCTCAGGGGGAAGGGAAGGGGGGCACCTCAGCCGGATGAGTGCACCACGCCAGATCCACAACCATCCTGGGGAGTACAAAGCCACAGTCTCTCAAGTCTCTACAGTGGGTGGTTTCCCCACTGTACCATCCTGGGGAGTGAAAAGCCACAGTCTCTCAAGTCTCTACAGTGGGTGGTTTGCCCACTGTACCATCCTGGGGAGTGCAAAGCCACAGTCTCTCAAGTCTCTACATTGGGTGGTTTGCCCACTGTACCATCCTGGGGAGTGCAAAGCCACAGTCTCTCAAGTGGATAACAGTCTCCACTGGTTCTGGAGGGGGGCTGGTGCCCAGAGTGCTTCATCCTGTGAAGGACAGACGGAGTGGATGCTGTTCTCCACTGGTTCTGGAGGGGGACTGGTGCCCAGAGTGCTTCATCCTGTTAAGGACAGACGGAGTGGATGCATGTCTCCACTGGTTCTGGAGGGGGACTGGTGCCCAGAGTGCATCACTCTCCCCGTGACGGTCCCAGTTCCGTCACTGCCCCTGCCGTACATGGGCTAGCGGTGCTTGAGTTGGCGGTCCTTGCCCTGTTCAGCGGTCTTTGCCCTGTTCAGCGGTGCTTGCCATGGCGGTCTTTGCCCTGATCAGCGGTGCTTGACTTTGCAGTTTCTGACCTGTTCAGCGGTGCTTGCCGTGGCGGTCTTTGCCCTGTTCAGCGGTGCTTGCCCTGTTCAGCGGTGCTTGACTTTGCAGTTTCTGACCTGTTCAGCGGTGCTTGCCATGGCGGTCTTATCCCTGTTCAGCCGTGCTTGCCCTGTTCAGCGGTGCTTGACTTTGCAGTTTCTGACCTGTTCAGCAGTGCTTGCCATGGCGGTCCTTCATTGCCCAGCTGGGATGGGGCTGGCGGTCCTTCATTGGGCAGCTGGGCTGTGGCTTCCGGGGCCCTCCTGGGCAGCTGGGCTGTGGCTGGCGGTGGCCTCCTGGGCACTGACTCTGGCGGTGGTCTCCTGGCCAGTGACGATGGGGCTGCCCTCCTGGGCACTGACTCTGGCGGTGGCCTCCTGGCCAGTGACGATGGGGCTGCCCTCCTGGGCACTGACTCTGGCGGTGGCCTCCTGGCCAGTGACGATGGGGCTGGCGGTGGCCTCCTGGGCAGCGGGGATGATGGCGGTCTTCTCCGCCGTGCTGCTCTTCCCAGACTTTGGTGATTTCTTCTGCCCCTTCCCCACCTTGGGAGGAGTCACAGCTGAGTGGACACTCTCCCCGGGACCCTTGTGAGCGGCTTTACCGGCTGGAGCCTTCCCCCACTCCCTCCGGGCACTGTCCAATTTCTGGTGCTTCACAGGGGGGGGACTGGCTGTGCTGAGGCTCCGTGTCACACTGGCTGCCCTGGTGCCCGGTGCACTCCACATACCTCTAACAGGCACCACTGGTACCGGAGATTTTTTGGCTGAGGTGCTAGTACGGGACCTATGAATTGGAGGGGGGGTGGGAAAGAGGTCAAGCTTGGTCAGGAAAAGTTTCTTAGGAACACTGGGACGGGTAGCTGGAGGGTCTGGGAGTGGAGGAAGAGGAGGTGGTTGTTGGAGGTGTAACTTTTGTGGCTTTGGGTGCATGCGCTGGAGGCTGTGTCGAGGTGGATGTATGTTGGGTGGGTGTGTGCCTGCGTTTGTGTACTTTGGGAGGGGGTGTCACAGACACACTGGGAGAGGACACAGGGGATGTGTAAATGGGAGTGGGGGTGGTGAGTGCAGGTGAGCGGGGTGTGGTGGTGGTTGTGCTGGTGCGGGACCTAGTGGCTGTAGTGGTAGTGCATGCAGGTGAGTGTAGACGACACTGGGAGGGAGGAGGGAGACGAGGAGGAGGGGGACACAGTGGAGGCAGTGGATGTTGCTGTATGTGTGTGATGCTTGCGTGAGTGCCTGTGGGATGTGTGGTGCTTATGTTTGCCTGAGCTTCCCTTGTGTGTTGAGGTGTGTGCAGGCTGGTCTGATGGTGTGCTTGGGATAGGCTGGGGTATAGGGGATTGGGTCTGGGTGGAGGAAGTTGGAGGGGGGAGGCTAGAGACAGGGACAATGGCTGCCATCAGTGCTGAGGCCAGAGTTTGCAGGGTTCGATGAAGGGCAGCCTGACCAGAATAAATGCCCTCCAGGAATGCATTTGTGTGTTGCAATTCCCTTTCTACACCCTGGATGGCATTCAAAATGGTAGACTGCCCAACAGTGAGGGACCTGAGGAGTTCAATGGCCTCCTCACTGAGGGCAGCAGAGGTGACAGGGGCAGGGGCTGAGGTGCCTGGGGCGAAGGTGATGCCCACCCTCCTGGGTGAGCGGGCACGGGGCGAAGTCTGAGGGGCTGCTGGGAGGCAGTGCTGGTAGGGGGGTGGGGGCTGTAGCTGTAGAAGTGGGGGGCACAGATTTTGCTGCCACCACAAGGGAGCTCCCATCGGAGGATGAGTCCGTGTCGCTGGTTGCAGATCCTGTGACCGCCGTGAAGCTCTCATCGTCCTCCGTCCCACTGGTGTATTCCGAGTCCCTGGTGTGGCCCTCCATGGACATTTGGGATGCAGCTCCCTCGTGCTCCGGTGCCACTGTACCTCCGTCTGATGATGCTGATGCACACAAGAACAGGGAGACCACAAAAAGGGGGGAGGGGGACAGAAGAAAGACAGGTTGAGTGCATGGCTTACCGCTACCGTTGGCGGACAATACAAACACAGCAGCCCCCTGCACTACGCCGCGCTGTTGGGCTCTACAGATGCAGTTCCTGGGATATGGCCTACATGGCTATGGTGGACATCAGCACACATAGATGACACAGGGGCATGTATACCTGTACTTGGCACTCTATAGAGGTGGGGTGGAGTGCCACATGGCCTGCATTACGGAGGAGCCTAGCCTACGGAACTCGCCCTGGCCTAGGGGAACCCACAGCCCTCCTCCCCCACCCAGACACCATCACTGCGCGCAAAGTCCGCA